>NW_024723833.1:7806773-8094273 GCF_018991925.1 Homarus americanus | reverse complement strand
TTGGTGTTATTTTATTGCGAATTATTACAGGTTAATTCAGTCATACACCTTGTAACTCACCTGTGTTTATTTGTTTGTTTGTTTTTTGTTATCCGTTAAATACGCATGACAGCAACACCATGTCATGCGTTATTCTTGAGGTGACCCAGTACAGGTGTGCCCAGAGCCAAGGTCAACGAGAGTATTCCCGGGAATTCCCTTTGCCTCCCCACGAGGTCATCATAACGCCGTCACGACACCCGGACCTGGGAGGTGGGGAGACAGACAAAGAAAGAGGGAAGGAGTGGGAGAGACGGGAAGAGTGGGAAGGAGAGGAGTAGAGGTCCGAAGAGAGAGAGGGAAGGGGAGTGGAAAGGGAGAAGACGACAGATAGGAAGAAACAGGAATGGAGATGGAAGTAGACTAAAGGAAAGAGAAGGATGAAGAGGGAGTGGAAGAGAGAGGTAGAGAGGGAGACAAACAGGAGAAGAGAGGGAAGGAGAGGGAATCAGACTGAAAGAGAGAGAGAGGTGGGGGGGACAGACAAAAGGAAAGAGGGACAAATGGAAAGAGAGAGAGAGAGAGAGAGAGAGAGAGAGAGAGAGAGAGAGAGAGAGTGTATGAGGGAAGTGTGAAAAGGAAAGAAGAGGAGGAAGTGAAAGGAAATGAAGGGAGAGAATAGGGATCACCTATGAGTAGACCCCAACCTAATTTTACCTCTAGAACCTAACTTAACTCTTTACTTAACCTATCCTTAACCTAACCTAACCTTAATCTAACTTAACCTAATCTAACCTAAGTTTGCGTAGTTACCATCTGACCATTGCATTAGATGGATGGGTGAGGGGTTTCTCCTTGTATTATGGTGGGATGTTATGAATGTATATAGGCAGTAATAGATCAAACAAGGGATTTAAGAAAGAAAGTGGGGGGAAAATAAAGCCAGTGGTCTTTATTGTGACGTTTATGGCCGTACAGCACCGTTAAGCCTTTAGAGAGATGCAGTTAATGGCCTCTAGATTCATAGACAGACAGACACACACAGACAGACACACACAGACAGACACTGAAAATTAGATATATATAATACATGATGACTTCCATACGTAGACACAGTGGTGGTAGTAACATGCATAGTTTAACATAATACCGTCCAGGCAACACGGGGAGGTGGTGGTGGTGATGAGAGGAGAACACAACTCACCATGATGATCCTCAAGGCCGCTGTGTACACCATCATGTGCACAATTTATCCTCGTGATTGTGAACATATTTTCCTACATGTGTTGACGTAGTGTACATTACCTCCTCCTTCCTTCCTCTCTCTCTCTCGCTTTTCCTCCTCCTCCTCCTCCTCCTCCTCCTGACTTTCTGTTCGTGACGTCGAATACCCCATCCCCCCCCTCCTCCCCCCCTCTCTCTCTCTCTCTCTCTCTCTCTCTCTCTCTCTCTCTCTCTCTCGCTCTCTCTCTCTCTCTCTCTCTCTCTCTCTCTCTCCTTCATAGTAACACCTAATATAATACATTTATCTCAAGGAATTACTATATAACATTAAGTATCATCAAGATTACATAGTTAAATAGTCAAAGTAAATACCTATTAGAATGCATATGAGACTGGTATGTGGGTTATATGGTCAGCGGCTAATAAAAATGCATTGGAGAGAGTCAGTCCGCCTCAGCTAGCATACACAAGGTAAGGAGATGGATGATGTGAAGCAGAAATGACGCAGATACACAGGAATATACGAGTAAAGAGCGGGTAAGCGGATAATGGGATAATTGTGTTCATTAAGTGGATAATGTCAAGTTGATCGAAGTGTGTAAGTGGTGGTGGGGGTGGTGTGTAAGTGGTGTGTAAGGGGTGGTGTGTAAGGGGTGGTGTGTAAGGGATGGTGTGTAAGTGGTGGTGGAGGGTGGTGTGTGAGTGGTGGTAGGGGGGTGGTGGTGGTGGTGTGTAAGGGGTGGTGTGTAAGTGGTGGTGGGGGGGTGGTGTGTAAGTGGTGGTAGGGGGTGGTGTGTGTGTAAGGGTGTGTGTAGGTAAGGGGTGGTGTGTAAGGGTGGTGTGTAAGGGGTGGTGTGTAAGGGGTGGTGTGTAAGGGGTGGTGTGTATGGGGTGGTGTGTAAGTGGTTCCTTCTCTACCTCTCTACCCTTTCCATCCCCTCTCCACCTCCACTCCACCCTCTCCAACCCCTCTCCACCTCCACTCCACCCTCTCCAACCCCTCTCCACCCTCTCCAACCCCTCTCCACCTCCTCCACCCTCCAACCCTCTCCACCTCCACTCCCACCCTTCCCAACCCCTCTCCACCCCCCCAGCCCTCTCCACTCCCAGCCCTCTCCCGCTCCCCCCCCTCCTCCACTCCCCCACCCCTCTCCAACACCTCTCGATGGCAGAGTTCTCGCTACCTTGTGTTACAGAATGATTGGTAGCATCTTGTGTATGTCAGAGAGCCCCCTTTTGTTTCGGCTGCCACACTTGGTTTAAATATATACGTTAGTGTTGGCGGAGGCGAAGAGGAGAGAGAAAAAAAAATGGACGTGATCTCCTGAAAGCTGACTGATGTAAAAAGTTTGTGAACTGTTCTTAATAACCCTGTTAGTTGAGGAACCCTGATAAAAAAAAAACACAACACAACTTTTAGGTTTATTTTTACTGTTTTGTGTCCAATGACGTCAGCGTTTATATTATAATTCCTTTTAGGGAAAAAATCTCTCTCTTGTAACTCTTCCGCATACATAAGTGTTACCCATGTCATTAGAAAGGTCTTGCATTGGGGAAAGTTTTGGTTGTGATAATGAAAGTTGGGAAAGTTGGAGACCTAACCTTATCTATCCTTAAGCTAACCTAACCGAACCGAACCTAAAGCTAACCTAAAGCTAACCTATTCAAAGAGGTATTTTAGTAAGAGGTGTTTTATTGGTGAGAGAAAGAGTACCGTAGACCTTGGTGAGGTAGACACATGACAGGCAAGGGTACCACTTAGACGAAAGGAGTACCACTTAGCCAAAAGGAGTACCACTTAAAGGACGGGTACCACTTAGTCGAAATGGGTACCACTTAAAGAACGGGTACCACTTAGACGAAAGGGGTACCACCTAAAGGACAGATAATGTTGACAGAAGATTAGGTACTGTACATAATATTCGCATCTTTGTTCCTGTCTTAGGCCTCATCTTATGGAACCATTACCTATCATCATCACTATCACACCTCTAACAACCATCCACCACCACTACAACTACTACATCCCACAACCACCCACCCCTACCACCCCTACCACAGTCACCCACCACCACTACACCTCAAAACCACCCCCTACAACCACCTTCCTGTAACCACCCACCACTACTACTACTACTGCTACTACACCCCACCACACTCACCCACCCACCCACCCACCCACCCACCCCTACCACCTCTACCACACAGGTAAACAACACTACACGCCCCCCCCCCAAATGATGAAGGATGAAGATGTTCCCAAGAGCTATAGAATCCAGTTTTTCGTGTCCCAGACCAAGTTGAAGGACACCAACTAGCATAAGGACACCGCCTACCATTATTTAGGACATGTGTCTCTAGTTTACAGCTGACTAGGTTCAAGGACATGTATTGATACTAGTATGGGATGGTAATACGTGTCTTGTATCTTATTATAGGGTCGGTATGGACACGTGTCTAAACTCTCTTAATAGCGGTATTAGTACACGTGTCTCGCATCTCAATATTTGGTATTTTAAGACACGCGTCAGTATATCCTGGTTGGGAATTATTCATTATTCTATGATATGTAAGTCTTGTGATAATTGTTACTTAGGCTATTTTCCGGTAAACGGTTATTTTACATCTAACGGGGGCTATTTTCCACCTAACGGGGCTATTTTTCATTTAACGGGGGCTATTTTCCATTAACGAGGGTAAGGGGGGGGAGGGTCATGTTTTTCCAATATTAATTAAAAGATTTATTTAACTCCTCGGTAGAATTTCCATTAAAAATAAACCAACGTAACACAACATTATTCTAACATAAACCAACCAATTGAAATATTAACTTACGAGAAATTTTCATTATTGTCGTTTTATATATTTCTTCTATTTCCCTTTTTTTTTCCAGAACGATCATGACGGGCTTAAAGAAACACAACCAACCACTTGTTTCCTTCTGTGTGTGTGTTAACTATTGGTGTTGATGTCCACATATGAGGTCTGAGGACATTAGACAGTGAAAAGGACACGTATAGTTAATTGAGGACACGGCGCGACTCGTCTGGATGAAGGACACGAAGCGGACATCAAATTGGTCCCTCAAGTAATTTTTTTTCACAGGTGAGTCTCCGCAACGTGTGTCTTCTTGGACAGGATTATGTACATTAGGCAGGTGTGTTGTTTGAGGTGACAAGTGTGTTATTGGAGGTGACAGGTGTGTTGTTGGAGGTGATAGGTTTGGCTCTCTCTCATGGCTCTCCGTTACGTGCTGTCATCCCCGAGTTGGTTCTGTCTGTGTATGTCGTGCTTGAATGCTTAAGGAGGACTTGTCACGCAAAAGACGAAGGAAAACACCACAAGAGGAACTGCTTTGTGTGGTAGAAAAAAAGCGTAATAAATTAAAAGTTATTCGGTAATAAAAAGACTCAATCATGTGTCAGGAAAATAAGAGGGATTCGTTGGGGAGGGGGGAGGGATTTGGCGGGAATTTGTTTTTATTTTTTAGGTAATAAAGTTTTCTCTTAAGGTGACTTGTGATAGCTTTCCTTCTTGAAATGTGTTTGATACAGAAGGAAACACTATAGTTGAGGCAAATTATAATTATGTCTAGTTAGGGGACAAGATCTGAACAAATCATCATACTATTATTATTATTATTTTATTTTTTTTTTACGGTTAAAGGTTTGGGAAGAAAAAATGGATCTTCAAATTAAAAACATCGATTTATTCTGACGCGGTATGTAAAGACGCATATATTCTCCCCAAGAAAAGTTTATCAGCCGCTGGTTCGGAGAGTATCGCGAACATCTTTTCACACAGCGAGAGACGGCAGTAGTAGCGCCGACGACTGAGCAACACCTCCATATCCTTGTTCCTCCTGGCTCGTCTATCACCGGCCAGAACCAATACTCGACCAGCTCACCCCCCAACCCCTTGCTATATGCCCCCTCCCCGCCCCTCCCCGCCCCTCCCGGAGTAAAGTAGAATAACAAGGTCCTTTCTGGGTCCCAAGGATACACGTATGCATTCCAAATTCAAGGACACCTGTCGACCCCAAGATCTCCACGGAAGTTACCCACACCGGTCCAGGTTCGAGGAAATACAGCCCGAGTAAAGAGAACCAATTCTTCATGGGTGTCCACCAGGTTAATGGACACAAGAAATGCTCTGAATAATAAACAAGTTTTCACATACCCTGTGAGGACACTTACCGACGGTAGTAGTGATGACTTCACCACCCGTCCAAGGCAGGTTTAAGGACGCGCCTCCAGTTCTTTGCCTGAAGGACACGCGTCAGTCGTATGTAGGGTACGCGTATCACGTGTCCAGTAGATGTTTTAGGTAATAGATGGATAAAAGTGAATATGTATATATATAACAGTGTGGCCTTACTGCCATCTCAGGTTCACCAAAAGTCGACCATAATTCACGCTTGAGGAAAACATTCATAAGAGAAACCCGCCTAATATAGTAGTCTCTGATGCTCTTATATCTCTCAAGACCAATTATTTTTCAAAACCTAATACCAGTGAGAATCAGATCCCCCTTAAAGACCGAGTCACTTGTTTAAATATGTAGTCTTGGATCACATGTCTTCACAATGAGCTAATTTATCCCCCGCCCCGAGAAATCTCACAGTAAACCACCCACTTTGACGTAACCTCTGATCCCACAGCTTACAGGATCTGATTCTCTTCCCGTGTTGAGGTGGCAGTAGCAACAACAGCAGCTTCCGCTTGTCTCTCGCCGCTCTTGTTATGCTTTACACTTACCGGATCATTCTCGTTTTGGTAACTGGTCAAGTGACTTTTGTTTTGCTGGACCCCGCTCACACCTCCACCCCATCCTCCTCCTCCTCCCTGCTGACGGGGTGGCAGAAGCAAGGCATCCGGGATATAACCAGGGCGAACTGGAGTGTTAAGAACTGTAGACCATCACGTTCTCTGTAGACTTTAGTGAGACTGGTTGGTAATAATTATAATAATAAGAAGAGGAAGAAGAAGAATTAATATCAACATCAATAACAATAAACAATATCATTTAACTTCCAAGAAATATTCTACGAAGAAGTTACATATCTGTTATCAGTTTCTCTTAACAGGAACATTATTATGTTTAGTGTTACGAGTTTATGAAAAATGGACGACTAACACACATACGGCTAAGATCAGGCTGTTCATTTATCAGCTGAACGATGAAGCAAGTAGACCAACACACACACACACACACACAAACACACACACACACACACACACACACACACACCAGAGTAATATTTCTTGCACTCTAAATTTTCACGGGTTTGGCGAGTCCATTCGTGGTAGTTCATTACGTCGCTGGAAATGATGTAACTTGTAGGAAAATTCTTAGGTAACGAAATTATATAACAAACTACAATAATTATAAATCCTTTCACTACATCACTTAATAACTGTCAATAGATAAATGACATTAATTTAGCATAGACAGTCGATGTATTGAACTGACTAACTGTAAAGGGATCCTAACCTAACCTTAACCTATAAACGAAAGTCCAAATTAGTTACACTCAGGGTCACTTCTTGTTATAATGTCAGGTGTTAGTTTTGTTCAGGTGACACACGTATTACTTCAATGTTAGTATTACATTTATGGTGTTTTGAGTGTTCAGGTGTGTGTGCTGATATTATTTACGAGCCAGGTGTTAAAGGTGTTCAGGTGTGTACTGTTATTAATTACGAGACAGGTGTTTTAGGTGTTCAGGTGTGTACTGTTATTAATTACTAGACAGGTGTTTTAGGTGTTCAGGTGTGTACTGTTATTAATTACTAGACAGGTGTTTTAGGTGTTCAGGTGTGTACTGTTATTAATTACTAGACAGGTGTTTTAGGTGTTCAGGTGTGTACAGTTATTAATTACGAGGTCAACCATTCCTACTCACTCACTTACTACTACTACTACTACTACTTTTTTTTTTAACGTGGCCTCAGCCTCCCCAATAGCCACACCTTCGCCACCATTTATTTATAATATTAAATATCTAATACATAATAAGCTATCTACTACTACTACTACTACTACTACTACTACTACTACTACTACTACTACTATCACCATTAACACTAGGTCTTTTCATCTGACACTTCCCCTAGACAGTGACCAATGTCTTCGTCATCTTTGTCACCTCCCCCATTGGTCTTCCTCACTCACTCCCTCCTGTCTACCCCCCTCCCCCCTCCCCCCTCTCTCCCTCCTCCACACATCCTCCCTCACCCACCCCTTCCTATTTACCCCCCACCACTCCCTTCCCGCCTGACTCTCCCACATTTTATTTTCCAAAGTCTCACACTCCCTCCTCTGTCTCCCTCCTCCTCCCCATCCCTTCCTACCTCCTCCCTCCCCTCATCCCTCCCTATATCCCTCCCTCCTTCTCTCCCTCCCCCCCTCCCTCCCTCTCCCTCTCTCTCCCTCTCTCCCACACTCTTTTCAATCAGTATGTAGATAAATAATCCAGGCTTGCCATGTCCGTATATAAGGACATATTACCTGTGTAGGGCATGGC
This sequence comes from Homarus americanus, assembly GCF_018991925.1. Classification (NCBI taxonomy): domain Eukaryota; kingdom Metazoa; phylum Arthropoda; class Malacostraca; order Decapoda; family Nephropidae; genus Homarus; species Homarus americanus. Next base: position 8,086,544 of record NW_024723833.1, on the reverse strand, counting down.
CATTCATGTTTTGTTTTATTAACTAATCTTTGGCCTAATTAGCCAATTATTTATCTTGATGATGTGCATATTTATTCAAGTAATAATGGGGTAATTCTGACACACACACGCACACACACACACACACACACACACACACACACACACACACGGTTCTGTATCAGTACTGGTGGAGAGTATACAGTACAGTGTGTATTTCTGGTCTCTCCCTCTCTTTCTCTCTTTCTTCACGCCTTCTTGTTTGACGAGTTGCTTCTTCCCTTCCTCTTCTCTATCACTGTTCCATAGAAACGCAGCAAACAACACATCAATCCATCCTTTCCTTCCTTTGCTTTCCTTCCTTCCTTCCTTCCTTCCTTCCTTCCTTCCTTCCTTCCTCCCTCCTCTTCCTTCCTTCCTTCCTCCCTCCCTCCCCTTCCTTCCTTCTTCACCTGAAGATTGCCCCCCCAGCTTATTTCACCTTAAGATTAACCACCCAACCTAACCCAACCACAACCTAACCACATCCCAACCACAACCTAACCCAACCATCACCTAACCACAACCTAACCACAACCACAACCTAACCACAACCACAACCTAACCACAACCTAACCACAACCTAACCACAACCTAACCACAACCTAAAATTTCAACATTACAATAAAACGTTGACTTAGATTAGGAAAGTCTTTAAAACCCCATTACAAAATATCCCCATAGAATCATAAGCTATTTTGGTCAAACACAAAAGTCACATGAGTTGACCCTGACCGGGTGTGTAGAATGATGCCCAAGGGGAGGCCGGAGGGAGGGTTGAAATATGGGTTGGGTTGGGTCATAGGTCTATAGTTATTGGTAGGGTACGCATTAATGTAGGAAGAGTGTTGGTTCGAGGGAGTGGTTGTGGTGAAATGGGTGCTGGTGTCTGTGTGGAGTGTCTGTGTGTGGGTGTCTGTGTGTGGGTGTCTCTGTAGGTGTCTGTCTGTGGAGTATCTGTGTGTGGGTGTCTGTCTGTAGGTGTGTCTGTCTGTAGGTGTCTGTGTGTTTTTCTTTCTTTCTCTCTTCTTTTCTCTTTGTGTTTGCATCAAATTAACCTTAAGTGAAAAAAAAAACTTACGATGTTTAGTTGATGAAAAGTGGAAATAAATTGATTGAGGTAGAGAAAGTGTGTGTGTGTGGTGGGTGGGGGGGGGGAGAGATAGGAACGTGTGGGAGATAGGAACGTGATGACAGTATGAGAACGTGAAGTAGCTAGGAACGTGATGATGGCGTGAGAATGTTAAATATTACAGCTAAAAGTCAGAAAATACTAAAGTTATGAGCCACGAAAACAAGTGAATCATGTAGGAATGAATAGTTAATAAATATACTGTGTACATATCGCGAGAACCCGGGGGAAAAATTTTTGTCTATTCAGTTAGGTAGAAAGGAAGAGATGCACAGGAGCAGCCACTAAAAGGATTAAAGGAGGAGGAGGAGGAGAATGTGAGGAGGAGAAGAAGAGAAACACAAACTGGAGAATTTGTGTCAAAGCGTGATGGTTTATGCAAGACGCAGAGGACATATTGTAAAGGGGCAATTCACGGTAAAGATGGATGGGTGTGAAGATTTTGTTTAATGTTTTTGGTATAAATGAGTATAAACGCCATGAAAACAGTATAAATGTCATGAAAAAAGTATAAACGCCATGAAAAAGTATACATGTCATGAAAAAAGTATAAACGCCATGAAATAAGTATAAACGCCATGAAAAACGCATAAACGCCATGAAAAAAGTATAAACACCGTGAAAAAAGTATAAACGCAATGAAATAAGTATAAACGCCATGAAAAACGTATAAACTCCATGATATATATATATATATATATATATATATATATATATATATATATATATATATATATATATATATATATATATATATATATACTCCATTAGAATAGTATAAACTCCATGAAAAAGAAATATAAACTCCATGAAATAATTATAAACTCCATGAAAAAAATATAAACGTCAGGCAAAAAGTATAAACGCCAGGGAAAAGTATAAACGCCATGAAATAAGTATAAACTCCATGAAAAAAATATAAACGTCAGGGAAAAGTATAAACGCCTTAACATAAATATAAACTCCATGAAAAGGTATAAACACCGAAATAAAAAACAAATGGGGTAACACACTGGCAGGAGGGGAAGAGGAAAGAGACCAGGAGAGTGTCCAGCTATGTGCACACGTGTGAGTCTTGATGCAATATATGTGAGAGCTTGGCAAGATAGTGGTGGTATGTATAACAGAATTGAATGGCTGCCATGATGGTAGGTATAACCTTTATACTGTACACTCAACAAAAACTCCTCCAACACCTGGGCACGATAGATGTGAGAATGAACAGAATCGGGGCTTGTCATCTCGGAATGGTTTCAGATTCATCGTTTGTTTGTTGTTGTTTTTTTTTCAGATTACATAGTGCTTATAGCGTCCAGGAAGTTTTTGGGTGAGAGTGTACAGAGTGAAAGCATAAAAAAAAATAGTGGTGAGTGAAGGGAGTGGTTATACAGACGAGTGAAAACAAGGTGAAGATAATGAAGTTAATAGTTTATTGTTTATCTGAAGAAAGAATTTGAAGCAAGAACAAGAGGAGAGTGTTATATAGGAGGGAAGGAGTTGTTTGACGTGTACAGTTAAGGATGTTGTTGAGATCTGAAACAGGACTCTCTACGGCTGGATTATGTCATTGTGTGTGTTAACAAGGCAAGCTCTGTGAGGGAAACATATTGTGTGTGTGTGTGTGTGCCCCCAACATTTTGCTATTTTAAAGGGTGACCTCATTAGCTTTATTTCATGCTCTCTCTCTCTCTCTCTCTCTCTCTCTCTCTCTCTCTCTCTCTCTCTCTCTCTCTCTCTCTCTCTCTCTCTCTCTCTCTCTCTCTCTCGTAACACTATAGGAAGATAACTGACTTCCTAATCTTATGTATACGTTCCATGATTCTCGGAGATACGTACCGTCAGTTGTTCCAAGTAACTTATGTTTACGGTAGGTATATAAAAAAAGTCCACTTTACGCTGGTAAGACTCATTCGCCCACAGACTCACCATTATTAACTGTCAGGTGCTATTATTAACTGTCAGGTACCATTATTAACTTTATGAAGATTGCCATTGTGTCCAACTTTGCCAGGTGCCATTGTATTAACTGCCAGGTGCCATTGACAACACAATGGGTGCCGGTATTAACTATCAAGGTGCCATTGTGTGCTGATAAAGGTGCCATTATTAACTGTCAGAATTTTCATTATTAACTGTCAGGTACCATTGGCCAACTGTCAGGTGCTATTATTAACTGTCAGGTACCATTATTAACTGTCAGGTGCTATTATTAACTGTCAGGTGCCATTATTAACTGTCAGGTACCATTATTAACTGTCAGGTGCTATTATTAACTGTCAGGTGCCATTATTAACTGCCAGGTGCCATTATTAACTGTCAGGTGCCATTATTAACTATCAGGTGCCATTATTAACTGTCAGGTGCCATTATTAACTGTCAGGTGCCATTATTAACTGTCAGGTGCCATTATTAACTGCCAGGTGCCATTATTAACTGCCAGGTGCCATTATTAACTGCCAGGTGACATTATTAACTGCCAGGTGACATTATTAACTGCCAGGTACCATTATTAACTGTTAGGTGCCATTATTAACTGTTAAGTGCCATTATTAACTGTTAGGTGCCATTATTAACTGTTAGTTGCCATTATTAACTGTCAGGTGCCATTATTAACTGTCAGGTGCCATTGTTAACTGTTAGGTGCCATTATTAACTGCCAGGTGCCTTTATTAATTGTCAAGTGCCATTGTGTGCTTTGCCAGGTGCCATTTATTAACTGCCAGGTGCCATTATTAACTGTCAGGTGCCATTATTAACTGTCAGGTGCCATTATTAACTGCCAGGTGCCATTATTAACTGCCAGATTGCCATTATTAACTGCCAGGTGCCATTGTCCCGCTTTGCCAGGTGCCATTGATATTAACTGTCAGATTGCCATTATTAATTGACAGGTGCCATTATTAACTGTCAGGTGCCATTATTTAACTTTGCCAAGGTGCCATTATTAACTGCCAGTGCCATTATTAACTACCAGGTGCCATTATTAACTGCCAGGTGCCATTATTAACTGTCAGGGTACCATTATTCGCTGCCAGGTGCCAAATATTATCTGCCAGGTGCCATTATTAACTGTCAGGTGCATTATTGGCTTTGTCGGAGTGCCATTATTATTAACTGCCAGGTGCCAAGTAGTAACTGCCAGGTGCCATTATTAACTGTCAGGTGCCATTATTAACTGCCAGATTGCCATTGTGCTTTGCCAAGGTGCCATTATTAACTGTATCAGATGCCATTATTAACTGTCAGGTGCCATTATTAACTGTCAGATGCCATTATTAACTGTCAGGTGCCATTATTAACTGTCAGATGCCATTATTAACTGTCAGGTGCCATTATTAACTGTCAGGTGCCATTTTTAACTGCCAGGTGCCATTATTAACTGTCAGGTGCCATTATTAATTGTCAGGTGCCATTATCAATTGGTGAAATGTCGATAGAAATCTCTCTCTCTCTCTCTCTCTCTATCTCTCTCTCTCTCTCTCTCTCTCTCTCTCTCTCTCTCTCTCTCTCTCTCTCTCTCTCTCTCTCTCTCTCTGGGACAGGTTGGAGATATACAGTATATGTGTTTGAGAGTGTTTGTATGTAATTGACTATTCACAGAAGCCTTAATGAATGTTAACTGCTGTGGGTGTCATTGTCCACCCCAGAATGACGGCAATATTTTCCCACTGTTGACGTGACCTGTCTGTCGTCCTGCTGTATCGTATACACTGTACTTCCTCTCTACAGTGACTCGTTGGACAATTTTACTCATTCACCAGTTGAAGTCATGGTCATTTATGGACATGGCTGGGCGGCATGATTGGTCACAGACTGCTTTAACGTCACACCGGGTTAATGGTAATAACTTCCCGCCTGAGTTGTTCTTATATCCAGCTGTGTATATTGTCTAAGAACTTCATGACTGTTTTTTTCTTATAGACCAAACGGCGGCGGATGTTTATTGTATAAACAACCATGGTCAAACAGTTCAAGTGTTATAACGTCATTTACCAGCCTTACCATCACTATCTAAAGTCTTAACGAAGGATTGGCTATATAATTATTTCATGTTCAATCATCCATCAATTATTCTTAAATTTTTTGATAGTTTTAAATCAGTTCGTCCGTCGTGTTTCGGGCCAGCAGGTGTTGGCGGTCGGCTTGTTGGAGGAGTAACTCAAGATAAGATAACAAGAATGGCTTTATGATAACACAACCTGGTATATTACTAATGGCAGAAGCGGATTGACTCTACTTTAGTGTTGAAGCTGGCGTAGTTATCTGGTCATTACTCTCTATACTGTACTCTTATTGCTGGCGTAGCATCGCCTGGCGTGACTGTATAAGATGTCATCAACGCTAGGGGTGGCAGTGGTTGTGTTGGGTGTGAGAACGCTTCCTGTCAACAGTGAGCAGAGCGGGAGCAACATAGGTTCTCTTAATAACTATCACTTAAGATAACAAAAAAATGGGTCTATAAAAGAACATACTGTACATCCTTGGAAATCCTAACCCAGACACTCACTTCATTACGGGTTGTGTTGGGGTGAAATACGTCATATACACGATTAATATTTTTTTTTTTTACATAGTAAGTAGTAAGCAGCTATCAGACAGGGAGGTACTACCGCCTGGGAAGATATTGGAAACATAATGTGTTGTCTTATTGGTAGACCCTGCTGCCATATGGCACCACGAAAATTGTGACCAACACAACACAACATACATACAGTATATTGTTTCTCACTATTGATCTTTTTTCTTTTTTGTTATCGTCCTTTATCATTACTTTTATTATTATTATTGTATATTTTTATCTAATATATTTTATTATTATTATTATTATTATTATTATTATTTTTATTATTATTATTATTATTATTATTATTATTATTATTATTATTATTATTATTATTATTATTATTATTATAATTATTACTATTGTAACCGCCAATCAGGCGGTTAAAGGAATATTCAGACTCGTGACGTTGAACTCAGACTTTATAATTCGGTCAAACCTGTTGGATACAATTCCTTTTAGTATTTCACATAAATCATACATAGGCAATCACATAAATGTCTAATCCAATATATGTTTGCATAACAATCATAGCTATGTCATCAGTCTAATCTTAACACTTACAATGAGTACTTAATTTTCCATATTTTTATGTCGTCACAATGATAAACGATGCAATGGACACAGTCTACCTGTGTACACAATAAATACCAGTTAAACTTACGTGTTGAAAGTTTCAAAGGAAACCAGGTTAGGTGCTGCCTCTGTGATCTGAATGACTACAGAGGAACCAGGTTAGGTGTTGCCTCTGTGGTGTCAATAACTACAGAGGAACCAGATTAGGTGTTGCCTCTGTGGTCTGAATCGCTACAGTGCCGATACCCTGCTGTCGCCTCCCCAACCCTCTCTCGATGGGCAAGGCTGAGTCAGGTGATTATAATTATACATAAACAAAACTCCCCTTACACACTCCAACCTCCTCTGGGCCTCTCATCTCCACCATGCCAATACTCTACACACTGTATACGGGCAGGCACACCCAATAAACATGACATGACTTACAGCCTAACATAATGTTTGTTTATGTGTCATCCTACTCATTACTGCTTGCGGTAACAACTATTATATTATTTTCGCCCCAGACCCTGATGTGGGTCATTGACCTGTGCCCAGGTGGGCTAACTCCGTAAAAAAAAAGTAGATTGTTGACTCGTATACTACATAAATTAATAAACAAATATGACTTAAACTTACCCGAAACACCTTGCATACCAATTAACCTGTCTACACCTGACCTTGCCTACAGCCATGCATTCCAGTTAACCTGTCTACACCTGTTACTTCACCTGACATTACTAACAGTTATGTATACCAATTAACCTGTCTACATCTGACCTTACCTACAATCATGCTTTCCAGTTAACCTGTCTACACCTGTTACTTCACCTGACATTACTAACAGTTATGTATACCAATTATCCTGTCTACATCTGACCTTACCTACAGTCATGCATTCCAGTTAACCTGTCTACACCTGTTACTTCACCTTCCATACACTTTATGGGTTAGGCTTTCACCACACTTCCACCACCACTTCCACCACTTTCACCACTTCCACCATCACTCCGGCATGCAGTAATGGATGTTTAATGAAAGAAGGAAACTGCATCATCGAATCGAACTTATAAGAGAAGGAAAAGAACTAGTTACCCGGAATGAAAGATTTTTATCAGACGGAGAAATAAAAAGGAAATGACGAGGAGGAAGGAATTGGGGGAAATGTGGACTCATAAGAAAACATCCTTAAGATATTTGAAAATGAGATGCATGAGGAAAAAATGGTAATGGTGAAATGGGAAAAGGGAACGAGTGTGAGAATAACGGAGCCATGTGTTAGTTAGTGGTGTCTGGATGGAAAGAGTGAACTTTGTTGATATAGGTTAGGTTAGGTTAGGTTAGGTGAACTTTGCTTTAAGGATGTCAGGATTTTATGTTTGAAACCATTTATTGTTGTGTGTGTGTGTGTGTGTTGATGATGATGAGGTGAACTGTATGTGTATATACGCCTGCTATACCCCTACGACTAAGTAAGTTGTTACCATCACTATAATCAACACACACACACACACACACACACACACACACGCATGGTAACTTGCTCATATAAACACAACATATTGATTTGCACCTTCGAAACACACACGCGACTTAACAGGTCTGAACAAGTATGACAGCAGCGAGACCGATCGATAAATTCAGTATCGACCCTGAGCGGTGGACGTCCTCGACACAGCGGCAGATAACAGTAAAACAGTAAAGAAAATATTTGATGTGTACTTTCTTCTCCTCGTATGAGTTTCGGATTACAGTACTACTTCTTACTGCGGAGGGATATATACGGTTAATATGATACGCGGCTCTCAGTCCCCCCCCCCCCCTTATTTAGAATGAATATTGAGTATATGATTAATATAAACTTAACATTTTTGTTCTTATTTTTATTGATTTCTTAATTTTGTGAATGGAAATTGATACGGAAATGCTGGAAAAGTGTTGAGGAAGTGCAGCGGTATGTTCTAAAGTGGAAGCATTCTACATCTGGCGACCCGACCATTGGTGAGTCACCCATTCATGTGATGTGCCTGGAGCTTAACGGCACCGAAATTCATCGTGACTTGTTCTTTTCAATAATACTCATTTTTAGCCACTGAACAACATCAAACCATATTAAAAACTTATACAGCTCATCTTCTTATTAATTCTGTTTCTATATGACTTCTTTTGAAAGAGAAATATTGATTCGTTAAGGATAAATAAGAAAAATTTGGCAGGTAGTGCGTGGTCCGGATCGAGTGGCGACGTGGATTGCGTCATGTGATGCTAGCCAGTGCACGTTTGTTTGTTTCCTGAAACATCTATTACGCTAGTTGACGCAACTTGCATCTTTACTTACGCTCTCACTTTGGCCTTCTTGCATTTAGTAGGTTTTGTTCAAGGCTTTTCCTGAAAGGGCAAAAGGTAGATATTTGTGCAGTATAATCGTCATATAAGTTCATTGTTGTATACAAAGATAAAGTCAGTCGATTAACACTAAAAAGTTTATCAACATTTATCCTTTACGTATTATAATGATGACAAAAATATATACATATATGCATGCATACAAACAACCAGACAGACATATACACTATACAGTGCCTCCACACTTACAGGCACACCTCCCATACAGTAGTCACGGCTGGTGGTCCGCGACAACGTTTGCTTAACGTTGTTGGGGACCACGACCCCCTAACGGAGACACGATGATCCTCCCCATACTGGCCAGATATTTTGTAAATAATATTGATATTGTGTTAAAGGAATATCCTTCCTTCCTTAGGCTTTAGTAAGCCCCTTTATAATATTTATACTGTATATACTTGTGACACTTGCCAGATGCTTCTGGTGTCATTGTACAGGGGTACCTAGTGACAGCACTAGGATCCCGCTTCCTCTATCAAGGAATAAACAATTGAAATTGAACGTTGTTGGTCCGGACGCTCAGTGGTAACAGGTGAGCTTTAGTACTCAGTCACTGGCGATGTAATTTTTAGTTCTCTTATAATCATTCATAAGGAAATTTTCTTATTGATTAATTTAATTATTAATGTTTCTTTTTTAATTACATTGCAGTACGTCTTACGTTATTTGTAAATCTGTCTGTCTTTGTTTTGTGTACTATTCATTGTAAGTGGGACGCCCCTAGTCGACCCAGCTGCAGACTGGATATGTAACTTACAGATGGGGAATTGAAATGGGGCAGCTACGTTCACTTCCAATATTCTATAAAAGATTCCTGTTTTAGTTATTCGTAAGGTATAGGAATCGTATGTTATTCTTTCCAGTGTAATTAAATTTTTATTCATATAAAAAATATTCATTAACAATGTATACGTTCTTGATTTATTTATTCATAATGTATAAATTCCAGTCTTATTCATTCGTCATGTATAGGGTTCATATATTATAACAAAATCAGTATGTATAAGTTCTTTATTTATTCATGATGTATAAATTCCAGGTTTAATCACTCGTCATGTATACAGTAACGTTCACATAACAAAATCGGATCAATTGTTTACGTAATTATACATCAGAGAGTTAAATATAATACTCAAAGACCTGAGTACCTGAGGTACAGGAGCTGCCATGCACAGGCCAACCGACCTATTGCAGACTCCTTATTTTCTTATGTTCTTATATAATCCAGCATCATCAGAGAGTCGTGGTAGTGACCCTTGGGCGTGTGTGTGTGTGTGTGTGTTGGTCAAGGTGACGCAATACCTGGTAGCTCGTGGGGTGGGGAAGGAAAAACGACTGTAGGACGTTTGGTATATGGATCAAAGTGTGTGTGTGTGTGTGTGTGTGTGTGTGTGTGTGTGTGTGTGTGTGTGTGTAATTTCAGTTTATTTGATAATCTAATTCAACTTGGTAGTAGTAGTAGTACAGTAGTATCAAAAGATGGATCACCTAGCTTATGTTGTCTGAGGATTAACCTAACCTAATCTGAATTAACCAAACCAGACCAAACCAAACCAAAATTGACCAAACCAACACTGACTAACCAAACTAAACCAAACCTTACGTAAACTCAACCAAACCAAGCCAAAATTAACCTAACCAAACCTAACTACACAACAAAAAACAAGATTCAGAAATTATGGAGTTTCCTTTACTTCTTAAATCTGTACAGCAACACACACACACACACACACACACACACACACACACACACACACACACACACACACACACACACACACGTGCTTTCCTACTCAAGGTTAACATTGTAAGAGAAATATTGACTACGTCCTAGGGAGTATTACGTGGCATCACCCCGCTATTGTGAACACTGACAGCTGACCGGGTAAACAAACACGCGCCTGCAGCTGACTACCTGTGACGTCACTCCGCCAGCATCTCGGCTCCCCCACAAGCGTCATAGGGTCATTAACGTGTTGGAGGATAATAGAGGTATAAAGTAAATATGTCATAATATCCAGGGTAGTGTTCAGGATAAATTGTTGTATTTGTTTTGGTTAGTTAACAGAGTACGTCAGAGCTCCTCGGTCTTCTTGGAATGCTTCGTTTGTTGACGTCGTTTAGGGGGGTCGGAAAAGGGATCTACTGGTTAGGCGACTCTTCTTACAACATATTATAATCAGGGATATTGGAGTCGTCTGTGGCCATCTTAACCTGTCTAGTGTTTGTCCAGGATCTACGGCCTTGGAAACGTGGCCTCTTGTTCAGGTAAGCTGGTGCACTCGTCCACCATGTACAGTCAGAGGTTATTTAGGTCAGTTTGGTGTGTAGATGTGTCTTGAACAACTTAAAATTCGCCTCTCTAGTTCAAACTCTGTGGATATACTGATTAAAGCCTTATTTTCAGTAAAGAATGTGATAGTTTTAACAGATACAAGATAATGAAGCACCGAAATCCTGCTTCAGTCGCAGGTTGAACTGAAATGCCACTTCCTGCACCACACACACTGATACTATCGGACATAATTAATGCTGTATTACGGAAGTGAAGCGAAAGAATTCACCATAGAACGTCACATGTGGTACAGGTACAGGTAGTGTGGCGTATACTAATGATTTATACGCCACACAGGTGCTCCAAGATACTCACGAGTAATTTCCACTCTGGTGACGTGAGAATGTTTTGAGACAGTCAGCCAGACTAAGTAAACAACGAGCTAAAAATAGACCCAAAGAGACCCCCCCCCCCAGATACGGTCTTAAATATTGTTAATTTCAAGTTTACACAGACGAAAGTAAGATGATGAATTCTGGCAAGGTAATAAATAGAAGTATAACACAAGAAGAATGATGGACACGATATAAAAAAAATAAGATCAGAGAGAGAGAAGGACTTGGCTGTAGTGGATGACATCAAATTGTTGTTTTCAAGTTAACATAAACAACAGAGATAACAAGGAGGATCAGATGGTAGGTGTGATCCAGTGACTATTCAAACACACAAGATGTAAAGTCCCTCGTCCAACCAGTTATGAGTATGCATATTTAGAAGTCTTTTGTCCCGCAAGAGGAAGGGCATCCACCCATTCGAAAGTGTTTAGTGAAGGACAATGGAATTATTATCTTGGTTAAGGAACTTGAGACAACGAAGACCTGAGAAAAAAACTGAAGATTCCATTATCGTTGTAGAGAAGATGTTGAAGAGGAAGTAATGAATATATATAATAGAGAAGCGTCCCTGAATCTCTGGCCACACAACGACTACCAGAAGTCACTCATAAAATTTGTAAAGGACATCGGGTATACAGACCAGGCTGGGACAGTGGGACATAGTACACTAGTACAGTACAACCTCTCAACGAAAGATAACCAACGTGACACGACTGGACAACTACTAAACCGATTAAAAGAATGACAACAGCTGCCCCTTAGTGCAGCGTACTTAATATTGGAAGAACAAATACTGTCAATATATACAGCCGTAACAACATCAACCTAGAGAAGTCGACTTGTGAAAGAGACTTAGGGGTACTTGTAAGCACGGACCTACGGCCTAGAAAACAGTGCGTTAATGTTCGAAATAAGGCAAACAGAGTATTAGGTTTTATATCTAGAAGTGTAAGTAATAAGAGTGCACAGGTCTTATTGTAACTATATCTTGCGTTAGTCAGGCCGCACCTCGATTATGCGGTTCGGTTCTGGTGCCCTTATTATAGAATGGATATAAATTCACTGGAGTCGGTGCAGCGAAGAATAACGAAAATGATTCCAGTACTTAGAAACCTGCCATATCAAGATAGATTAAAAAAACTAAACTTGCATTCCTTAGAAAGACAAAGAGTACGGGGAGATATGATAGAAGTATTTAAGTGGGTGAAAGGAATCAATAAAATAGAAATAGATAAAGTTCTTATAATATCCAAGCAGGATAGGACTCGGAGCAACGGATTTAAGTTGGATAAGTTTAAGTTTAGGAGGGAGATAGGAAGGAACTGGTTCACAAATAGGGTGGTGGACGAGTGGAACAAGCTTAGCAACTATGTAGTAAGTGCTGGAACGCTGGAAAGTTGTAAAAGGAGGCGAGATAGATTCATGGATGGTAAAGGGTGGTTGTAACTCTAGACAGGAGCTGCCATGCACAGGACAACCGGTCTATTGCAAACTCCTTATTTTCTTATGTAATAACTCCGCCACCACCAGCACCCCGCCAGAAACAGTACCGTTTGTGTTTTATCCTGTCCAGCAAGAAGTGTATGACGACCTATAGATTCAGTGGCCTTGACGCCTTTCATCTGTTAAGAATAAACACAAACAAGTAACAGGTAAATTAGGTGTAGTCTCAGCTGGGTCTCGTCATGATACATATCCCTTTTTACATCATGTTGAAGATCTCCATCACGCCTCTATTATACAAGTGTAAATTTACATACGCCTGTCTTTCATAATGTTGGGGGGAATCTACTCTATCCTTGTGTATGTTGTTTCCTTATATTTGTGTGTTTTATATACGCGTTGGATTCACACACACACACACACACACACACACACACACACACACACACACACACACACACGTCATCATCTATTGCAGACTCCTTATGTTCTTATGTGACTCAAGCATCAGTTTACTTTCCACGGCTCACTTATTATGTTCTCTTTTCCTTTCCTTGTTCTCCGTAACCCGAGTGTCTCACAGCTCCACTCACCCTCGTGTTTGAGAGTCTTGACATCACAGCGTCCCGTCCTAGGTGTTGTTTGTTTGTTTGTTTGTTTGTTTGTTTGTTTGTTACATATACCACACGGCATCACATCACATCCAAGGGCAATGCTGTTAACCACATACAGTATATGTTACAGCACGTGTGTGTGTGTGTGTGTGTGTGTGTGTGTGTGTGGCGGTAAACACGTACAGGTCATGAGTGGTGTGACTAACTGCATGAACTCCGGTGTTACAGTATGTGGTAACGCTCACTCCACGCCGTGAAGATACGCATGTAGGTGGGTTGGGCATGGTATGATGGTCACACACACACACACACACACACACACACACACACACACACACACACACACACACACACACACACACATTCATTTATTCATTCATGGGTAAAGTAAGAAGAAAATCAAACACATCCACAAGCTACCACACTTATTTCCACCACAACACCTCAGTCGCCGTTTGTTGCTCAGGGTCCCTAGAAGCAGCTGAAGCAACATAGCAACAAGTCTCTCTATGACAACATAAGCTTCTTCAAAACACAGCTGAGATTGAACTATAGGACCATGTAATACCCTGCCAAGCTTCACTAGGTCGATATTAAATAATGTTAGAGCAAAACTTAAAGAACTGATGTGGTTCGTCCTTCAGAAGTCCTCCTCGTTAGTCCCCAACATCAGTCACTTTTCTGACGATGTTGTGACAGAGATTTCCTAGGTTAGACTCTATCAATCTCCCGGTTACTGTAGAGGAGCTTAAAATCCTGTGACAAGCGTTCCATCACACTCGTTGTTCTTCAGACTGCAGAAGAATTCATACCTCGTCACCCACTGTCCCGTTAGCCCTCCTGTAGAAGCGATATCCTTCAGTAGCTCTCTCAGTCATTGACCTCATCAAGGCTCTCAAACTTGTATTCCCCGAAAGTATTGTCTCTTGGTTTGTGAATATCGGTTAGGAATGTCGTCAGGCTGTCTAGTATCGATAGCCCACACCCTACTTTCTGTAATTCACCTGTGGAGTTCCTCAAGGGGCGAGAATGGACCCTCAGTGACTTATCCATCCACCGGAAAAACACTTTGAAGACCCTCGACACAATCTTCTGAACTAAACCATGGCCACCAGTCAGGTCAACCTCCACTCAGGCAGTCGTAACTTCCAGCCGTATTGTAAAGTTTATAAATCCCCGAGAAATTTTGCTACAGATAAAGTGTATTGGAAAGTCCACGTCAACAACGTAATGAAACGTGCTAGTTATTACCCCACCTGCTGAGGCGGCTGAACATACACACTGGGATTTCCACCACTCCAGCTAAAACAAAAACAAACAAAACATCCACACCATCTTGAGGTGGCTGAGACAAACACACGTGCACCTCACCTGTCTGGATGGGCCTTCTCCTCTCAACTCCTGCAGGAGAAACAAAAGAGAGCTACAAGATCCTTCTCAACTGCCTCAATTATCACTTTGTATAATATTTTAATTATTTCTAACCAACAAACTCTTTAATAATGTTAATATCTTCTTGGACATCACACGTATATTTTTTTTTATTTTTAGTATTCTTTTGTAAATTTAATTCACTGTTTAAATTATTAGGCTTTGGGTACAGAGTCGTCAATCAAGCGTTAATAATAGTAGTAGTAGTAGTAGTTATAGTGTTGTTGTTGTTGTAGTAATATTATCACCATTATCAGAAATATTAACCTGTACATAATAATATTCACACTCATACTAACATCCTACAGAGGGCGGGAGGCAGGAGGTTCACTTACTGATAATATACATGACACTAACCACGTTTTATTTACCGCGTAGTATGTGACGTGCTTGGGTGTGCGTCTTACAAGCTGAAGGTGGTAGTAGAATCCTGGTGGTGGGTGGGTGGGTACTGGGTGGGTCAGTGGGTGGGTACTGGGTGGGTCAGTGGGTGGGCCCTCCTTTGATTACGTGTGTTTAGCTTCTCCCACTTATTTTTCTTCCTCGTTGAACTGGTTTTAATTTTGAGGTTTATTATTTCGTTTTTATTCTATTTTATTTGATTTTATTTTTTATTGACAATTTTATTTTGTTTTTTATTGAATGTTTCGTTGGATACTTTTTTTTTTGGGGGGGTTTGTTGATTCTATTTTGACCTTAGTTATAGTTATTGGTTAGGTTAGGTTAGGTTAGGTTAGGTTAGTTTAGTTTAGTTTAGTTTAGTTTAGTTTAGTTTAGTTTAGTTTAGTTTAGTTTAGTTTAGTTTAGTTTAGTTTAGTTTAGTTTAGTTTAGGGTTTAGTTTTTAGGGTTTTAGGTTTTAGGTTAGGTTTAGTTTAGGTTAGTTTAGTTTAGTTTAGTTTAGTTTAGTTTAGTTTAGTTTAGTTTAGTTTAGTTTAGTTTAGTTTTGGGTTTAGTTTAGTTTAGTTTAGTTTAGTTTAGTTTAGTTTAGTTTAGGGTTTGGTTTAGGTTGGGTTAGGTTGGGATTGCAGGTTGGGTTGGGTTGGGTTGGGTTAGGTTGGGATAGGTTGGGTTGGGTTAGGTTGGGTTAGGTTGGGTTAGGTTAGGGGTTGGGTTGAGTTAGTTTAGTTTAGTTTTAGTTTAGTTTAAGGTTTAGTTTAGTTTAGTTTAGTTTAGTTTAGTTTAGTTTAGTTTAGTTTAGTTTAGTTTAGTTTAGTTTAGTTTAGTTTAGTTTAGTTTAGTTTAGTTTAGTTTAGTTTAGTTTAGTTTAGTTTAGTTTAGTTTAGGTTATTAGGTAAAAATTAATTAGAATAACTTGTTTGAAAAAAAAATTGTTGGCTATAACAGAAAGAGGAAGAGAGAGAATGGAGTATGAAATAATGAGAAAATGTAATAAAACAAGAGAGAGAGAGAGTGTCATGAGTAACTAGAAACACAATGTGAATCATAAATAGAAAGGAAAAATTTTTTGTAACTCCTCCTTCTCTTCCTCCTCTTCTTCTTCCTCCTCTTCTTCTTCCTCCTCTTCTTCTTCCTCCTTCTCTTTTTCCCCCTCTTCCTTCTCCTCCTCCTTTTCTAGAAACCTCACTACTGGCTGTCACACATCCTCTCTCTCTCTCTCTCTCTCTCTCTCTCTCTCTCTCCTCTCTCCTCTCTCTCTCTCTCTCTCTCTCTCTCTCTCTCGTGCTAGTGTTGTATTTCCTAGACCGTGTATGTATTTTCACGTGTCTGTGTTGAATTTCCTAGATGTTACATGTAGGTTAGGTTAAGTTAAGTTAAGTTAAGTTAAGCTAAGTTAAGTTAAGTTAAGTTAAGTTAAGTTAAGTTAGGATGAGACACACCTCGTCAGGACATTTTTTTCCTACTGGTTTATCTTCTTGTCATATATAGTTTCGTGTGTGTGTGTGTGTGTGTGTGTGTGTGTGTGTGTGTGTGTGTGTGATAATAATAATAATAATAATAATAAACGGTTTATTAATAGATTTGCATCCGGTGGCTGAAAATATACAGACTTACATTTGATTTAGACATAATGATATAATATGCATTGAATACATTTACAGGGCTGTACAGTACATAAATCAGGAGTTGTTTATTATTTTAACAAGAGATGGGATGGTGCTGTTCTTATATCTATCGGTGCGGGCTCTAATGGGCTGAATTTTGTTGTAGTGGCGGACTACGCCAGTTGGGTGGGGGGCTGCCTGCGGCAGGAGGTGGCGATGGCGAGGGTGGTGCAGTAGTCCACTGCCAAACCTTTCCAGTGCTTGGTGGTGGAGGTCACTGAGGGATGGCATTTCCAGGGTGGAGAGAGCGTTGGTGTAGCCGGAGTATTCTGTGTGTGTGTGTGTGTGTGTGAGAGATTCAGAGAGATGAACGA
The DNA here is from genome assembly GCF_018991925.1 of Homarus americanus. Lineage (NCBI taxonomy): Eukaryota > Metazoa > Arthropoda > Malacostraca > Decapoda > Nephropidae > Homarus > Homarus americanus. The sequence continues at coordinate 8,069,336 of NW_024723833.1, read as the reverse complement.
TAATAATGAATGAATGAATACACACACACACACACACACACACACACACACACACACACACACACACACACACAAACAAACAAACAAACAAACAAACACCTCAGTAGGAGGATACAAAAGAATTATATACTGTTAAGATTAAAATTTATATATAATACTGTACATCATCCCACTCTTCCCTCTCTCCCCACTCTCCACTCCCTCTCTCACCCCCTTCTCTCCACTCCCTCTCTCCCCCTCTCCCCCCCTTTTAACCTCCCATTCCTCACCCTCCACTCTATTTCTCTCCCCTCGATCCCTCTCCCTCTTCTCCCTCTCTCTACTCCCCTCTCCCTCTTCTCCCTCTCCCCTCTTTCCCCCTCTCCATCCCTTCCCCCTCTTCTCCACTACATTTCTCCCCCTCGCTCCCCCCTCTCCTCCCTTTCTCCCCACTCTCCCCACTTTCCCCTCTCCCCCACTTCCCCACCCCCTCTCCTCCCCCTCTCCCACGACTGTAGAGAATCAGCTAGTTGGTACCTTGCCTTGTTAGTGTGTTAGGTGAGCCAATCAGGCACCTCGACTCACTGCTCAATGGTCGCCAGCAATTGTTGATGTGTGCGTGACTGAGGGCATGGCTTGACCTACCTACTCTCTCTCTAACACAGGCTCCCAATGCCATGTTCAACCCGTTCGTGATACTTGTAATAATAATAATAATAATAATAATAATAATAATAATAATAATAATAATAATAATAATAATAATAATTAACGGTTTATTGATAAAGTTCTGGGTGGGTCGTTTAACAAAAGGTTCCATTACTGAAAGGAGAAGGAAAATGAACTGAACATACAAATTATTATAGTTTGCTGCTGATGGCCCAGGCTGGTCTCTTGCCATACTGTGTGAGGTCACAAAGGCCTCGTGGTGCAGTAACTCATCCGTAGGCGTTAAGATGAAGGACCTCACGTAGTCATGGGGACACCGTGGTGTGTGGGGTGGTGTCACAGTACTTCACTCTCTCTGCCAGGTGGTGTTGTGTTATCTCGTGTGTGTGTGTGTGTGTGTGTGTGTGTGTGTGTGTGTGTGTGTGTGTGTACGATAGATAGATGAAGACCATGTAGTATATATTTATGTATATTTAATCTTTGTTAATGTATAATATGTTCTATATAGTAATGTATACAGTATATCATGTATATTAATTTATATATAATGTATGATAATGTATATGTAATGTATATTGATGCATTTTGATGTATTTTAGTAACTGTATATGTCACTCAACAGGGGGTGCTGTGGCTGAGTGGCTACAGCGCTCACTTAACCTATTCCAAGGTCTCTGGTTCGATCCCAATGCACTCAAACGATACCCGCTGGAGTGCCAACCTGTGAGTGATATCAAGTACACTGTTGGCACCATGCACTCATTAATCTTGTGGCACCATAGACTCATTAAAGCTTTGTGGCACCATAGCCTCATTAAAGCTTTTGTGGCACCATAGACTCATTATAGCTTTTGTGGCACCATAGACTCATTATAGCTTTTGTGGCACCATAGACTCATGAAAGCTTTTGTGGCATCATTAAAGCTTTTGTGGCACCATAGACTTATTATAGCTCTCTGGCACCATATATATTATACCTCAAGTTATGGTGAATTTAGTGTATAGTGAATGGACTGCATACATCGCTAAACCAAACACAAATGGTTCATGGTGTATGGTGTATAATATTGTATTTTATGTATAGTATATATTGTATTTACTCCTTGGAATAATGTCTATGTCCTCAGTTGTATAGTTGTATAGATTACTTGGAGTGTATAGCGTGAGTGTGTATTTTTTGGTGGGTATATCGAGCATTATGGTCTCGTAAGTATTGTGTATTAGTGTATATCTACACCTTAAGACACCAATGACGTAGAGTCGTGTATACAAACTGTCACCACCGGAAGTAAGTATGCTGTATAAATGTATAGAGTATGATGTATTTCCCAGTCCTCTCACAAAAAAAAATCCTTTCCGCATTCACTAACGTTCTAAAGGTCATTATTCTGCGTAAGTGAAGGTATAAAATGGTACTAAACTAATTGACTAACTAAACTAATTGACCTAACCTAACCTCCCTCAAAAGTTTTCATCGTAAAATATCGTCAAAATTGTCCTGAGGTTCTCATTTGATCGAGTGTTGTTTGGTGGTATGAGTTACGTGATATAATGAAGGTAGTGTGTGAGTGAGTGTCGGGAAACTGTTATCTCGTGGCTTTAGATCCGCTAAACACGACTTACTTCCTCAGAAACCATACCACTTTTTTTTGGGGGGGGGTAGTCACAGTCACCAATTAGATCTCTTCCGACAAATACCTGATTACACAAATCTCGTGAGTGTGAACGTAAAAGTGTTAGATCCCCTGTCTCCTCCTGAGTGCGGAAGTTTATCATATATGGTTGTTACTACTAAAAGGCGAGTAGCTGGCACCCCCTCCACCACCCCCTCAAGATGATATATGAAGTGGTATACCCTTGAGACACCCCCCCCATGTTGGTGTATGTATGTCCTGCAAGTTCTCTGACGCCCACCCACCCCGCCCGCCCACTCCCCACCCACCAAAACCCGAGACGTAGTTCCGGGTTTCATAAAAGTCATTGCTGGAGAGGAGGTACAGTAGATGTGTCTAACCTCAAGATAGTGGTATTAAAAAAAATGGATCTTCTACGGGTATGTGTTAATCCATACTCGTTTCTTTACCTGCCTAGTGTGTGGTGTAATGATGTAGGTGGTGGATGAGGTGGATTATTTTCTGGATGTGTGTGTGTTTCTCTCTCTCTCTCTCTCTCTCTCTCTCTCTCTCTCTCTCTCTCTCTCTCTCTCTCTCTCTCTCTCTCTCTCAGCAGTAAACCCTTCACCATTATAGCGGAAACTGATAATAAATTTTTAATCTTCAGGAAGTTAGTGTCTTGAGATAAGAACCGAGACGCCACCTGACACTACATGACACAACACCACACCACACCACACCACACCCACACCCACACCCACACCACACCACACCACACCACACCCACACCCACACCCACATCACACCACATCACACAATACCAAATTAGTATAAGTGTGCTAGTTTTCCGCTGTAAAAACTAGACCTCACGTAACTATGCCATCATGTACTATCGTGGACAAAAGTTTGCTCCTTCCCAAACTGAAGCAGTATCGACCCGCACAGCACACCCGCACTAGATAACAATCAGGGTAAGTCAGTTCGGAGACTCATTCTCGTGTCTCAGTTTCACTACAGGGAGCGAACTTTTGTCCACGATAGTACAGTATTTTTTTCCCATTGACTCGTTTTTTTTTCCTTAACCACTGTTTTTAGGGGAAATAAAGTAAGAATGTGTGAGAATCTTTCTTTTATTTATGGCTGTGATACAGTGAGACTTTTTTCCTGGGTCTAGTTTTACTAAACTCTGAGAATCTTATTTTGTTTGTCCTTTTATGTCGTATAAGTGAGTCAGTTTGAGATAATCTTACATTGAAACCCACAATTCTTACGTCATAATTTAAGTGAACTGGTTAGGTTAGGGAAGGTTTGGTTAGGTTAGGGAAGGTTTGGTTAGGTTAGGTTAGGTTAGGGAAGGTTTGGTTAGGTTAGGGAAGGTTTGGTTAGGTTAGGTTAGGGAAGGTTTGGTTTGGTTTGGTTAGGGAAGGTTTGGTTAGGTTAGGGAAGGTTTGGTTAGGTTAGGTTAGGTTAGGGAAGGTTTGGTTAGGTTAGGGAAGGTTTGGTTAGGTTAGGTTAGGTTAGGTTAGGTTTGGTTAGGTTAGGGAAGGTTTGGTTAGGTTAGGGAAGATTTGGTTAGGTTAGGGAAGGTTTGGTTAGGTTTGGTTAGTTAGACTTGTGAGTTAGAGTTGTTCTTTCACTTGAAGTTAAGGGGAAATATTAACCCAAGAACTACTGAAGACATATCTTAGGCCTCACGAATATTAGGAACACCTGTTTAGTGCACCTGGGGATTAAATACCCTAATGCAAACTTAACCAAATATAATCTAACATAACCAAATATAATCTAACATAACCAAATATAATCTAACATAACCAAATATAATCTAACTTAACCAAATATAATCTAACTTAACCAAATATAATCTAACTTAACCAAATATAATCTAACTTAACGTAACATAACATATCCTAACGTAACGTATCCTAACGTAACCTAACCTAACCAAATAAACTAAGTAAACTTAACCTAACTAAACCTAACCACCAGACAACCCCATTAGTACTGTTATCGTCATTTCACTAAACTAGACAAGAGGGAATAAGAAATTACTTATAAAAAAATGAAATTCCAGCTTTAATAAGTTAGTGAAGTCAGGGATTTAAATATAATCTTACCTGCAATTTAAAGGAAAAAAATTAACTAATGAAGATTTCTGTTTGTTACTACGTATGGGAACTGACGCATTCCAGTACTGGTGGTGTGTGTGTGTGTGTGTGTGTGTGTGTGTGTGTGTGTGTGTGTGTGTGTGTGTGTCATCGGTAATGGCATTGTTGATTGAAGAAACTCTCTCTCTCTCTCTCTCTCTCTCTCTCTCTCTCTCTCCTCTCTCTCTCTCTCTCTCTCTCTCTCTCTCTCTCTCTCTCTCTCTCTCTCTCTCTCTCTCTCTCTCTCATAAGTCATCAAAATGTTACTTCCGAGGGATTAGTGAATAGTGTGGATGAATGCTGTTGGTAAGAGGTGGATGGTGTGGATGTGGGTGTGAGCTGGATGTGGGATGGATGATGTAAGTGAGGATGGCTATTGAGATGGATGGGGGTTGATTTGTCTGGATGGGAATGGATGATTTACTGAAGTGGATGGTAGATAAATGTAGTGTAAATGATAGTAAGTGGATGTGGATGAAACAAGTTCGTGGAAGAATATTACATCCATATAGATAGCAAGATAACATAAATGCGTATTGAGAGAGATAACATATGTGCGTATTGAGCGAGATAACTTATGTGCGTATTGAGGAAGATAACATATGTGCGTATTGAGCGAGATAACATATGTGCGTATTGAGCGAGATAACATATGTGCGTATTGAGGAAGATATCATATGTGCGTATTGAGGAAGATAACATATGTGCGTATTGAGCGAGATAACTTATGTGCGTATTGAGGAAGATAACATATGAGCGCATTGGAAGAGATAACATATGTGCGTATTGAGGAAGATAACATATGTGCGTATTGAGGGAGAATACATATGTGCGTAGTGGGAGAAATAATGACATAATGTAACACACTGGAAGCATAACGGCGTAAATCAACTGAGAGGAGGTGTGTGTGTGTGTGTGTGTGTGTGTGTGTGTGTGTGTGTGTGTGTACCGTGGAGGGGCGGCAGAGATTCACTACCACTTGTCTATCAAAACAACATCTCCGGGCCATGAATCAATCAGACGGGCGCCATCAGGTTGCCTTCCTCCCCTCCCCGTAGTTCAGCCATCAGCTTACGAAAGGCGGTGAGGAGGAGGAGAGGAAGGGTAGGAGGTAATGGGGGGGGGGAGGGGGAGTAAGGGGGTTGTATTTTCACTTCCCGTGGCCAAATAAGCTGGGCCTGATCTTGATCTTCAAAGGTCAGTTCCTTCTTAAGATACTTCGTGGGGGGGCGGGTGTCAATGCGGATACTCACTCACTCACTCACTCACTCACTGCCGGATACAGGTAAAGATTTGTTAAGGGGTGAAGCTGTTGGTATGTGTGGGGGGGGCGGTCCATGGTGCTTGTGCTTTATATTGTGAAGGGCTATCATCATCATTATCATCATAATCATCATCATCATTATAATCGTCATCATCATCATTATAATCATCATTATTATAATCGTCATCATCATTATTATCATCATTATTATAATCGTCATCATCATCATTATAATCATCATTATTATAATTGTCATCATCATTATCATCATTATAATCGTCATCATCATCATTATAATCGTCATCATCATGATCATCATTTTGCTGCCATTTTCCAAGATTGCGTGAATGGCAATGATGATGACAATGATGATGACAGATAATAATGATGATGATGATGATGATGATGATGATGATGATGATGATGATGACGACATTTATTACCTATAAGTTACTTTTTTAATTACCTGAAAATTAGTCACCCTAAATTATTTCACCTGTAGATTATTATTAAACCATCTTAACGTTACCTGTGGGGATGGGGTCAGGTCAGGTTAGGTTAGGTTAGGTTAGGTTAGGTTAGGTTAGGTTAGGTTAGGTTAGGTTAGGCTAGGCTAGGCTAGGCTAGGCTAGGCTAGGCTAGGTTAGGGTAGTTAATCTTCAGGTGAAACAAATTAAGTTGCATAATCTTCAGTTGAACCGAACAAACTTGATACTAACCTGTAAAAGACGAGTATAATAATACCTCACTTAACCGAATATTGATGTTAAATTAGAAGTTCGGATAAAGAATTAGAAGTAACATTAGCTCCTCTAGATGGCAGGTTAATGAGACAGGTAACGTGGCATCTAGGTATAGAATCCAGCACCACAGTTTGAGGGACTGGTCTTTTAGGGGCTGGTATTTAAGGTGCTGGTCTTTTCGGGGCTGGTATTTAAGGGGCTGATGTTTAAGGGGCTGATGTTTAAGGGGCTGTTATTTAAGGGACTGGTATATTAGGGGCTGGTATTTTAGGGGCTGATGTTTAAGGGGCTGTTATTTAAGGGAATGGTATTTTAGGGGATGGTCTTTAAGGGGCTGATGTTTTCGGGGTATTTTAATGGGAAATAAGGGCAAGGGTATTCTCCAGGGTCGTATGTTATTCCAGAAAAAAATAAATCATTATATACCATGTAATGTGTTAATGTATTACCTATTTCACTTTTTAATTTGGGTAATTTTTATGACCTGTAAAGTAATTTACCAGTGTAATAGCGTCAAGTAATTACGTCGATTTTTTTTGGGGGGGAGGGATGGTGGGGGGGGGTCATTAATGTATCACAGAAACATTTGAGATAAAAATGTATTTATTACTTCAACAACGGCAAGTGTTTTATTGTTCAGTTTCTCATAACACTAATATAACCCTTCATTTTTGTTTTTTGTTTTTAATGAAAGTTCGACCCATCTGTTGTTGCAATTTCCATAGTTATCATGTGAGAAAATATACGTAAAAATATTAGTTAATTGGTTGTATGTATAGAGATATGCAAATTATAATCCTACACATAACATAACCATAACATAACATAACCCTAACATAACCATAACATATCCTAACGTAACACCCTAACCTAACCTAACCAAACCAAGGAAGGATTCTTTTCTCACCTGGTAAATATATCAAGACTGTTGGATGTCATCTGTCACTCTGCTTAATTACCTCCGTCATACAGTATTTAATTATTAGTCGTATTGTGTTTTTGTCCACTGATTCTGTTATTAAAAGGTGGAATTATTTGTTTTTTTACATATTTAAATCATATCTGTTCTACCAGTTGATACGATACGCCTGATACCATACGCCTGACCCTGTACGCCTGACCCCGTACGCCTGACCCCGTACGCCTGACCCCGTACTCCTGACTCCATACGCCTGACCCCGTACACCTGAACTGACCCCATATACCTGACTCCATACGTCTGATGCTAAACCTCCGGTACACACGGAAGCAGTGTTGCCAGTCACTCAACTCAAGCATTTTCACTCCCTTAATTATATTGTTGGAGACACAGTCACAGTTGGGTCGACTGTGGGTGTCATGGGCGGGAACCTGGGGCCGTTAGGAGACAAGGTGAATGTTGTATCCATTCTGCCACCACACGCCTGGGGACTAATAATAATGTTAAGTACAGCTATCAGTCAACTACCATTTTTAGAGTTATTATCTGAAATAGGATAAATATATCTTCTTATGAGTAATTGTGGGCGAACATTATTATGAACCAATATTGAACATGTGCGGCAGAGTGGATCACCGTGAGCAAACAACCGTGCATGCTTTGACGTGATCCCTCATGACCCATGATGTCAGCTTAACTCTTCCGTCTCGTGTGTTTTGTGGTCACTAGATAATTGTATCTGAGTTTATCAGTGAAGTAAACTTTGATCTGTACACAAGCAAATACACTGTCAGGTGAGGCCCCCTGCTGTGACACACACACACACACAACACACACAAATGTTAAAATTTACTGCCTGATCGCACTTATAATCACGTATCAGTAATCATTTAGTTCGTGGCATAATATAACCTATCAAATAATAACATAACCAGTAAGACAATAATATATTATAATACGCATAAAGATACTGTAAATAGTGACATTTATTTCGGTGTAGGCAGAGGTGGACAACATGGTAGCCTAGCAACTGGCGCCATGACAACAGCTTACCTCTCCATCATGGCGTAACCCTCTCCCAGACCCTCACATACTCATTAATCTTTAATTTGAATTACCTCTCTACAAGGGCACTCACAATGGCCACATCATACGGCCCCTTCGTTTAGTTTGTGACATATCCGTTTATACCTTTGTTTGTCTTTAGTTAAATTATTTGATCCATTTGTTATGTAATTTATAACACTGGCGGTTATGGCCATTTTGCCTAAAATTGTGGTGTGGCGTGTGTGCAGGGCCACGTGCCTCCAGAAGCTCGTGTTATCTGCCATCACCACTCCCTCTGTTATCTCTTGTTATCATTATTATCCTTTAATGAGAGGGACTGTGGTGAGGCAACACGAGGAAGTCACCGAAGCTAGGCTGGGAACACTCCGCCATCTTGCCCACTCGCTAAACTCTCGCGTATTTTTTAATAATTTTTAAACAATTTTCCTTTGATTTTGAGTTAATTGTGCTCCCTTCTTCCTCCCTCATTCCTCCTCCAGGTGCCTCCAAGATATGAGTTCTGAATGGGTAGTTAATTTAATTGATCCGTGTGTTTGTTTGTTTGCTTGCTTGCTTGCTTCTTCAGACGTACTCAAGCAATGTGTGAACTATAATGCTGAATTTAGGACCCAGTAGTAACCAAGTTCTTCGGCAAAAACTTATTGTGGTTTTCTATTTAGTTTTCAAGTCAATTTTGAACGTATTTTTGCTCGTGTCACTCCACCTGTAACGTTGCAGTGTTGATGTAGTGCACGTCCCTTAAGTGTCAGTGCACCGTGTTGATGTAGTGCACGTCCCTTAAGTGTCAGTGCACCGTGTTGATGTAGTGCACGTCCCTTCAGTATCAATGCGCATAGAGACAAGCTATTTTGTTTTCGAAATTTTGAGTCAAGTTTCTTTTTTTGTGATTTGAACTAAAAAAATTTATTTATTCAGCTTCACGGTGACGCTTAACACAATTCATAGTGTCTCGCTTGTCCTCCATAGTTAATGTTTGGAACTCTCTAAAGTCTTTTAAAAATAGAGTACATAGTGTTTTTGTTTTTAACTATCCCTTCGTTAAAGCATTTATTTATTGTTATTCTTTGGTTATATGATTTTTTTTATCGTTTGTTGTTATTGCGTTTTTTATTCACTACGGGGACGCCATTTTAGTTCAGTACAGTATCTGCACTAAATTACTTTCTCCCACACAAGCAGCTCCTCCGACGTGCTCTTACCCCTGCAGTAACTGTTGACGTCACGTGATTAATTCTTGAGCAGCTGCACAACTCGACTCGTTTAACACCACCGACTAACAACAACATTCCACAGGCAAGAAAATTAACGTCTTGAGTTATAATCACCATCCGGTATTACTCCATCTTGTATTCCTCCGCCATGTGATGTATATATTACTCCATCTTGTATTCCTCCGCCATGTGATGCATATATTACTCCATCTTGCATTCCTCCGCCATGTGATGTATATATTACTCCATCTTGCATTCCTCCGCCATGTGATGTTATAAGGGAAATAGTCCGCATCACCTGAAGATTCTCTCTCCCCATCCCCAGATTATTCCACCTGGAGATAAACAACCTAACCTAACCTCGTCCCCATATAGCGCGCTGATTAGCCCTTATCGACATATAACGTAAAGGAAGTATTCTGGTAACTGCGCTTGTGATGAGAGTTTAGTTCGGACCAATCACCTCATGCTATGCCCTTATACGCATGTTTTGGGGGACCAGTTTTCTTCCGTATGAGTTTTGTAGGGTGAGGCAACAAAACACTTTAGGTTCGTCCTCCCTTACTGAATTACGATACATGTTTGATAATGTCATTAGTAGAATTTGGAACACTTAGTTTATTACAAGATGGGTTTTAAAAAGTAAGTAATTGTTATAGAAATCACTAAAAAGCATTGCAGGCTGCGTGTGTATAATATTGCCCTGATGTGAAGGTCTTCGCCATGTATTAAATTTTGTTTGCCTTATTTATTTATTTTTGTATTTATTTATTTATTTATTGCAATTATAGGCTGGTGATATGTTTGTCCTTCCTTCCGTCCGTTAGTCCTGTCCAACACTAATATTCCTCTTACAGTTATGAAATTTTTGTAACTTAAACAATATATAAGGGTACTATTATAATATAATTATAGATGCATATACTATAATGTGGGTCACGTCTCATAATTTTTTTCGACTTTCATTTGATTTCATATAATTTTAGTTTCAATGAGATAATTTCAGATATTATACTTTAGGGAAAATTACTATATGAAGCTATATTAAACGAATTGCCTAATGTTCCAGTTTTATGAGTTAATGTATAAATTCCATATATCTATTCCAATTACTGAAAATTAAATTACAGGAAAGAGAGCATTTTTGTGTTGTGTAAATGTGCTCATCAAATAACTTTCATTTTATTTTATTGTTTTATTTTTATTTTTTTGTAATATCTGTGAAATTAAATTGCTTTACCCTCTCTCCTCGGGACTTTGATGGGAGATACTATGTCACTGCTTAGTCTGTACACGGGACCACTGGGCGAGACGAGTTGTGTGTGTGTGTGTGTGTGTGTGTGTGTGTGTGTGTGTGTGTGTGTGTTTTACAGGTTTTATGTGTTTTTTTACCAATAAAATCAGTTTATTTCTTTTATTTATTTATTATTATTTGTTAGTACTTTTCCTACTTTTATTTTTCATATTTTTGTTAATTTATTCTTTATTTATCTTTCAGTCTTTCTTACGAGTCTCTATTTTCTCTCTGCCTCTGTGTACTGTTTTCTTATTATTTTTCTTTACACTGGGCGTTATTCTTTCTCTATCTATTCTCTTCATTTAATTCTTTTATCTATATATTTCTCTGGGTTTTCCTTCTCCCTCTCGCTTTCTCCCACTCGCTTTCTCCCTCTCGCTTTCCTTTCATCCTTATTCTCTTATCACTCCACCCACCTTATTCTTTCCCTCTCCTTCGCTCCTCACCCCTATCCCTCTCTCTCTCCCTCATATTTCCGTCTTCTCCTCTCATAAGCCTTTTGCCCATCTATCCTTTCCACTCTATCAGCCCCTTTTCCACTGTTTTATCACCTATGTCTACCCTTCCTACTTTATTCTATCGTGTTTCTTGTCCTTTATCAGGTATAGTGTCGAATTGCTCTACCGCCTCGTCATGTTCCGTGCCATCTGCTGCCGCCCCTCCATCCTCTTCCTCCTCCTCCTTCTTCTCCACTACTACCATCAGTGCTACCTCCTCCACCACCACCACCACCACTACCGCTACTGCCTCCCCCACCACCACCATTACCACCACCAGCTCTCTCAGTGAATCGTGTCTTATCCACTCTCTGTCGCACTGAGGTTGTTATTAATAGTGCCATTACCTGATGCACTGTCATGATGGTGCCAGAGTTATTACCCTCCAGTGCCAGTACCTGATGCCTCGCCAAGTGCCACCTCCTCTCCTAGCCTGACCATGCTGCTAAGTTACTCACCTGAGCTGAAAGTGAAAGTGGGGTCACATAAGCATGACTGCCCATTAGGGATACAACACACTGCATACTAAGCCTTCGGTACACAAGGAGGCATCATGGCCGGTACTGCACTCGACCGCCTTCACTTCTCCGTTTACAGCTGGGTGAACTGGGGTCGCCACGGGATCGGACTATCGACCCTCTTGACCAGAAAGCAAGCCCTGTTTCCACTCAACCACCGCACTCCAAATTACTCATTTAAAAAGTATATATATTTGTATATACTAACTCATTTACATAATTAACTTACAACAGTGACGGAAATGTTAATAGTAAAATAAGGGAGAGATTTAGAAAAATTAGAAAACTTAGTACAATTTTGTATATAATTAAATAAACCTAAGTCAAATTATGCCATCCAAACCTTAATCCTACTCAAACTTACTCCAATCTCAATTCTACCCTACCCTACCCTAGCCTTTAATTTTATTCCCAATCTTCACCCTAACGTAACCTAAACTTTTTAATCTGACGAGCACCAAACTTTCCTCCAGGTGGTCTGCTCTGCTCGGTAGCAGTCAGTGAGAAATTATGACGCAATGTTCTCAATCTAGAGATGGTGGCCGCGAACACGAACTGGACGATGTTAAGTAATGCAAAAGAGTAGAACAACGTGAGACTCTGAGGGTGCACAGCTAGTAGGAACCTCTGGCGCTGTGGAACGAGACATAGGGCGGAGGTAACAATAAAACCAGACTTAAATAACAGCTTAATTAGTTCAGGTAAGAAGGAAAAGTTGCTGTGTAGTATGTGTGAAAGTAGCGGAGAGAGGTAAATTGAACGTTAAGGCAGCAGGAGGCGGTGTAGGGGTCAGGCAGTGTGGGAGCAGGAGGCGGTGTTGTAGGGGTCAGGTAGTGTGGCAGCAGCAGGAGGCGGTGTAGGGGTCAGGTAGTGTGGCAGCAGCAGGAGGCGGTGTAGGGTGGCTGCTGCAGTACAGGTAACATGCACCGGGTAGTGGCGTGACTAACACGAGGTTGTAGTCCAAAGATGTGTTGTTGTTGTGGTGGTGGTGATGGCGGAGTGTGTTGTTGTGCGTGGCTGAGGGGTGTGTGTGTGTGTGCCAGTCGAAAATTCTTAATAAAAATGTTTGTTTAGTATCAGATAGTGTTGGGTGTTCTAAGTACTTGTCTGGCCTAGCTACTAGTCTGACTTGGGTACTTGTCTGACCTGGGTAGTAGTCTGACCTGGGTACTTGTCTGACCTGGGTACTTTTCTGGCCTGGGTACTTGCCCAGTGTGACGTGTTGATCTCAGTCGGTAAGGAAGGATGCAGGCGTGTTTTTTGGTAAACACGCATTATAATTTTAATAGATAATTAATTTAGAGACAATGGTTGTAAAAGTCGCATGTAATGATAGGAGTAATGACAAGTAGGAACCTTAAGCCAAGTAAACAATGTGTTTTTGCTCGTAACAAGGCTAATAAAGTACTTGGGTTCATACAAAGGAGTGTTAGTTACAAGACTAGCGAGGTCATCCTAAAACTGTATCTTGCTCTTGTGAGACCACACCTGGATTACGCAGTTCAGTTCTGGTCACTGTATTACAGAATGGATATAGAATCCTTGGAAAGAATTCAGAGGAGAATGACAAGCATTCAAGAAATAGGAACCTTGGAGCATAGAGAACAGGTTGGGGAAAGTAGTCTAATTTGCACCCATCGAGAGACGTAGAGCGAGAAGCGACCTGGTGTATCACAGTAGTCAGGCCAAACAAAGGGTTGTCATAAAGGTACTCAAACTATCCAACCAGGAGCGAACTCTGTAACAATGGTTTTAAATTAGACAAAATTCTAGATTTAGCGCAAAGAGGTAAACACTTACGGAAACAGAGTAGTGGATGAATGGAACAAGTTACTAAATATCACCATTAACTCGAATACGCTGAATAGCTTCAAACATAGGTTGGATGCTTATATGAGCAATAGGGGTTGGGTGTAAACGGGACTGCCCAGTATGGGCCAACAGGCCAGCTGCAGTTTCCTCCATTCTTATGTTCTTATGTTCTTATGTCATCGCCCCTTCCACCTCTTACAGCACAGCCAGTGCGTGACGTCAATAACCGGTTTTCATCTTCTCAGAATGTATCAAGTAACGTCACGACATACTGCAAATTTCTCGCACGTTGTCGGCAGGTTCGCGGTAAGGCTCGCCTCTCAGTTTCTAGGTATGGAAATTTCCTCCTGCAAATGGAGAAACCCCCCCTCACCGTGGCCGATGGAGAGAGAAGGGGAGAAGATATATATTCGTTAGAGTAACAGCGGATCTCTCCCGTTTGGCGACAGAAACTCAAAATTGTCAAATGTACAAACGCCATTACCACAAGAATTAAGTTGCCTGTTGTACAGTACTTGTTCATATTCTCAGTTTACACGCGCAGTATACCATGTGAATCCTTAATCTCCACATACAATACACTCATAGTGCTTCATATTTGTTTGTATATTTATCAAACTCTTAAGTGGGGCAAATTTTATATCCCTCCCCCTACAGGAATTGCCTAGCTTATACTACAGGTAGTCAAGGGGCGACTTAATTGAAGTTTATAAACAACTCAGAGGGCATTACTCAGTCGAGGGTTCATACCTGGAGCTGGGGGACGTGCCCCACTAGCCTAGCGGGGCGGGTGGTCACAGCTTATGGTTGAAGAAGCCACAAGTTCGGAAAATTGTCAAGGCAAACTTTTTCTGGTGTGTCCTGCTGCCCCGGAGCGAAGTCCTGCCCCATCTTCACGACACTTGGTGCCTCAACCTGTCCTCCACCCACCGCAAGCCGCGCCCACTCCTGTATCTGAGCAGTCTCCACCAGGGCTATCTGGACCTGAGGACACCACCCCCGGCTACCTGTACCCCACCGACATGTCGACGCACACACCATCACAATTACACTAAAAGGTGTGTCCCTCAATGATGTCAATGCCTATGTGCCTCCCTCCACCCCTACTGTACCTGCCCCACCACACCATATCACCTCCACCACCCCCACTGTACTTCGCCACGCCTAGTACATTGGCATCCCTGAGCCTGGCCGCACTGTTTGTAAACTTTGTGGTCAACCAATTCTAACACTCTCTTTCACCACATCCCCATTTGCCCTATGACCTCCTCCTACAGGTCCCCAACCGTCACCAACACCTCTTCCCTCCCTGACCAGATATCCCTCCATCTAGTCACTGGCCTGGCACTTGACATTATTAGGGACCTGCCACACTTTGCCATAAACAGATAAATTGTATCGGGAATTTTCCCCCCCACACACTCATCATTCTGTCACTTTATGTAACTTGCTGACAAAATCCATGACCCTTCAAGCTTTTACACCCTTAATGCATGAGTCATAAAGGCAAGCATGAACTCTGCATGCTTCCCAGTTGGGCACTGTAAACGGTTCTGCGCTTCACCTTGCACAGGATGCAAGGGGGTGCCCAATAAACTAGCCCCCTCGTGGGCAATCTGTAAAATCTGTAATCAGGTGGGCGGGGAGTCCAGGGGGATGGCTGCTTCCCGAGCTTCTCTCTGTTTGCGGCGAATTTGAGTCCTAAGCTGTAAAAGTGTTCGACGAACAATGTAGTCAGGTGTGGCCTTGTTGCAGCCAGTCTTGGCAAGGCCATCTGCTGCCTCATTCCCCAAGATACCGACATGACTGGGTACCCATATCAATATCACAGGATGGCCTGCATCCTGAAGTGTGGATGTTAACCCTCGTATTCGGAGGATGAAGTCCTTATTTTCCCCTGATCCAAATGCGATCCCGTCGAGAGCAGACCTGGAATCGGAGCAGACAAGCAAGGGGCAGAAGCCATCTGCTTCTTCCTCAGCGAGAAGGGCAGCAAGGAGGGCTATTAGTTCAGCCTGAGTGGAGGATGCCCTGTCAGAAACTCTGAGAGACAGTTTGATAGGCTCAGGGGCATCAGGACGGGAGATGTAGACACCAGCCCCGGCCCGACCTGTAGCGGGGTCAACAGAACCATCAGTGTAGCGGACGACCCTACCTGGGGACCAGTGGGCGATCCTGGAGAGGTGGTATTTGCAGAGAATAACAGGGTTCACGTGGGGTTTCGGGAGCGGTCCACCGAGGGCAATCACTTCAGGTTGAAATTCCAGCCAGGGAGAAGGAGACGAACCAAAAGCAGGGGCTCAATTGGATCTTGGGTTGTATATCGTAACGTGCGTATTTCTCTCCCACAAGACCAGGGTTCGAATCGCCTCTGGTTTAAATGTATGTCTCACGTAGCACGATTTCCGGTTTTCGCCAGCACCAACATTGGATAAACTAACCACCCAGATGGCTTGTGTCCCGATATCAGGTGTTCTTATATATGGTAAACAAAAATACTCAGCCTTTGGATACGCCCCTAGCAACCACGCCACTAGCAACCACGCCACTAGCAACTACGCGAGTATTATCATTTTATATTTAGCCTTTCATCCAGAGGTTTGCCACTGAGGGAATTAGTATGACTGACCATTCATAAATAGTAAATGAGGAACTCTGAGGTAGGTTATTATTGCACGGGGACGAAGCCATAATGTGGGGTGAAATGAAACCTAACCTAACCTCACCCCTGTAAATCAAACCAAGTGTGTGTGTAGTGATGATGAATTGTCTTATAATAACTGAGGATCATTCAGCAGCATCATTCATCATCATTATTCATCATCACCATCATTATCATCATCATCACACACACCACACATTACCACCCCTGAGCCCTCTCCCCCGCCCGCCTTGACTACCAGCAGTGTCAGTTGGTACAAATTAGTGGTTATTTCGGTTCGTTTACGCCATTTTGTAGATTTTCTCATAAAAATAAATATATCGTAATATACCAAATAAAAATCTTTGTTTGGCATATGCAATAAATTCTGATTATCTACATGACATTAAGTGTAATTTATTCAGAATGTATTCATCATGCAGAACCTCTACCTATCGGAATATGTCAACCTGTCGTTTGTATCATGAGTTCTGAGTGGCTGGTCACCACAAAGGAAGCGCTGAATCAGGAGTCGAGCTTGGCGCCACATTTCTCTGAACCATCTGTGATTTTTGTTGATCAGCTGAACAAAAAACGTTTCCCATTATTTCCTGCAGAAGCAACTCAGTTTTTCTGTTAGTGAGCATTTACATGTAATATCCGGTCCTTATCATTACAAGAGCGTTGGTTAGATAAAAGTTTCGATCGGGTGGTTCAGTGTCTGGGAGTCGAGCTCTCAGTTGTCACTTTGGAAGGTATCAGTACTTTCTTGTGGTGTCAAATTAAGCAAAAGAAATATGGCCACGCCAGCCATCCGATTAAGTGTTATTACTAAGGTTCGCAAGTGACGCTTAATATCATGTACTTCAATACCACAAGAGCGTATGTTCGTACTGGAGATGGTTCAGTGTGTGGTGGAGATGTGGATGAACTTTAGACCAGGGACAGCCAGACGTGGAGGGAGGGAGCCGGCCAGTAATGAGACGGTCGAGGCGATTAGTGGATGTGTGACGGAAGTTAACGTTTACAAAATGCTCCTAAATTAATACATCCAGTTGTCAAGGATTATAAAATACAGACGCCATCATGTGTGTGTTGGTGTTGAAAAATATACGGTATGTCGCTGTGTATATTTCCCTTACAACTTATTTCTCTCTCCAATCTACCCTGTTTGTGAACCAGTTCCTTCCTATCTCCTTCCTAAACCTAAACTTATCTAATTTAAATCCGTTGTTACGAGTCCTATCCTGCTCGGATGTTATAAGAACTTTATCTATATCTCCTCTATTGATTCCTTTCACCCACTTAAATACTTAAGTACTTCACCATAATCATTTGCCACCATCACTTCACAATCACTTCACCATCACCACAATCACTTAACCATCACCAAAATCACTTCGCCACAATTGCTTCACCACAATCTTCATCATCATCACAATCACAATCACTTCAATTGTGTCTTATAAAAACTAACCCACATTATAGAAATATTGCCCAGGCGTTTAGTATCTTAACCGCGGCTCATACACTAGTTCCTGTGGGTGATGTAATTATATAAACAATGTTTGTAACCCACATTAATATAAGTATTACGGTCTGTCTGACGGGCTAAGACGTTATTATTATGTACCATCCATTTCTATATTTATCATTTTTTTAAGTTGTTGTTCAGGTTTTAATCACCAGTAATTAAATATTTATAATAACGTAGATATGAGGATAAATATTGAAAAATACGAGGGTGGAAATCACATTTACTTTTAATATTTACCAACACAGGTCATACATATTATCAATAGCCTGTCCAATGGCCTCCCTTTTATATAGCCCCCTGGAGCCTTCTTGGGACTGAGACACTAGGTTATATAGGTGGTTGGTTCCTCACAAACTGCTCACACTCGTCATGGGTGTGTACTGTAGGTTCCCACCCGTTCAGTGTCTGGGTCCAAATGGTCTCTATAGGGTTGAGGTCTGGGTAGCACTAACAAACGGTCATAGTAATCTCTTAACACAAGCAATGGCCCTATACAATATTTGTGATATTAAATGTTTCAATAAAAATACAACATTATTATTCTATTGGGTAAAGGAAAAGTTGTATTGTTTAACTGAAAGAAACTTATTGAATATGGACCTGAAGATTTAGATGGCCAGTCCAAAAGATCAATTTCATTCGACCTTTCCTCTGACCAGCGCTTCATCTCTCGTGCCGTGTGAACAGGGCAGTTATCAAAGAAGTGAACAATATTCATCAAACATGATTTGTTAACACTTATATCATGAATTGGCGCCTTCATATAGGTGAAAATGCGCGACTTGGAAAAATAAAATAGGCGAGTGTGGAGGCACGGATGGTGGGCAGCCTCCATCAGCTCGAGGCAAACTTCAGAAATGATGATGGGTAATGTAAACTGTTGTACACTGAAGATGAAAAATAAGAGATAACTGTATTATATACTGATGGAAAAAAAGAACAAAATATTGGTATTGAGGGAAAGGTGTTTGTTGATCAAGTAACCCAAATTAAGGAGCACATTTCAGTATTAATGGTATGGATAGATCTACGTAGAATTAGTTAAGGGCTGCAAATTGGTGCCATCTTTTACTGTAATAATACAAGACTAATACCGTATGATGGAGTTTGATAAACTTTATATAGGAGCAACTTTTCTAGACTATTATAAATTCAAAATAGCAATTTAAAATATGTATGCCCTTTTTGACCCGATCTAATGTTGACACTGGTGTATATACTATTCAACACAGTATGGTGGCTCACTGGCAAGGTACCTGTTGTGGATGATGGAGGCTTCGGGTTCGACTGCCAGATGGACTGAAGTCGTGTTGAACTGGACGAGGCAGAGACAGGATTTTGAATGGTTCGTAAGTAAAATTTATGTTTTACCAGTGATGTTGGGGCTGGTGCAATGGAATTACTCTACTATAGAGAAAGAAGCTGTGGCTCTGCTTATGGCACTGGAAAAGTTCAACATATATCTTGGCAACACCTACCACAGAATTGTAGTTTACAGTGACAATAATTTATTACAGTTCAGAAGTCCAATGAAAAACAAGACTCAGAGACTTAATAGATCGTGATAAAATCTGCAGGGAAGGACTTGGTATGTTGTGTAGGAATGTGGGAAGGACTTGGTATGTTGAGTAGGAGTGAGTGATGGACTTGTAGTACTGTGTAGGAGTTAGGGAAGGACTTGGTATGTTGTGTAGGAGTGAGGGAAGGACTTGGTATGTTGTGTAAGAGTTAGGGAAGGACTTGGTATGTTGTGTAGGAGTGAGGGAATGACTTGGTATGTTGTGTAGGAGTGAGGGAAGGACTTGGTATGTTGTGTAGGAGTAAGGGGAGGAATTGGTATGTTGTGTAGGAGTGAGGGAAGGACTCGGTATGTTGTGTAGGAGTGAGGGATGGACTTGAAGTATAGTGTAGGAATGAGGGAAGGACCTGGTATGTTGTGTAGGAGTGAGGAAATGACTTGGTATGTTGTGTAGGAGTGAGGGATGGACTTGGTATGTTGTGTAGGAGTAAGGGAAGGACTTGGTATGTTGTGTAGGAGTGAGGGAAGGACTTGGTATGTTGTGTAGGAGTGAGGGATGGACTTGTGTAGGAGTGAGGGAGACTTATACTTGTAGTGCAGGATTGAGGGTGGACTTGGGATGTTGTGTAGGAGTAAGGGATGGACTTGTGGTATTGTGTAGGAGTACTTGTATGTGTAGGAGTAGGAGTGAGGGATGGACTTGTAGTAGTATTGTGTAGGAGTGAGGGAAGGACTTGCAGTATTGTGTAGGAGTGAGGGAAGGACTTAGTTGTGTAGGAGTGAGGGAAGTGTACCAGGGGGGTGAGGGAAGGACTTGTAGTATTGTGTAGGCGTGAGGGAAGGACTTGTAGTATTGTAGGAGTGAGGGATGGACTTGTAGTAGTGGACTTGTAGTAGTGTAGGGGTGAGGGAAGGACTGTAGAGTGACTTGTAGTATTGTGTAGGAGTGAGGGAAGGACTTGCAGTATTGTGTAGGAGTGAGGGAAGGACTTGGGTAGGAGGAGGGGAATGTATTTGTAGGAGTATGTTGTTTAGAATGAGAGATATATCTAGGTGTGTTGTAGGAGGAGATGACTTAAAGAAGCTTTGTGTGTAGGGGTGAGGAAGGACTCAGTATTGTGTAGAGTGAAGGAAGGACTTGGTAGTATTGTGTAGGGAGAGGAAGACTCTGCAGTATTGTGTAGGATTGAGGAAGGCCCTGCAGTATTGTGTAGAGTGAGGGAAGGACTTGTAGTATTGCAGGGAGTGAGGATGGACTGTAGTTTTGTAGGGGTGAGGGGAAGGACTTGCAGCTGTGTAGGAGTGAGGAAGGACTCTGTAGTATTGTAGGGAGTGAGGATGGACTTGCAGTTTTGTGTAGGGTGAGGGAAGGACTTGCAGTATTGTGTAGGAGTGAGGGAAGGACTTGCAGTATTGTGTAGGAGTGAGGGAAGGACTTGCAGTATTGTGTAGGAGTGAGGGAAGGACTTGTAGTATTGTGTAGGAGTGAGGGATGGACTTGTAGTTTTGTGTAGGGGTGAGGGAAGGACTTGCAGTATTGTGTAGGAGTGAGGGAAGGACTTGTAGTATTGTGTAGGAGTGAGGGATGGACTTGTAGTTTTGTGTAGGAGTGAGGGAAGGACTTGCAGTATTGTGTAGGAGTGAGGGAAGGACTTGCAGTATTGTGTAGGAGTGAGGGAAGGACTTGTAGTATTGTGTAGGAGTGAGGGATGGACTTGGTATGTTGTTTGCGAATGAGAGATGGACTTAGTGTGTTGTGTAGGAGTGAGGGATGGACTTGTAGTTTTGTGTAGGGGTGAGGGAAGGACTTGCAGTATGTGTGTTGCAGTATTGTGTAGGAGTGAGGGATGGACTTGGTATGTTGTTTGCGAATGAGAGATGGACTTAGTGTGTTGTGTAGGAGTGAGGGATGGACTTGTAGTTTTGTGTAGGGGTGAGGGAAGGACTTGTAGTATTGTGTAGGAGTGAGGGATGGACTTGTAGTTTTGTGTTGGAGTGAGGAATGGACTTGCAGTATTGTGTAGGAGTGAGGGAAGGAGTTGTAGTATTGTGTAGGAGTGACGGATGGACTTGGTATGTTGTGTAGGTAGTGAAGGAAGGACTTGTAGTATTGTTTAGGGGAGAGGGAAGGACTCTTAGTATTGTGTAGGAGTGAGGGAAGGAATTGCAGTATTGTGTAGGGGTGAGGGATGGACTTGGTATGTTGTGTAGGAGTGAAGGAAGGACTTGTAGTATTGAGTAGAAGTGAGGGAAGGACTTGTAGTATTGTGTAGGAGTGAGGGAAGGAATTGTAGTATTGTGTAGGGGTGAGGGAAGGACTTGCAGTATTGTGTTGGAGTGCGGGAAGGACTTGTAGTATTGTACAGGAGTGAGGGAAGGACTTGGTATGTTGTGTAGGAGTGAGGGAAGGACTTGGTATGTTGTGTATGAATGAGGGATGGACTTAGTATGTTGTGTGGGAGTGAGGGGTGAACTTGGTATGTTGTGTAGGAATGAGAGAAGAACTCGTAGTATTGTGTAGGAGTGGGGGATGGACTTGGTATGTTGTGTAGGAGTGAGTGATGGACTTTGTATGTTGTGTGGGAGTGAGAGAATTTCGTAGCAAATGCTCTATCTCATTCACCAGACAGAAAATAAAACACAAGTGTTTTATCTTTGGGGAGGGAGCTTTATATGGCACTGAATTTATATGATTGAGAGGTAATTACACTGCTTCTTCAGTAGGTAGGACAATATTTTATATGTGTTCCTGTATGTAAACATTATCTAGTATGTAATATATAATAATTTATAATAAGTATGTAATAAGTAAATCAGCTTAACGATGTGCATTTGTTAGGTAAACTAGTATGGTAATTGGCGGCATGGTAGCCACATTGTGTGGGTCACGGAAAGTGCAGGGAGGTAGACGAGCCTGGCTGGTGATAGTGTGTGGTGCAAGTGTGGTACAATTGGTCTGGACTCAGGATATATTTATATGGAGATAAGTGGTGTATACTTTTGTACTTTTCTAGTGTATGGTGAGGCTGAGGTTCGGGTTTGGGTTAATTTAGGCTGTGGTCATCTGTACTGTACTTAAATTGTTCCTTTACTTGACCTTTGTTTGTGGTCTCTTAACTTTATAATGCTAAGTTATGCATTTCATGAGTCATCTTCAACATGATACCTATATTTTGAGTTAATCTGAGGGTTATTATTGAGAATCTGGTGGAGATAATATAAGAGTCATTATAGTGTTTACCCTGCTTGTTGTTGTGACCACTCGTGTGACTTGACTAGTGGCAAATTCTAGATAAAGAGGAGTGCTGGAATAACAGTATGAAGAAAGGGTGATTTTAATTCTTGTCGCCTTGCAATTTATACAAAAAAAAACTATTTTTGGTGAATAAAATTTTAATTTCACAGGTATTAACAGAAAATGCTACTCCAGGGAGGATGAGGACCATAACTTGGTGTACAGATGACGAGGCAACATCAAGATGGACAAGAGAAACGATCAAGAATACAGTAAAGGATGAACATTCTCTAAATAACTCAGTCTACCAAACATGACAGGAAGTTGTATTGCATATATGTAAGTGTTGGTTAAATACGTCCACATAAATACTAAAACAGATTATAACAGTGTGTTGAAATCTTATCTACTGACTACTGTAGAGATACTGTAGCACTGTTGGAGTGAGGAAAGAACAAGCAATATTATGTAGGAGTGACGGAAGGACTTGCAGTGTTGTGTAGGAGTGAAAGAAGGACTTGCAGGGTTGTGTTGGAGTGAAAGAAGTACTTGTAGTATTGTGTAGGAGTGAGGGAAGGACCTGCAGTATTGTGTAGAAGTGAAAGAAGGACTTCCAGGGTTGTGTAGGAGTGAAGGAAGGAGTAGCAGGTTTGTGTAGGGGTGAGGGAAGGACCTGCAGGGTTTTGTAGGGGTGAGGGAAGGACTTGTAGTATTGTGTAGGAGTGAGGGAAGGACTTGTAGTATTGTGTGGGGGTGACGGAAGGACTTGTAGTATTGTGTAGGGGTAAGGGAAGGACTTGTAGTATTGTGTAGGGGTGAGGGAAGGACTTGTAATATTGTGTAGGGGTGAGGGAAGGACTTGTAGTGTGTAGGAGTGAGAAGGACTTATAGTATTAATGGAGTGAGGAAGGACTTGTAATATTAATAATGGGGATGAAGGAAAGGACTTATGTGAAGTATTATTAGCAAAGGGGTAAAGGGAAGGACTTATATAGTGTGTGTAGAGAATTGAGGAAAGGACTTGTAATGTGTGTAGAATTGAGGAAGGACTTATGAAGTGTGTGCTTAGGGGGTGAGGGGAAGGACTTGTAGTGTGTGTGGGGAGTTGAGGAAAGGATTTGTAGTATTAATAACCCAAGTGAGGAAGGACTTGTAGTGTTGTGTAAAGGTGGGGAAGGACTTATGTAGTGTTGTGTGGGGTGAGAAGGACTTATGTGCTGTGTGTAGGGGTGAGGGAAAAGGAGACTTGTGATGTAATCTAGGGGTGAGGGAGAAAGACTTGTAGTATTGTGTAGGAGTTAGGGAAGGACTTGTGATGTTGTGGAGGAGTGAGGGAAGGACTTGTATTATTGTGTAGGGGTGAGGGAAAGACTTGTAGTATTGTGTGGGGGTGAGGGAAAGACTTGTAGTATTGTGTAGGGGTGAGGGAAGGACTTGTAGTATTGTGTAGGGGTGAGGGAAGGACTTGTAGTATTGTGTAGGGGTGAGGGAAGGACTTGTAGTTTTGTGTAGTAGTGAGGAAAGACTTATAGTGTATTGTAGGGGTGAAGGAAGGACTTGTAGTGTTGTGTAGGAGTTAGGGAAGGACTTGTGGTGTTGTGGAGGAGTGAGGGAAGGACTTGTGGTGTTGTGGAGGAGTGAGGGAAGGACTTGTAGTGTTGTGTAGTAGTGAGGAAAGACTTATAGTGTATTGTAGGGGTGAAGGAAGGACTTGTAGTGTTGTGTAGGAGTTAGGGAAGGACTTGTAGTGTTGTTTAGGAGAGAGAAAAGGACTTGTAGTGTGGTGTAGGAGTGTGGGAAGGACTTGTAGTGTTGTGTAGGAGTGAGGAAATGACTTGTAGTGTTGTGTATGAGTGAGGGAAGGACTTGTATAGGAGTGACCATATAGACTTGTGGCGTTGCGAAGCCTTTAACTTCTAATACAGTGTTGTAATCTTTTATGTGGATTTGTAACTAGACACTCATTAAGTATTTTGTTCAACTCAATTATTTTGGACTTTAGTTTCATCTTCATTTGCAAAAGAAAATATTTTATTCTTCCTGGCAGTGAAATACAAGATGTTAGTCTAAGATTTTACTTTAAAATTAAGTAATTATTACAGCTTTACAACTTACTTGTAACCAATGAGCATTTCCTGTTTGCAAATTTTTGAAATTGTAAAAAAAAAAGATTGTATTTGCTGTAAATGTTCTGAGGCAGTTTGTCACTCCTAGGGGCTATGTGAGACCCCCAGGGCTTATATGCCGCCGCCACGGACTGTTTGGCTAATTAGGGCTCTGTGATGATCATAGGTGGTTGTATAATGGATTTAAGGACTATGTAAGGTTGTCAGGGATAGTCTGATCCAACCAGAGGCTGTTTGTGGCTATATTGTGAATATGAACTTGGAGATGTGTGAGGCTCTTCGAGAGCTACTGTACTTGTGACTGAGGGGGTTAATTGATGCTCCTAATGTCTGTGTATAGAAAGAGATGAATATATCCTAAATAATTCGGTCTACCCGGCAAGACAGGAAGTTGTATTGTGTATAATATTTACTGTTGGTTGGACAAATCTTTATAAATGCGAAAATAGATTATAACGGTGTATTGAAAGTTTTTCTACTGATTACTGTAGGACTGAGGGAAGGACATGCAGTGTTGTGTAGTATTGAGGGAAGGACTTCAATATTGTGTAGGAATGAGAGAAGGACTTGTAGTGTAGTGTAGGACCTAAGGAAGGACATGTAGTGATGTTCGTAAATGAGAGAAGGACTTGCTGACCTCCTTATGAATGAGAGGACTTACTGACCTGCTAAGGAATGAGAGGAGGACTTACTGACCTAAGGAGTGAGAGGAGGATTTGCAGTGTTTTATAGGAGTGAGGGAAGGACTCACTGTGCTGTGTATTGGAGTGTGGGAAGGACTCACTGTGATGTAAGAGTGAGGGAAGGTCTCGCTGTGATGTGTAGGAGTGAGGGAAGGACTCACTGTGATGTGTAGGAGTGAGGGAAGGTGTCGCTGTGATGTGCAGGAGTGAGGGAAGGACTCACTGTGATGTCTACGAGTCAGGGAAGGTCTCACTGTGATGTCTACGAGTGAGGGAAGGTCTCACTGTGATGTGTAGGATTGAGGGAAGGACTCACTGTGATGTGTAGGAGTGAGTTAAGAACTGACTGTGAGGTGTAGGAGTGAGGGAAGGACTGATTGTGAGGTGTAAAGTAAAGGGCTTCTGTCTCACCAATGAGGCAGACTACTGGTGATGACGTCATTGCTCTTGTCGTCTGTTCCACCATTGACGTAGACTACTAGTGGTGACGTCACTGTTGTGGTCCACCAATGGAATGCCCAAGGTTACTTCAGCTCACTTAAAATGCAGAGAACTTGTGACATAATGTTACAAGCAAGTTGTAATGATTTAATAAGAACTGAAAATTACAGTAAATTCTTGAAGTAGCATCTTTAAATCCAGTGCCAGCAAGAGTAAAATAGTTCGTTTTACAAGTGGAAATAAAACTGAAGTACAAAATAAGTCAACAATGTCATAACATTGTTGAAGTTACGATATTTTGTACAGTAGTTTCATCTTCATTTGTATAACACAATGTTTTACTCTAGCTGGCACAGTTTAATAAGTGACCTTAATTATCAGTTATTTATTTATTACGTGTTCACAACTTACTTTGTAACCAATGAATTTTTCCTCCGGACAAACTTTTGTAATTGTATTTTGTTTTTGTATTTTCAAATGTTACACACATTAAAAATTAATTACAAGACAGTATATCTTGTAGGGGATAAGTGATGTTTGTGGCAACTTGGGTATATGTGAGGCTCTTAAGAGCTCTATCTGTGTCTCTGGGGAGGCTGATTCATTCTCCCCTAAGATCTACATGATGCTTCTAGGGGGCTTATAAGTAGGTAGTTGTGTACAGCTAGTAAGGGCTATGTGATGACATTAAAGGCTGTATGTCACTGCTAGGGACAGTGATGCTGCCAAGGGCTGGGTGCCGAGGCTTGTCTGAGCCCCTTACTGTAGAGATAGGCGAGACACGTCGACCAAGGTACACTGGTAGCCTTGCATGATCCAGGTTGGGTCGCCTTTATGGGACCCTGTGTACACAGGTTGTAGTACCATAAGGGCAACCTAATCTAGCAGTAACCTGGTGTCAATCATTGCAATACCTATTTGTATATTAACTTAATGTGTCGTATAAATGAAAAAAAAAAACGTTGTCTTTCTTTATAATAATCCTAATAAAAAAGTTGAAAACAAAATGGTTCCAAAGACAAAAATGAAACGAGCCAATTATTCTACTTTCCCGAAAAGTAGAAAATCTACGTCACCGAAACGTAGATACTTACGATCTTTTGAGAATTAGAAAAATCGTAAGTTATTTTTTTTCTCTTAAGTTCCAACTTACGACAATTAAAAAGAGCGTAAATTCGGATTCTCAAAAGATCGTAAGTATCTACGTTTCGGGAAAGTAGATTATCGACTTTTTGGGGAAGTAGATTATCGACTTTTGGGGAAATATTACCTAATTTTGCGAAGTAGATTATCATAGAAAACGGGAAATTTATATCATAGAAAATGGGAAATATCTACTTTCCGGGAAAGTTGGTTATCTACTTTCCCGAAAAGTAGATTTTTTTCTACTCTTCGGGAAAGTAGATTATCGACTTTTCTGGGAAGTAAATTATCGAATTTTGGGGAAATATTACCTAATTTTGCGAAGTAGATTATCATAAAGCAGGAAATTTGTATCATAGAAAATGGGGAAATATCTACTTTCGAGAGAAGTTGGTTATCTACTTTCCAGAAAAGTAGATTTTTTTTCTACTTTTCGGGAAAGTAGATTACCGGCTTTTCTGGGAAGTAAATTATCGAATTTTGGGGAAATATTGCCTAATTTTGCGAAGTAGATGATCATAGAAAACGGGAAATTTGTATCATAGAAAATGGGAAATATCTACTTACCGGGAAAGTTGGTTATCTACTTTCCCGAAAAGTAGATTTTTTTCTACTTTTCGGGAAAGTAGATTATCGACTTTTCTGGGAAGGAAATTATCGAATTTTGGGGAAATATTACCTAATTTTGCGAAGTAGATTATCATAGAAAACGGGAAATTTGTATCATAGAAAATGGGAAATATCTACTTTCCGGGAAAGTTGGTTATCTACTTTCCCGAAAAGTAGATTTTTTTTCTACTTTTCGGGAAAGTAGATTATCGACTTTTCTGGGAAGTAAATTATCGAATTTGGGGGAAATATTACCTAATTTTGCGAAGTAGATTATCATAGAAAACGGGAAATTTGTATCATAGAAAATGGGAAATATCTACTTTCCGGGAAAGTTGGTTGTCTACTTTCCCGAAAAGTAGATTTTTTTTCTACTTTTCGGGAAAGTAGATTATCGACTTTCTGGGAAGTAAATTATCGACTTTTGGGGAAATATTACCTAATTTTGTGAAGTAGATTATCATAGAAAACGGGAAATTTGTATCATAGAAAATGGGAAATATCTACTTTCCGGGAAAGTTGGTTATCTACTTTCCCGAAAAGTAGATTTTTTTTCTACTTTTCGGGAAAGTAGATTATCGACTTTTCTGGGAAGTAAATTATCGAATTTGGGGGAAATATTACCTAATTTTGCGAAGTAGATTATCATAGAAAACGGGAAATTTGTATCATAGAAAATGGGAAATATCTACTTTCCGGGAAAGTTGGTTATCTACTTTCCCGAAAAGTAGATTTTTTTCTACTTTTCGGGAAAGTAGATTATCGACTTTTCTGGGAAGTAAATTATCGAATTTTGGGGAAATATTACCTAATTTTGCGAAGTAGATTATCATAGAAAACGGGAAATTTGTATCATAGAAAATGGGAAATATCTACTTTCCGGGAAAGTAGATTATCGACTTTTCTGGGAAGTAAATTATCGAATTTTGGGCAAATATTACCTAATTTTGCGAAGTAGATTATCATAGAAAACGGGAAATTTGTATCATAGAAAATGGGAAATATCTACTTTCCGAGAAAGTTGGTTATCTACTTTCCCGAAAAGTAGATTTTTTTCTACTTTTCGGGAAAGTAGATTATCGACTTTTCTGGGAAGTAAATTATCGAATTTTGGGCAAATATTACCTAATTTTGCGAAGTAGATTATCATAGAAAACGGGAAATTTGTATCATAGAAAATGGGAAATATCTTCTTTCTGGGAAAGTTGGTTATCTACTTTCCTGAAAAGTAGATTTTTTTCTACTTTTCGGGAAAGTAGATAACCAACTTTCCCGGAAAGTAGATATTTCCCATTTTCTATGACAAAAATTTCCCGTTTTCTATGATAAGTAGATAACCAACTTTCCCAGAAAGTAGATATTTCCCATTTTTGGTGATACAAATTTCCCGTTTTCTATGATAATCTACTTCGCAAAATTAGGTAATATTTCCCCAAAATTCGATAATTTACTTTCCAGAAAAGTCGATAATCTACTTTCCCGAAAAGTAGAAAAAAATCTACTTTTCGGGAAAGTAGATAACCAACTTTCCCGGAAAGTAGATATTTCCCATTTTCTATGATACAAATTTCTGTTTTTATGATAATCTACTTCGCAAAATTAGTAATATTTGCCCAAAATTCGATAATTTACTTCCCAGAAAATGATAATCTACTTTCCCGAAAAGTAGAAAAAAATCTACTTTTCGGGAAAGTAGATAACCAACTTTCCCGGAAAGTAGATATTTCCCATTTTCTATGATACAAATTTCCCGTTTTCTATGATAATCTACTTCGCAAAATTAGGTAATATTTGCCCAAAATTCGATAATTTACTTCCCAGAAAAGTCGATAATCTACTTTCCCGAAAAGTAGAAAAAAATCTACTTTTCGGGAAAGTAGATAACCAACTTTCCCGGAAAGTAGATATTTCCCATTTTCTATGATACAAATTTCCCGTTTTCTATGATAATCTACTTCGCAAAATTAGGTAATATTTCCCCAAAATTCGATAATTTACTTCCCAGAAAAGTCGATAATCTACTTTCCCGAAAAGTAGAAAAAAAATCTACTTTTCGGGAAAGTAGATAACCAACTTTCCCGGAAAGTAGATATTTCCCATTTTCTATGATACAAATTTCCCGTTTTCTATGATAATCTACTTCGCAAAATTAGGTAATATTTCCCCAAAATTCGATAATTTACTTCCCAGAAAAGTCGATAATCTACTTTCCCGAAGAGTAGAAAAAAATCTACTTTTCGGGAAAGTAGATAACCAACTTTCCCGGAAAGTAGATATTTCCCATTTTCTATGATACAAATTTCCCGTTTTCTATGATAATCTACTTCGGAAAATTAGGTAACATTTCCCCAAACGTCGATAATTTACTTCCCCAAAAAGTCGATAATCTACTTTCCCGAAAAGTAGATACTTACGATCTTTTGATAAGAAATATCGTAAGTTATTTTTTTCTCTTAAGTTCGAGCTTACAACAAGTAAAAAGATCGTAAATTCGGATTCTCAAAAGATGGTAAGTATCTACTTTTCGGTGACGTAGATTTTCTACTTTTCGGGAAAGTATAATAATTGGCTCTCATCATTTTTGCCTTTGGAACCATTTTGTTTTCAACTTTTTTATTAGGAATATTATAAAGAAAGACAACGTATTTTTTTTTTCATTTATACGACACATTAAGTTAATATACAAATAGGTATTGCAATGATAGACACCAGGTTACTGCTAGATTAGGTTGCCCTTATGGTACTACAACCTGTGTACACAGGGTCCCATAAAGGCGACCATTGTACCTTGGTTGACGTGTCTCGCCTATCTCTATAGTAGGGGGCTCAGACAAGCCTTGGCACCCAGCCCTTGGCAGCATCACTGTCCCTAGCAGTGACAGACAGCCTTTAGTGTCATCACATAGCCCTTACTAGCTGTACACAACTACCTACTTATAAGCCCCCTAGAAGCATCATGTAGATCTTAGGGGAGAATCAATCAGCCTCCCCAGAGACACAGATAGAGCTCTTAAGAGCCTCACATATACCCAAGTTGCCACAAACATCACTTATCCCCTACAAGATATACTGCCTTGTAATTAATTTTTAATGTGTGTAACATTTGAAAATACAAAAACAAAATACAATTACAAAAGTTTGTCCGGAGGAAAAATTCATTGGTTACCAAGTAAGTTGTGAACACGTAATAAATAAATAACTGATAATTAAGGTCACTTATTAAACTGTACCAGCTAGAGTAAAACATTGTGTTATACAAATGAAGATGAAACTACTGTACAAAATATCGTAACTTCAACAATGTTATGACATTGTTGACTTATTTTGTACTTCAGTTTTATTTCCACTTGTAAAACGAACTATTTTACTCTTGCTGGCACTGGATTTAAAGATGCTACTTCAAGAATTTACTGTAATTTTCAGTTCTTATTAAATCATTACAACTTGCTTGTAACATTATGTCACAAGTTCTCTGCATTTTAAGTGAGCTGAAGTAACCTTGGGCATTCCATTGGTGGACCACAACAGTGACGTCACCACTAGTAGTCTACGTCAATGGTGGAACAGACGACAAGAGCAATGACGTCATCACCAGTAGTCTGCCTCATTGGTGAGACAGAAGCCCTTTACTTTACACCTCACAATCAGTCCTTCCCTCACTCCTACACCTCACAGTCAGTCCTTCCCTCACTCCTACACATCACAGTGAGTCCTTCCCTCAATCCTGCACATAACAGTGAGACCTTCCCTCACTCTTATATCACAGTGAGACCTTCCCACACTCCAATACACAGCACAGTGAGTCGTCCTCTCACTCCTATATGTACATCACAATGAGTCCTTCCCTCATACTACACAACATTGCATGTCCTTCCCTCACTCCTATAAAACACTGCAAATCCTCTTCTCACTTCTTAGGTCAGTAAGTCCTCCTCTCACTCCACAGTAGGTCAGTAAATCCTCCTCTCACTTCTTAGCAGGTCAGTAAGTCCTCCTCTCACTCCTCAGTAGGTCAGTAAATCCTCCTCTCACTTCTTAGCAGGTCAGTAAGTCCTCTCATTCATTAGGAGGTCAGCAAGTCCTTCTCTCATTTACGAACATCACTACATGTCCTTCCTTAGGTCCTACACTACACTACAAGTCCTTCCCTCATTCCTACACAATATTGAAGTCCTTCCCTCAATACTACACAATACTGCATGTCCTTCCCTCAGTCCTACAGTAATCAGTAGATAAACTTTCAATACACCGTTATAATCTATTTTCGCATTTATAAAGACTTGCCCAACCAACAGTAAATATTATACACAATACAACTTCCTGTCTTGTCGGGTAGACCGAATTATTTATGATATATTCATCTCTTTCTATACACAGACATTAGGAGCATCAATTAACCCCCTCAGTCACAAGTACAGTCGCTCTCGAAGAGCCTCACACATCTCCAAGTTCATATTCACAATATAGCCACAAACAGCCTCTGGTTGGATCAGACTATCCCTGACAACCTTACATAGTCCTTAAATCCATTATACAACCACCTATGATCATCACACAGCCCTAATTACTCAAACAGTCCGTGGCAGCGGCATATAAGCCCTGGGGGCCTCACATAGCCCCTAGGAGTGACATATTGCCTCAGAACATTTACAACAAATATAATCTTTTTTTTTTATAATTTCAAAAGTTTGCCCACAGGAAATGCTCATTGGTTACAAGTAAATTGTATAGCTGTAATAATTACTTAATTTTACAGTCAAATCTCAAAATAACATCTTGTATTTCACTGCCAGGAAGAATAAAATATATTGTTTTGCAAATGAAGATGAAACTAAAGTCCAAAATAATTAAGTTGAACACAATACTTCCTAACTGTCTAATTACAAATCCACATAAAAGATTACAACACTGTATTAGAAGTTATAAGCTTCGCAACGCCACAAGTCTATATGGTCACTCCTATACAAGTCCTTCCCTCACTCCTACACAACCCTGCATGTCCTTCCTTAACTCATACACAACCCTGAAAGACCTCCCCTCACTCCTACACAACATTGCAATTCCTCCCCTCACTCCTACACAATACAACAAGTCCTTCCCTCACTCCTACATAATCCTGTAAGTCCTTCCCTCACTCCTACATAACCCTGTAAGTCCTTCCCTCACTCCTACACAACCCTGCAAGTTCTTCCCTCACTCCTACACAACCCTGCATGTCCTTCCTTAACTCCTACACAACCCTGAAATTCCTTCCCTCAATCCTACACAACAGTGCAAGTCCTTCCCTCACTCCTACACAACCCTGCAAGTCCTTCCCTCACTCCTACTCAACCCAGCATGTCCTTCCTTAACTCCTAAGCAATACTGCAAGTCCTTCTTTCACTCCTACACAACAGTTCCAGTCCTTCCTTCATTCCTACACAACAGTGCTAGTCCTTCCCTCACTCCTACACAACATTGCAATTCCTCCCCTCACTCCTGAACAATACTACAAGTCCTTCCCTCACTCCTACACAATACTAGAAGCCCTTCTCTCACTTCTACACTACCCTGCACGTCCTTCCCTCACTCCTACACAACATTGCAATTCCTCCCCTCACTCCTAAACAATATTACAAGTCCTTCCCTCACTCCTACACAAGGCTAGAAGCCCTTCCCTCATTTCTACACAACACTGCAAGTCCTTCCCTCACTCTTGCACAACCCTGCAAGCCCTTCCCTCACTCCTACACAACACTTCATGTCCTTTCCTCACTCTTACACAACACTTCATGTCCTTCCGTCACTCCTCCACATCACCGCATGTCCTTCCCTCACTCCTACATAATATTGCTTGTTCTTTCCTCACTCCAACAGTGCTACAGTATCTCTACAGTAGTCAGTCGATAAGATTTCAACACACTGTTATAATCTGTTTTAGTATTTATGTGGACGTATTTAACCAACACTTACATATATGCAATACAACTTCCTGTCATGTTTGGTAGACTGAGTTATTTAGAGAATGTTCATCCTTTACTGTACTCTTGATCGTTTCTCTTGTCCATCTTGATGTTGCCTCGTCATCTGTACACCATGTTATGGTCCTCATCCTCCCTGGAGTGGTATTTTCTGTTAATACCTGTGAAATTAGAATCTTATTAACCAAAAATAGTTTGTTTTTGTATATATTACAGGGGGACAAGAATAAAAATCACTCTTTCTTCATACTGTTATGCCAGCACTCCTCTTTATCAAGAATTTACCACTAGTCAAGTCACAAGTCACACGAGTGGTCACAACAACAAGCAGGGTAAACACTATAATGACTCTTATATTATCTCCACCAGGTTCTCAATAATAACCCTCAGATTAACTCAAAATATAGGTATCATGTTGAAGATGAATCATGAAATGCATAACTTAGCATTATAAAGTTAAGAGACCACAAACAAAGGTTAAGTAAAGGAACAATTTAAGTACAGTACAGATGACAACAGCCTAAACTAACCCAAACCCGAACCTCAGCCTCACCATACACTAGAAAGGTACAAAAGTATACACCACTTTTCTCCATATAAATATATCCTGAGTCCAGACAAATTGTACCACACTTGCACCACACACTATCACCAGCCAGGCTCGTCTACCTCCCTGCACTTGCCGTGACCCACACAATGTGGATACCAATCCGCCAATTACCATCCTATTTTACCTAGCAAATGCACAACGTTAAGCTAATTTACGTATTACATACCTATTATAAATTAATAATACATAACATACTAGACAATGTTTATATAGAGGAACATATATAAAATATAGCCCTACCTACTGAAGAAGCAGTGTAATTACCTCTCAATCAAATATATTCATTGCCTTATAAAACTCCCTCCCCAAAGATAAAACACTTGTGTTTCATTTTCAGTCTGGTGAATGAGAGAGAGCATTTGCTACGAAATTCTCTCACTCCCACACAACATACAAAGTCCATCACTCACTCCTACACAATACTACAAGTCCTTCTCTCACTCCTACACAATACTGCAAGTCATTCCCTCACTTCTACACAATACTACAAGTCCTTCATTCACTCTTACACAATACTACAAGTCCATCCCTCACTCGCACACAACATACCAAGTCCATCCCTCACTCCTACACAATACAACAAGTCCATCCCTCACTCCTATTAGTTCAACAAGTCCATCCCTCACTCCTACACAACATACCAATTCCATCCCTCACTCCTACACAACATACCAAGTCCTACACAACATACCAAGTCCTACACCTACAAGTCCTTCCCTCACTCCTATACCAAGTCCTTCCCTCACTCCTACACAACATACCAAGTCCTTCCCTCACTCCTACACAACATACCAAGTCCTCCCCTTACTCCTACACAACATACCAAGTCCTTCCCTCACGCCTACACAACATACCAAGTCATTCCCTCACTCCTACACAACATACCAAGTCCTTCCCTCACTCCTACATAATACTTCAAGTCCATCCCTCACTCCTACACAACATACCAATTCCTTCCCTAACTCCTACACAGTACTACAAGTCCATCACTCACTCCTACTCAACATACCAAGTCCTTCCCACACTCCTACACAACATACCAAGTCCATCCCTCACTCCCAATAACACACCAAGTCCTTCCCTCACTCCTACACAACATACCAAGTCATTCCCGCACTCCTCCACAACATACCAAGTCCTTCCCTTACTCCTACACAGTACTGCAAGTCCATCCCTACTCCTAAACAGCATAGCAAGTCCTTCCCTCACTCCTACACAACATACCAAGTCCTTCCCTGCAGATTTTATCACGATCTATTAAGTCTCTGATTCTTGTTTTTCATTGGACCTCTGAACTGTAATAAATTATTGTCACTGTAAACTACAATTCTCTGTTAGGCGTTGCCAAGATATATGTTAAACTTTTCCAGTGCCATAAGCAGAGCCACAGCTTCTTTCTCTATAGTAGAGTAATTCCAATGCACCAGCCCTAACATCACTGGTAAAACATAAATTTTACTTGCGAACCATTCAAAATCCTGTATTTGCCTCGTCCAGTTCAACACGACTTCAGTCCATCTGGCAGTCGAACCCGAAGCCTCCATCATCCACAACAGGTACCTTGCCAGTGAGCCACCATACTGTGTTGAATAGTATATACACCAGTGTCAACATTAGATCGGGTCAAAAAGGGCATACATATTTTAAATTGCTATTTTGAATTTGTAATAGTCTAGAAAAGTTGCTCCTATATAAAGTTTATCAAACTCCATCATATGGTATTAGTCTTGGATTATTACAGTCCAGATGGCAACAATTTGCAGCCCTTAACTAATACTACGTAGATCTATCCATACCATTAATAGTGAAATGTGCTCCTTAATTTGGGTTACTTGATCAACAAACACCTTTCCCTCAATACCAATATTTTGTTCTTTTTTTCCATCAGTATATAATACAGTTATCTCTTATTTTTCCTCTTCAGTGTACAACAGTTTACATTAACCATCATCATTTCTGACGTTTGCCTCGAGCTGCTGGAGGCTGCCCACCACCCGTGCCTCCACACTCGCCTCTTTTGTTTTTCCAAGTCGCGCATTTTCACCCTATATGAAGGCGCCAATTCATGATATAAGTGTTAACAAATAATGTTTGATGAATATTGTTCACTTCTTTGATAACTGCCCTGTTCACACGGCACGAGAGATGAAGCGCTGGTCAGAGGAAAGGTCGAATGAAATTGACCTTTTGGACTGGCCATCTAAATCTTCAGGTCCATATTCAATAAGTTTCTTTCAGTTAAACAATACAACTTTTCCTTTACCCAAAAGAATAATAATGTTGTATTTTTATTGAAACATTTAATATCACAAATATAATATTGTATAGGGCCATTGCTTGTGTTAAGAGATTACTATGACTGTTCGTGAGTGCTACCCAGACCTCAACCCTATAGTGACCATTTGGACCCAGACACTGAACGCGTGAGAACCTGAAGACAAGCTAAACACTGGTCCCGACTCCTCCTACACACCCAGGACGAGTGTGAGCAGTTTGTGAGGAACCAACCACCTATATAACCTTGTGTCTCAGTCCCAAGAAGGCTCCAGGGGGCTATATAAAAGGGAGGCCATTGGACAGGCTATTGATATTTTGTATGACCTGTGTTGGTAAATATTAAAAGTAAATGTGATTTCCACCCACGCATTTTTCAATATTTATCCTCATATCTACGTTATTATAAATATCTAATTACTGGTGAGTAAAACCTGAACAACAACTTAAAAAAATTATAAATATAGAAATGGATGGTACATAATAATAACGTATTAGCCCGTCAGACAGACCGTAATACTTATATTAGTGTGGGTTACAAACATTGTTTATATAATTACATCACCCACAGTAACTAGTCTATGAGCCACGGTTAAGATACTAAACGCCTGGGCAATATTTCTATAATGTGGGTTAGTTTTTATAAGACACAATTGAAGTGATTGTGATTGTGGTGATAGTGTAGACTGTAGTGATTTTGGTGATGATGAAGATTGTAGTGATGGTGAAATGATTGTGGTGATGGTGGTGAAGCGATTGTGGCGAAGTGATTTTGGTGATGGTTAAGTGATTGTGATGAAGTGATTGTGGTGAAGTGATTGTGGCAAAATGATTATGGTGAAGTGATTGTGGTGAAGTACTTAAGTATTTAAGTGGGTGAAAGGAATCAATAGAGGAGATATAGATTAAGTTCTTATAACATCCGAGCAGGATAGGACTCGTAACAACGGATTTAAATTAGATAAGTTTAGGTTAAGGAAGGAGATAGGAAGGAACTGGTTCACAAACAGGGTAGATTGGAGAGAGAAATAAGTTGTAAGGGAAATATACACAGCGACATACCTTATATTTTTCAACACCAACACACACATGATGGCGTCTGTATTTTATAATCCTTGACAACTGGATGTATTAATTTAGGAGCATTTTGTAAACGTTAACTTCCGTCACACATCCACTAATCGCCTCGACCGTCTCTTTACTGGCCGGCTCCCTCCCTCCACGTCTGGGTGTCCCTGGTCTAAAGTTCATCCACATCTCCACCACACACTGAACCATCTCCAGTACGAACATACGCTCTTCTGGTGTTGAAGCACATGATATTAAGCGTCACTTGCGAACCTTAGTAATAACACTTAATCGGATGGCTGGCGTGGCCATATTTCTTTTGCTTAATTTGACACCACAAGAAAGTACTGATACCTTCCAAAGTGACAACTGAGTTCTCGACTCCCAGACACTGAACCACCCGATCGAAACTTTTATCTAACCAACGCTCTTGTAATGATAAGGACCGGATATTACATGTAAATGCTCACTAACAGAAAAACTGAGTTGCTTCTGCACGAAATAATGGGAAACGTTTTTTATTCAGCTGATCAACAAAAATCACAGATGGTTCAGAGAAATGTGACTCCAAGCTCGACTCCTGATTCAGCGCTTCGTTTGTGGTGCCCAGCCACTCAGAACTCTCGATACAGATTCAGCGCTTCGTTTGTGGTGACCAGCCACTCAGAACTCATGATACAAACGACAGGTTGACATATTCCCATAGGTAAAGGTTCTGCATGATGAATACATTCTGAATAAATTACACGTAATGGCATGTAGATAATCGGAATTTATTGCATATGCCTAACAAAGATTTTTATTTGGTATATTACGATATATTTATTTTTATGAGAGAATCTACAAAATGGCGTAAACGAACCGAAATAACCACTAATTTGTACCAACTGACACTGCTGGTAGTGAAGGCGGGCGGGGGAGAGGGCTCAGGGGTGGTAATGTGTGGTGTGTGTGGTAATGTGTGGTGTGTGTGATGATAGATGATGATGATGGCGTATATGTGATGACGACGATGTTGATGAATGATGATAAATAATGAATGATGACGATAATGATGGTGATGATGAATATTGATGATGATTGATGCTGATAAATGATCCTCAGTTATTATAAGACAATTCATCATCACTACACACACACTTGGTTTGATTTACAGGGGTGAGGTTAGGTTAGGTTTCATTTCACCCCACATTATGGCTTCGTCCCCGTGCAATAATAACCTACCTCAGAGTTCCTCATTTACTATTTATGAATGGTCAGTCATACTAATTCCCTCAGTGGCAAACCTCTGGATGAAAGGCTAAATCTAAAATGATAATACTCGCGTAGTTGCTAGTGGCGTGGTTGCTAGTGGCGTAATTACTAGGGGCGTATCCAAAGGCTGAGTATTTTTGTTTACCATATATAAGAACACCTGATATCGGGACACAAGCCATCTGGGTGGTTAGTTTATCCAATGTTGGTGCTGGCGAAAACCGGAAATCGTGCTACGTGAGACATACATTTAAACCACAGGCGATTCGAACACTGGACTTGTGGGAGAGAAATACGCACGTTTCGATATACAACCCAAGATCCAAGTGAGCCCCTGCTGTTGGTTCGTCTCCTTCTCCCTGGCTGGATTTTCAACCTGAAGTGATTGCCCTCGGTGGACCGCTCCCGAAATCCCACGTGAACCCTGTTATTCTCTGCAAATACCACCTCTCCAGGATCGCCCACTGGTCCCCAGGTAGGGTCGTCCTCTACACTGATGGTTCTGTTGACCCCGCTACAGGTCGGGCCGGGACTGGTGTCTACATCTCCCGTCCTGATGCCCCTGAGGTCTCTGTCTACATCTCCCGTCCTGATGCCCCTGAGCCAATCAAACTGTCTCTCAGAGTTTCTGACGGGGCATCCTCCACTCAGGCGGAACTAATAGCCCTCCTTGTTGCCCTTCTCGCTGAAGAAGAAGCAGATGGTTTCTGCCCCTTGCTTGTCTGCTGCGATTCCAGGTCTGCTCTCGACGGGATCGCATTTGGATCAGGGGAACATAAGGACCTCATCCTCCGAATACGAGGATTAACATCCACACTTCAGGATGCAGGCCATCCTGTGACATTCATATGGATACCCAGTCATGTCGGTATCTTGGGGAATGAGGCAGCAGATGGCCTTGCCAAGACTGGCTGCAACAAGGCCACACCTGACTACGTTGTTCCTCGAACACTTTTACAGCTTAGGACTCAAATTCGCCGCAAACAGAGAGAAGCTCGGGAAGCAGCCATCTCCCTGGACTCCCCGCCCACCTGATTAGAGATTTTACAGATTGCCCACGAGGGGGCTAGTTTATTGGGCACCCCCTTACATCCTGTGCAAGGTGAAGCGCAGAAGCGTTTACAGTGCCCAACTGGGAAGCATGCGGAGTTCATGCTTGCCGTTATGACTCATGCATTAAGGGCGTAAAAGCTTGAAGGGTCATGGATTTTGTCAGCAAATTACATAAAGTGACAGAATGATGAGTGTGTGGGGGGAAAATTCCCGATACAATTTATCTGTTTATGGCAAAGTGTGGCAGGTCCCTAATAATGTCAAGTGCCAGGCCAGTGACTAGGTGGAGGGATATCTGGTCAGGGAGGGAAGAGGTGTTGGTGACGGTTGGGGAGCTGTAGGAGGAGGTCATAGGGCGAATGGGGATGTGGTGAAAGAGAGTGTGAGAGTCGGTTGACCACAAAGTTTACAAACAGTGCGGCCAGGCTCAGGGATGCCAATGTACTAGGCGTGGCGAAGTGCAGTGGGGGTGGTGGAGGTGATATGGTGTGGTGGGGCAGGTACAGTAGGGGTGGAGGGAGGCACATAGGCATTGACATCATTGAGGGACACACCTTTTAGTGTAATTGTGATGGTGTGTGCGTCGACATGTCGGTGGGGTACAGGTAGCCGGGGGTGGTGTCCTCAGGTCCAGATAGCCCTGGTGGAGACTGCTCAGATACAGGAGTGGGCGCGGCTTGCGGTGGGTGGAGGACAGGTTGAGGCACCAAGTGTCGTGAAGATGGGGCAGGACTTCGCTCCGGGGCAGCAGGACACACCAGAAAAAGTTTGCCTTG
This sequence comes from Homarus americanus, assembly GCF_018991925.1. NCBI lineage: Eukaryota > Metazoa > Arthropoda > Malacostraca > Decapoda > Nephropidae > Homarus > Homarus americanus. The sequence goes on along the minus strand of NW_024723833.1, from coordinate 8,028,670 downwards.
ACAATTTTCCGAACTTGTGGCTTCTTCAACCATAAGCTGTGACCACCCGCCCCGCTAGGCTAGTGGGGCACGTCCCCCAGCTCCAGGTATGAACCCTTGACTGAGTAATGCCCTCTGAGTTATTTATAAACTTCAATTAAGTCGCCCCTTGACTACCTGTAGTATAAGCTAGGCAATTCCTGTAGGGGGAGGGATATAAAATTTGCCCCATTTAAGAGTTTGATAAAAAGCAAACAAATATGAAGCACTATGAGTGTATTGTATGTGGAGATTAAAGATTCACATGGTATACTGTGCGTGTAAACTGAGAATATGAACAAGTACTGTGTGTACTTGTACTGTACTACATCTGAGTGTCTGTCGCCCCACGGGAGAGATGCGCTGTTACACGTACAGGTAGTTTCAGATAATTGCTGTGGAGCGTATGAACGGCTGATAGGTTTTCATAAAGGTTTTGTTGCACTACTTTAGGAATCCAGATTCAGGTGATTATCTGATAGACTTATATCCTCTCACCCGGAGTTGAAAGATAATTAACTGAGTCACATTTGTTTGGGTGTTGTAGTGACGACCGACGAGAGAGAGAGAGAGAGAGTATCGTCTAGTATATGAACTAACTCGGTGGACATCGTTAAAAATATTACATCTCGAATCAAAGAAGTACATGAATAAAACAGTGACTAACGATCTTTTCAACTAGTTACATTATAATTATGTTGTCTTAAAAATATAAGGTAGGTATTTTTTTATGTAAGGTGATAGTTGTTAATTAAGGTGGATAAGGTTCAATATACAGGTATGGTCACGGTACACCCAACACTCGCTGTAATAAGGACACCAATATACTGACCAAATTAATGGATGGAAAAAATATTCTGAGGATTTTCTTAACCTTAACCCCCTAATTTATTTCACCTGAAGATTAACCACCCTAACGCTAACCCAGGTATCGTTAGGGTGTATAATAATCAGGTGAAATAAGTTACGGGTTAATGTTAAGGTGAACCCAATTTAAAAACACGAAAATTAATTTGTTATTTTGGAAGTTAATTTTCCAAATAAAAAATAAACGTGTATAATGTAATTTATGGGAATGGCCCGTGTTACCCGAGTCATCGGTTATAGATAAGGTGACATGCTCCCCTCAGTTAGGAACCTTAACTACTTGACTTGTCATAGCAAAAGCTGCTTATTAAATTCCTTGCAGATTTTCGATTAAGTTTAGTCAATACCCGCCGACCAAGTTCGGTTCGGAAGTTCAGTCTCTATGTCCACCTACCAAGTATTAGTAGTACAGTACAGTATCATTTAGTTACTCCTAAAATACATATCTATCACTCATTTTAAATAATTTCTTAATCGTATAATTTAAACCATATTAAATGTCTCATTTACTTATTGAATTTAATACCAAATGAGTTAGGTATACCACCGTCAGACGCGAGAAGGAGTCTAGGGTAAATCATAAGCCCTGTAAGGTGGGCTGAAACACGCAGCTGAAGACTTGGAATGACGGCTCTTTAGTCGAGTCCGCTCACGTGCCCAACTACTGACCTACATCAGTTGGTTGGTTCGTCTCTCACGGTCAGGTTTATATTATGATCCCTCTTCTCCCAACACTGAAATTTACATAAGCTTCTGCTGCGTTGGTTTTAGTTGATGATGGTCAGGGCTGGAGTCACGCGCTTGTGTGTGTGTTTGTGTTTGTATGTACTGTACTTACTGTAAATTTGGTTCCTTATTTGTGTATTATGTATATGCCGGTTTGTTTATTTATGTATGTGTTCCCTCTTTCGTTTTTTATGTATATGTTGGCTTATTTGTGTACATGTATGCTTTATGTTCTCGTTTATGTATGTCCTGGTTCAGTTCTTTATATAAATGCTCCCTCACGTTAGCCGCCACAGCACCACACAACCCAGCTCAGCCAACCTCTCCCTCTCTCAGCTGTTGGACAGGAAGTGGGTGTTTGTGACAAGATCTACCTCTCCTTTATCAGTTATTGCCCACCTAGTAATCAAAGAGGACTCATCTTGATCCGCCCAGCATTTCTCAGAATAGTCTCTTGAAGAGACACCACGACTTTATCACCTGTTCTGGCAAGGTGTCCAAAACGTCCACAAGTGTTGATTAGTTGTTTTGCTCACCTTGGACTGTCGTAGTGTGACCATTTATGTGCTTATTATATTGAGTCCAACTCTGCACATACTTCACTGAGGACAGGTTGGGTTCTGTGAGTGACTTGACGGGTCTTTCAACGGGGCTCCCTGCTGACTTAAACTGCGAGATAAGTGGCATCTGAATACTTGGTCAGAGTCATGTCAATATAAGTTACTGAGTCATGTGGTGGTGGAGAACTGCCACCTTCTACGGCACATCACAAAACATAGATAAACAACTGACTAATATCGTCGCCAGGTTACATGCCAGTCTGTTATCTGCACACTGCAAAGGACTTATCGTCTCCTTAGGTAAGGAAAGATTCTGCAGAAACATTCCAGTTTAATCTGCCATCGTCATTACCTGCGATGGTTTTTAACCACACGGAACTACTTACAAGTCATGTAAATCTTCCCAACTCTCAAGAAAAGCCTAATTGGTGCCTGTACTGCATAGACTCTCTTTGTACACCTATACCTCCATCTGCTGCCAGCACGAAATGGCGATTGAACGTCCAGTACGGCCAACTTTTTATAATGTCATCGTAGTGCGGCGATCGAGTGGATACAGTACTCACCTCCTGTTCTGTAAGTCAAAGGTTCGATCCCCGGGCACTCCCAATTCATCCAGCAGTAAACAGACGTCAAAGTTTACATATTGTGTACCGAAGGCTTAGTATACAATGTGTTGTATCCACACTGTCCCTAACGGGCAGTCAAGCCTATGAGAACCACTTTCTTTTTATATAGAATAAACACTGTTCAGTATGAACCGGGGCACTTAACGCTTCTACAAGAGCGATGTAGCCATACTTCCAGAATATTCAATAATAATTTATCTACTGCTTAAAGACGGAAACTACCTGAAACGTCGAGAGAAGACCATGGCAGCAGCCTCCGTACTGACCTTGACAGACGACTTTCTTACCTTTCATCGGTGTTTTGGTTGACGACAGAACAAGACATGATGCAACTAAAGGATTGGTAAAAACAGTTGATATCTGTCCCTCTTTTTATTCCAACAATAAGTGTTGTTCCCAAAGTATAACATTAACATGTGACCTGCTATGGCGTTCTTCAATAACAAGGCCCCAATTTCTTCCCTCTTCTCTGAGGAATTTTCACTATGTTCTTTAATGCAAAAACTTAATCCACAGATCCATTTTCTTTACTGATACACTCACTTTTTTCTCAATAAACTTTGAAATGCATTTTGGGATCAATTAACAACTTAGAATGGATAGAAATATCAAGTTATAGAGAGTGTCAGTCACGGAACTTAAAAGATAGCAACTACTCTTATAAAAGCGTACACATTCCTCCCTCGGAAAAAATCCACCACTGCCTGTTGTTTGTACAGATGCATTTCATAATTAGTGCACACAGTCAAGTGTTTGTACCAGACCTCAGGTGTGATGATATTACAAAACAAACCATCATATGATTACCACAGTCTCTCAGTTCATTCAGCACACAGAATGATAAACTGAAAATTTAGTGTTCGTGACCCCACCTGAAGCAAGGTAAAGTGAGAGTGATGTATCGTCCCGGAGACTTGGTGAATACATCGCAGAACGGTTGAGCCATAAACAGTTGGCAGACCTGTGAAGCCTTGGTAAGGGGTCGCCAGTGACACCATTCACTGTGTTGGGTAGTCAAGTTTCAATATACTTCGGCTAAAGCTTGGAACATACTTCATTCTCTCACTTTACATAGAAGAATAGGTAGTACCTCACATAAAGCTCTTTGGTGATCAGGAAAAAATATGAATCGTGGTTGAAGTTTTCTTATGCTATGAAATGCTTCATTAGCATACAAGATAATGTAGATTTTTTTTTTATTGCGATTGGAGCGACTGATACTAGATGACAATGGGCAAATTAATCACTCATCAGCGATTGGTTCAGGGTGCTGATTGGCTAGCTATGGAAACCACTTGGCTCCGCCCCTTTGTTCCGATTGTTAACTATGAAGGCGCGATTCTTAAAGTGATCACGATGATGTTTTTGTGTAGCAATGGTAGTTTTTTACTGTAGCGTCGTGCCGTGTTTGGTGGAAGATGAAGAGGGGGGGTTCGGACCCCTTGGATCCGCCCCTGTACATGTTCCGGTTATGACTGCATATACTGCTATTAGTGGCAGTTATAATACAGTAATGTCTTTAAGAACCTAGATATAAAATTCTCAGTTAACGAATGAGTACAAGTGATTACAACGGGCCGGCCCGCTGGATATTGCTAAAGTACATTTGGAAGGGTACGGGATTTGGGGGAATGTTCTAGTGTGGATCGGAGACTTTCTCCATGACCACAAGCAGTGTGGGGTGATTAATGGCACAAAATCATCATGTGTACCTGTCACAAGTGGGGTACTACAGGGCAGTGTATTGGGCTCGCTGTTGTTTGCTTGCTTGCTTCATAAATGACATGCCTGACATTGTACATTCCTCCATACACCAATAGCTGCAGAAGGATTTCTGTGAGCTTCAAGAATGGTCGAAGAAATGGCTGCTAAGATTCAATGTCACGAAGTGTAAGGGGCTGCACCTGGGGCGTACCAACGGTAAGGAGGCGTATCATGTCCCAACGGGACGAAGAAACTGCAATAATTGAGACTGAATGTGAAAAGGACCTGGGTGTGTATGTTGATAATGAGCTGAAGTTCTCGGGCCATTGCGAGAAGAAGGTGAATCAGGCAACTAAATTATTAGGTCTTATAAGAAGGTCGTTCAGATATCTAGACGATCTTCAAGAGTGAGGTGCTTCCTCGTCTTGAGTACTGTCGCCCCGTCTGATCCCCGAGATATGCTAGGGACTGTCAGTTGATTGAAAATATCCAAAGGAGGGCCACCAGACCGGTGCTTGCAATTGCCTAGCTTATACTACAGACGGGCAAGGGGGGAGGGGCTAATTGAGGTGTATAAACAACTCAAAGGGCACTACTCAGTCGAGTGTCCTTACCTGGGGCTGGCGGACACTCGCTCCACAAGGGGTCACAGCTCAAGGTTGAAGAAGTAGCTAGTCCAGAAAATTATGAGGGGTAACTTTTTCGGAGTGAGAGTTGTCAACTCTCGGAGCAATCTGCCAGAGAATGTTGTGGCGGCACCGAGTGTGCGCTCTTTCAAGACCAGACTTGACCAACACTGGAGCAGGTTCAGATACATTCAGAAGCCGGTGCATGCTCAGTACTTGCCAACAGTGCGTAACAGAGACGTGACCGATCGCCCAAGCAGCTAACGAGTCTATCAGTAGTGAAGAGGATAAAAGTAAAATGCAGTACTACTGTTGGTTGACTTGCCCAGTATTAAACGTGTACAGAATTTCATCTCAATTAAACAATGGACCAGGAATTTCTATGATTATTAAAACCCCGTGGATACCTAAGGTATGTAAATTTTGACGTTATAATATTAGTACTGCGCTTCATGTATATTACGTATTTGGTACCAACCTGTAATGACGTGATTCATTTCTGTTTACTAAAACTTTCAATCCGGATTTATAGATGACATCGTTTATATGTAATTGTATAACATAATAGATATAAAATACTTAGATTTTTTGTTTTTTTATTATTTTTTATTTGGTACTTTAAGGTACATAGCAACATTCAATGGAATATATGTTATGTGTATATTAAGTAATTTCCGTAGTATAAGCGACCGACCAGAAGGTAAACAACTGGTGTGGTAGTTAAGCCAAGCCACGTTTATTGTTATGTGTTATTTACTATACTATATATTGCATTAAGAGTGTTAAAACTAGGTACTTGAATTTAATTTTAATTGCCAGATATTAAGAAAACGGTTCAGCTAGAGTAAGGTAAGTTTCTTATTTTCTTTATTCATATTAGTGACGTCTGTAAGATTTATCATAAAGCTCTACTACAAGGGAAAGTCTCTTGTGTTCTGGGTCAGTTTCAAATACTTCAATATTTAAAATGTGAGGCTGAAGGGGGGCAGGAATATAGTTTCTAGGGTGTTATTTAACTTGTTGTCACCTACAGGATTTTGAGATATTTATGGTTGCTATCAATAGTTTAAGACAATTCAAAGACACTTTTCGGTACTGTATGAGAACACCGCTACCACCAGAAGGAGGTGTTTGATCTAGTTCATTTTATACCACAGATGTTCCTATCTATAATGATAAGAACATCTGGAGAATGTTTTAGTTTCGGTCATCCCTGTGTTTAGGTATCCGAACTAACATTACCTAACCTATTCCCCGAATGACCAAAACTAAAATAATACCGTATTTTAAAAGAGGTGAGAAATATTTTTTTTAAGTAATTAAAAAAATATGTACATTAGTAATTAACTCAAATATTATAATACTGTACATGTTTAAACCAACCAGAGAATCCAGAAGGATCTCACCTAACCTCCTATCCAGGGGATTGTGTAAACCTAACCTAACCCAACAAGACAGAAGAAATAACAAAGGAACCTGAAGAAACAAACCTTTTATAAATATATATATATATATATATATATATATATATATATATATATATATATATATATATATATATATATATATATATATATATATATATATATATATATATATATATCCGATGAAAGCACTATAGTTTTTTTGCTCTCTCCGTACTTTTGCTTTTGTTGTCCCTTTTCACATGCAGAGGTCCAGGGTTCGATTCCCAACGACAAGTGAGGTATTGTTTGTTTTATGGAAGTCCATGTGTATATGGACTGTTGAGATATATTTGTAGCCTCGTGTTTCCTAGCTGGAGTCTGTAAAATGCTACTGCGACCAAATAGTTGGTACGGCAAATCCCCAGTAGAGGCTCACGTTGCTAAGAATATGACGAATGAGCCTAGAATTGCTTTTGTTGTCCTTCTGATGCCGTGGTAGTGTGTGTGTGTGTGTGTGTGTGTGTGTAGAAATATGCATACAGTACTGTATCTGTATATGAATATATATGTCATTAATTATTTTATTTTCATTTTTCAACAGCAAAAATGCCATCAACCACAGATGATGTGCAGCGTCATTCAGTGCATACATTGGTTTTCCGATCCTTGAAGCGGACCCATGATATGTTTCTTTGTGATCAGGGAGCCTTACCTCCAATTGATGAAGCTTTAGAAAAACTCCGGAAGCTAGTGAAGTCTCGTGACCAGTACGGCCCCGTCCTCAATTTGGTAAAACAGAATAAGAGGAAAGCAGCAGCACAAGCAATTTATGATGGGGAACCTGAAGATATCCCAGTGAGACCAAACAGTGTTTCAAATGGTTCAGCATCTGGACCCTTGGCTCTTCCACCACCATCTGGACCTCAAGCCCCTCCTCCTCCTGCACCCTCACCACAAGGAATGGCTGTCGTTCCTGTTGCTCCAATTGCCAGTGCCAGTGTAGGACAGCAGTCACTTGTACCTCGCCGTGCCCCAACTTTACCAAGACCCAAGTGGCACCCACCTTGGAAACTTGCCCGTGTCATATCTGGTCACCTGGGTTGGGTGAGATGTGTTGCCGTTGAACCAGCAAATGAATGGTTCGCCACAGGATCTAATGATAGGGTGATTAAAATTTGGGACTTAGCATCAGGTCAGCTGAAACTTTCACTGACCGGTCATGTGTCTGCTGTACGAGGCCTGGCAGTCTCCCCTCGTCACCCTTACCTGTTTTCCTGTGGGGAGGATAAGCAGGTTAAATGTTGGGATCTGGAATACAACAAGGTAAAAATCATAACCTTCTTTTGTAGAACTTCAAGTAAATTAGGGTCTTTAACATAACTTTAGTGGCACATTTATTTGACAAAAGATCACTGCATTTCCACTTTAAAAAGTATAAATTTATGACAGAAGATAGATTTTCAGCTGCAGGAAATTGGATACATCAGTCATGTATATGAGTAATATTGATTGGGTGTAAACAAGGCTGCTTAGTATGGGCTAGTAGACCTGCTGCAGTTGTCTTCATTCTTATGTTCTTATGCTATTGGTACAGTAGTAGGATGCCTAGCATACTTGTACTGTAAACCATGTACAGCTCCTCCCCGACTTACGATGGGGTTAGGGACCCAAATCCAGGTCGTAAGTCGAAATGGTCGTAAGTCGAAAATGCTTAAATCTGAAATGGGTGTCTCTTTTTCTTCTCAGCACCACAAAACTCTCACTTTTAAGCTTGCCATCCATTTTAAAGTGAATTACAAAGGAAAATTTTGTCTGTGTACTGAATTTGGGACTCAAAAATACGTAATTTGAAAAAAGTTTGGTACGACTGAGGCAGGTCGTAAGTGCGGGTGGTCATGAGTTTAGGTCGTAAGTCAGGGAGGAGCTGTACTATACAGGCCCCTTCACTACTGCATTTACAGGGGCTCATCATACAAACATTACATTAATCATTATACTGTATTAAGATACTTGTTTTATTATTGTTGTACATTGGTTCCAAAGTATGTTTACTCTTGCGAGTTTCCCTTCCGTAGAATGTAAATGAACACGGTTACCACACAGCACAAAACCTGACGACCCCTGTAAATGCACTAGTAGTCTGGTATTCACTTTACTGACATAAATGTAATGTATAAAATAATCTATTTCATCTGCCTTCTCAGTAAAGGAAAATGCGTTCTCATTTGCATATTTTGCCATGTCCATGTACAGTAGCTAAAACAACTATCTGTGCAGGTGGGGGTTGATATGCTCCGAAATTTTACGTGTGACTAGTGACAGCCCTCATATACTAAAATTACATTTCAGTAATAGTACATTATGCAAAAACAAAATTTTAAAAGATCAGAATCACATTGAAATATTACACGACCGTTAGCAGAGGCAGGAAAAATATGAAGTAGTTCGCAGTCATATTTCCCGCCTCTGCTGACGGCCGTGTAATATTTCAATGTGATTCTGATCTTTTGAAATGTTGTTTTTGCATAATGTACTACAGTATTGTTGATAAGTAATTTGTCTTGGTATGACTTATTGTGGGTAAAAATAAATATATATTAAATGCATCCTCCGAAAGCGTGAATTTGCTACCCGAGTTTATCAGTTAATTCACGTATAATACTTCTGATAAACTTACTACGTGCTCCTGTTTGAAATAATTTAGTTAAATAGCTTTCTCGTTAGAAACGGTCATTATGAATGAACTCATTTAGAAATACATCATTACTCAGGACAAAATCGGACAGGTTTGCAACAGCCAATCAGCTGTAACTCTTGAGGAGGGGGCGGGGCATCTTTTCTCAGCTGGGAAAAATGCACTGTAGATGTTGGAGTTGGTCCTGAGTATGTTTTCCTTGGTATGAATTGAATTAGAATGATGGGAAATACTGTAAATGTTACTGTATATAATATTATCTTTTAGGAGATATTGTATGTTCATTTATGGTCCTGCATTATAAATCATGGAAGAACTCTTAAAGGAGCCTGTTAAATGTCCTGGGTAGGTTTGGACTGGTCAAAGAATGCAGTAATGAGTGGAGACAACCTAGTTCTTCCCATAAAATTTACATGTACCTTCCCCCTAGAAGATCTATTTTATAATGGATCCAAAAACCAATGACTCAAATACCCTCCCTCCACCTCCCAGTGGGTAGTGGGAAGAATACTGGGAAGTAAGGATTAGCACCAGAAATATAATAAAGTTGACCTGTAACAACAGCTGAATGGCATGGTGCAAATGCCTTGGTGTGATGTTATGACTCCAACTTGTTGAACTTATTGATTTAATGGTAATTGTTGACTCCAGTTGCACAATCACTTTTTATCAGTGGTGGTGCAACAGAGATTAAAACTGATCATCAAATTAGTTCCTAGTCTTTAATGTCTACAGGGTTTAATAAATGTATTTTACTGCCACTTGGTTGTAGACTTGGTAATAAAATGGGATTTCAGGGCCTTTACTGTATGCTATTTATTAATGCAGTATTGTACTGTAATTCTGCTTTAATCCATTATTTGTAATTTTATACAATATTTGGATGTCGAAATTGCACAAACAAAACAAGAATCAAATATATTTTATTCTTTTCAGGTCATTAGACATTATCATGGTCATCTGAGTGCCTGTTATGGGTTGGCATTACATCCCACAATTGACGTCCTGGTAACTTGTGGGAGAGATTCTACAGCACGTGTGTGGGACCTGAGGACCAAAGCAAACATTCACACCTTGACTGGTCACACAAATACTATTGCATCTGTTGTTTGTCAGGCAGCTGAGCCCCAGGTTAGTTTAGGTGACTGCAAAAAATATTTAGAGATTATTTATAATGCAGTACTGTACTGTACTGTATATTACATGGTTCAAATTCAACGTCAGGTTGTGCTTGTTATACAGTATTTCAGAAGCCCTTGTTTTATAGTTCCACCATCGTGGGGCATCCATGTTCATTCAGCATCATCATTAATATTTTACAGCAATTTTTCACACTTGCATAGGTTAGTCTTATGCTAATATAAATTATTACTCCATGTTTATAGTACATGTAGCTACTAATGACGAAAATGATTCCGGGACTTAGAAACCTTCCATATCAGGATAGGTTAAAGAAACTAAACTTGCATTCCCTAGAAAGACGAAGAGTGCGGGGAGATATGATAGAAGTATTTAAGTGGATGAAAGGAATCAATAAAGGGGATGTAGATAAAGTTCTTATAATATCCGAGCAGGATAGGACTCGGAGCAATGGACTTAAGTTGGATAAGTTTAGGTTTAGGAGGGAGATAGGAAGGAACTGGTTCACAAATAGGGTGGTGGACGAGTGGAACAAGCTTAGCAACTTTGTAGTAAGTGCTGGAACGCTGGAAAGCTTCAAAAGGAGGCTGGATAGATTCATGGATGATAGAGAGTGGTAGTAACTCTCGACAGGAGCTGCCATGCACAGGCCAACCGGCCTATTGCAGACTCCTTATGTTCTTATGTTCTCATATAAAAGTTAATACCTCGAGTGTATATGTGTATTCATTTACTATTTGGTTACCATATTGCTTTTAGTGCTGATTTTTTTTTTTTTTTTTATGCTTTTTATTTATATATTTATTTATTTTTACTGGTATTAGCCCACCCGGGCACAGGTCACTGACCCACATCCCGGCCTGGGGATGAAAATGTAATAATTTTACTAATAATAATAATAATAGTAATTCATAATAATTAAAATTTATAATAATAATAAAAATAAACATAATAAAATATTAATAATAATATTAAAGATGTACAAAAATGAAGAAAAACAAGACCAAGAGTGAGAAGCAATATATGTATGTTGTATTGTCAATAGTAAGAGAAACAATTGAGACCCTGCAATTGTGTGTAAATGAGACAGAAACTCAGATCAGCAACCTGGGAATTGTCACAATTTTTGTGATGCCATATGGCAGCAGGGACTACCTTTAGACAACACATTATGCTTCCAATATCTTCCCAGGTGGTAGTACCTCCCTGTTTGGTAGCTACCTACAAATACATATACCTGTACTGTATTGATATTTACATTTGGCAATTGGAATTAAGATAAAAGATTACAATTTGGTTATATCAAGAGTCTCTTTTACAGGAAGTTTATCATTTTAAATGCTTGCTTGTCTTCATGTGCATAGGCATGTGTGTTTTCATATGTGTACATCAATATGTGCATAGATCTTCTTGTTTATAAATATATAGATATGATTTACTAAACTTTTCAACAGGTTGTGACTGGGTCTCATGATTTTACTATACGTTTGTGGGATTTGGCTGCTGGTAAGAGCACTTGTACTCTCACCCACCACAAGAAGAGTGTACGGTCTCTGGCCGTGCATCCAGAACTGTACATGTTTGCTTCTGGAGCACCTGACAATATTAAACAATGGAAATGTCCTGAAGGAAAATTTGTGCAGGTAAGATTTTGTCTAAATCCTGGTACATTAATATTGAATATAATAATGTAAGAAATCATAGAGAATGAAAAGGAAGCCATAAAAAAAAAGGAGCCGGTTGAAGAATTTGGAAGGAAATTGAAATTTCACATCAGTGGAAGAATATGAAGTAGCATAAGTGATGGTGATTCATTTTGTCGTAAGCATCAGAAGTTTAGGTGAAAAATAATCTTTTTGACTTTAACTCAAATTTAGCAAAACAAAGTAAAACAACACTTTAGCATTTCTTCTGTTTCCATATCTCTTCAGTTTGCTCATTAAGTTAATTCATCTCTGAGATTTCTGTCTTTACTCACTCATCCACGTTCATAAACAGTTAGTATCCATTGTGCTTAGTCTCTTGTCTTTATATTTGTGCCTCCTTCACTTGTCTTTACCTTACCCAAGCCTGTACAGTCAACCATATAATGTATAGTAAAGTCTTATTCTCAGGTGTAATGCACAATAATGGTAACAGCATATCTTTGAATTATTTGCATAGTTATAATACCATTCACTCTCATATATGAGCTAATTTCCCAATAAGATTTCTTTAACAACTAATAAAACACATAAGTAAAAACTAACATGGAATCTTACTTAGGATTCACCCTCTTGGCTATTCCCAGTCGCTGTAGTGACACATATTATCTGTAGGTAAACGTCTTTCTCTTTGTAAAATTTTGCCATTATATGATAAAGTCAGTTAATTCTCAAGTATCAGTGCTAATTTTGTATGGTATCTGTGATTATACCCATTTTTACAGAACCTGATAGGTCACAATGCCATTGTCAACTGTCTCGCGATGAACCGTGAAGGAGTGCTGGTGTCAGGGGCAGACAATGGCACACTCTATTTCTGGGACTGGCGTACAGGTTACAACTTCCAGAAACTCCAGGCGCCAGTACAACCAGGTAAGAAGACACAACCTGGTACATATTCTATTTAACCATATATTTCACAATTAAAGAAGCTTTAGTAATATTTTTAGACACCGTAGCAGGGATACATTTTGCCCCACTGTCATTAGACTTGTTCAACCATGCCTGTCAATAGAGTGTCCACTTATCTCATATTATGGGACAGTAGACACTTCAGTATTTTTATTTCATTATTTTGCAACGCCCTAAATTACTCCTATTTTTCATTAATGTGCTGTCAGGCTCCTTTATTTTGCAATGTAAAATCAGAAAATTAAATTGTAGTAAATGGACCATTAAATTTATCAATTGATGTCAAATGTTTAGTGTGCAGTACAGGGTATTTTGTATTGTGACCAAATATATCTCTAGAACAGACTGTACTCTGAGCAAAAATAGAAATGAAGATAAAGTCGATGCATTTACTATTGATGAAAAAATTACAAGTTAATAAAACTTACCTTCCATTTTGAGCTGTTAGATACACATTCTTGACCCATGATAGACCAAAGTGCCCTGAAACTTAGCAGTGTACACATAAAACAAATCAGCACAATAAAAATTCACAGATAATTCCTGACCATTAAATTGCACTTCTTATATGGTAATGCATACGCACACTCACATTTACCCTTCATTCGTACTTCCCTTGAGGGGATGGACATTTGGGAAGTAGCAAGTGTAAATAATCAGAAAGCATGTTATTGAGTGATTTATAGAGTAGGACATGCTGCTTATAGATGATGATGGCTTGTGTAAGGAAACCGAGTAAACCAGATTTATTCCTCCTATGTAGAAGGGAATTTACCATAGTAAAACATATCTTTTACAGCAGTAACAATGAGTGAAGGAAAAATTTGCATGTTTTCTTGTTCTTGGCCACCCTGCTCTATATGGGAAAAGCACAAGATTAGAAAGAGTGAAAGTATTGTTATGAAATATTTTGTAAGACTGTTGACTTTTTCTAACACTGCATCCAGTGTTATTGAGTAAATAAAGAAAATGTTTACCAGTACAGTACATTATACATTTAGGGTAAGGTGACCAGCAGGTCATTGGTCCCAGATTAAAATTCTGGGTAAGGAAGCAACATGTGATTGATATACAGTACTAGCCAGTACTTGCAGTATAACTATATCCCAACAGGTTGTGCTCTGTTAGACAAACTGGCTTGCAGATTGTGGCGGGATATATCCCTACCGTATCATAACCTGCCACTTATATGTGAAACTATCAAAACAACCAGTGTGATAGAATTAATAAACAAATAAAGTTCAGTACAGTATATAATGTCACCTTTGTGTTCTAATGATTATTGTTAAAAGTTTGTTTTTGTCTGAGCACATTTTATGTGGTAAATACCAGTATGTAGATTTAAATTAGGAAGCCACAATGTGTTACGCCAAAACATGTTGCCTTTATACCTTTTCACTCTTAATTTTGAGGACAGCATTAGCGGTTTAAGTGTATTTTGTATTTTTTTTTTTTTTATTCTATACAGAGAAAAGACTCATCCGTATACTGTACATATTGAGAGTTAAGAATGTAAATGAAGAGGATTCAATAATATGTCTTCCTCAGGTTCAATGGACAGTGAAGCAGGTGTGTTTGCCATGACTTTTGATCAGAGTGGCTCACGACTGATCACCTGTGATGCTGATAAGACCATCAAAATTTACAAGGAAGATGACACTGCTGTAAGTATTATCATCATCATTATCTCCAGGTTGCCATCATTTATACTAGCTTAAGCATATTTGACATAAATTAAGATAGATTTCTTTAGTCAAAGGGGGGACTACATTCTCATCCACAGTCCCACATTTGGTGATAACTTTGTACAGTATTAAGTTGTCATACATAATTTAATAGCAGTTTAATTACTAACTCCTGTATATTTTATTTAATTAATATTACCACTGAGTATATTCTACTCTCTAATACATTCTGTTGTTTTCTGCATGAGTAGAGGCTGGTGTTGGGTGTGTGTAGAGAACTACTGTACATGGCTCATCAGTAGCTTCATGTAACAGATATTGTCCACCTCAAATACAGCGGGGTCTCATTTTATGCAGTTCTCGTGTATGCAGTTCTCGCTTTTGTGATTTGTTGAAGTGTGGCCAGTGTTGTAACTTGAGTGGAAAGCCATTAAGTGCGGGTAATGGTATAGCATTAATTTTAGTGATCATTTGCTTATTTAGGTCAATTCAACAAAAAAGGGGGGCTCTGGGTCACTCGAATTACCGAAAATTCCGGTGCTTGAGAGATGTTTAATGCTGATAACATTGTTAGAGAGAGCAGGAACAATCAGCTAAAACCACTCTGCACTGTAAATAAGAGACCGCAATAGCTCATCTGGGATTGAGTGTTGGACTCAGCTATTCAGTGAGAGCATTATTACTGACCCATTCTGGACTCAGACATTCAGTGAGAGCAATCAGATCATTGACCTGTCACCCAGTAAGTGATCTACCTCCTCACCCTACAGTCCATCACTTAACTTTGGGTTAACTCTGGGGCCCAGCATCCTAGGTGGAAAATTCTCTCCGTTTATATAACTGTTCTTATTGACTCAAAACAACGAGTTGGCTTATTTTATATTATGTCATTACAGATGCAATCTCATTCATATTTATTAGATGTATTTTGAGCCAGTTGTTGCCTAACCCTTTGGCTCCTGAATATTTCCCTGAGGTAAAGTCTAAAGTGTGACAATTGGCGGTAGAGGGTTAAATAGGATGAACTTCAGAGACTGTGTATATTAGTTTGTTTCTTGAGATGAGCCACTAAGTTGTAAGCAGGTACTTTACAATTTAGACAGTCATAGTGACTTGCCTTTTGAATTGATGTTACCTCTGTAAAATATTTTTATTGTAATTTATTTATTTATTTGATTTGCTGTTTCTGTGAGGAGAAATGACCTCTTCCCTAATAACTGAGGATGGCTTTTAAATTCTGAACTCAAGGCAGTGTTGGATGAAAGTACTCAGGCTAACAAGAGATCAGACCTCATTATGCCCACTGTCCTTGAGACTAATGTAATGGACTCTTCAGATTCCTTGACTTACATTCATGGTTCAAATGGAACTTATTCTCCTGGAAGACGTAAAAACTTCCAATTCTCACTTGGATTAGGTTTTTGATACTGACACAGGCTCTCCCTGAACCTCCCCAGTTCTGTTACATTAACTGATACAGATGTAGACCCTCCATGTAAGGAGATCTGGACGTTGTTGTATTTCTTATGGATTTTGTTGTAGATGATAGTGTGAGAATGGAAGCCATTGGCCATCTCATGATACCTTTCCTTGTATGTGGATTCAGGAAAGCCAGACTCCTGTCATTAAGAGGACAATACAGTACCATTATCAGTGGAAACCATGAACGCTGAGATTCAAACTCATGAATCCGAAGTATGTATGGACAGAATAATGTATCAGTGTCATGCTTTGGGTTCACGAGTCTGAATCTTGGGGTTCGTAATGCAGAGGGAGAGGCGAATGGACTTTACTAGTTGACTGTTCTTGTCCCAATACAGAAATTCATTATCAGGTAGATGCGGAAATTTTCATAACTATGGTTTGTTGTGAAACCCGTTAATGCAGTGTTTGATTTTCTATTTTGAAATAAAAAATTCTGATGTTTGAGTTTGACCAGGATCCCTTTATTCCTTAGCTCTGGATTGCAGCCTAGGTAATAGGCATTTGTAGTGCCATTTCAAACAGAGTTTTACTTCAAGGTTTTTAATGAACACGGACAATCATGTTGCTGCTTGGAAATTTGCTTTGGGAAGAATCTCTTATTGGACACTTCTCTGCTACATGCTTTCTTACTGACTTTCAGACCAATTTGATAAAATGATAGACAAGATTTTTCCAACTCCATCATTAAGAAAATATGATTGGATCTGTAGGTGACCAAAAATAATTGTGCTTTCATGTCAAATCCAAAATATGAATTAAAGCATTTACCACTAAAAGCTGAAAGCAGGGAGTCTTGCTATCTCACTAGCACTAGTGCACTCTACTACTCTGTTTATGATAAGCTGCATAGCCTCACATTTTCCTCCACTGAGAATGTATGTTATCTATGATATATTTAGTACATGTTTATTCACAGTCACAAGTAATTAAAGTATGATACTACAGTACTAATATAAATTCCTTCTTATTTTTCAGTCTGAAGAAACACATCCAGTCAACTGGAGACCAGAAATCTTGAAGAGACGAAAGTACTAGGTTGTGTAGTGAACCTGAAGAGGGAGACAATTCCTGCACCATGGAGATTAGCATTTTAATGCTCTATCACAGAAAAATATGTTTTAATAATTTTATTGTTCTTCTGGGTTTTTTTATAAAGAAAATAATGAAATATAAATTTGCTGTAATTATGCTTTCATCAGAAGCTTGTGGTTTGGGAACATCAGCAATTTTTTAAATTCACGGACAATGTAACATGATGTTTACCACATTGGACTTGGAGATACAAGATTTTTATGAGTGTTGTGACATTTAGTCTCTCAAGAATTTCTTCTTCTTTTTTGTAGCTGTATGTATAGTAGGCATTGATGAACCATTCTTATTATGATTCGTATTGACTTGCTGATTTAATAGTTACTTTGAAACTACAGTACGTAGTAGTATTTCTAGGTGATTTCAATAGTTTAAAGATGTGTAGAATTATCGTACAACAATATGTTTTTAAAGAAACTTGTGATCTGGAGTTCTTGTCTTTCATTTCAATCTGGATGTAAATCACAAGGTTTAGACTTTTTGGGAGAGGGGATACAGAAGAGGGACATCAGGTATGCAAGAGATACATGTTTACTGTACAAAGTTAATTGTCCTAAATTTTGTGGTTGCATCATGCTCCCATACTCATATGAGAATATTAAGGATGGGGAGAAACAAAGTACAGTACTGTATGTAAATATTAAAGTGAAAATTACCTCTTTACTCCTCATATAACACTATTCAACTAAGTTACCTAACATGACATATGAAGGAAAGATAACTTAGTGCTCTGTGTTGAGGTGATGGTGAGGTGTTGAAGGCTGATCATATACTAAAATGGCCGCCTTTCTCATTATGTCATTTTCGGGTGTTCAATCCTTATAACAGTTTCCTCGGCTTTCACCGATGTTCTTGCAACTTCTGTTGTACACGATGAAGTTTTCTGTAGGTTAGCAGTACAAATGTGAATACTGAAAAGCGTGACAATTGAAAATTGACCGCGGATTGCGTTGGAAAAGATGTCTACAGATCCAAACTTAGGACTGCACTGACTCAATTGAGAGCTGGGAGTAGTCGTCTGCTTTATCGAGTCAACGTCTACCAGCAAATTCTTAGATCCACACAAAAAGTAATTCTAATATTAATGAATGTTAATAAGTGAATATGAGTACCTGTATATACAGTACAGTATATATAATGAATTTTAATAGTAATTAAATAGTAAATGATACGTATTTACAAGAATGAAACATACAAATTAATATGATCCGTTCACCTAAAGTGTTAACACACTCAGACCCTACCTCAGGGGTGCCGGTTTATGCAAAATGGTGGGATGTTTCCTACACTAATGATATCCCATTTTACTACTAAGCCAGGATCAGGGCACCAAACATACAGTGTCGCTGTTCCAATATACAGATTGTAAAGCTAGTTTTATTCCCCAACATTATTGATAGAGTAAGTTCATTGCTCAGGTTATACCTTCCTGACCAATACAGTACAGGCTAAAAGCTGAGTATCCCCAGCATGTGCTCTCCTCAACCCTCATTTTTCCTTTGTTACAAACCATCTTTTCACAGGTTAACCCCCAGGTCCATGTTACTTGGAGAAGGGTAGATTACTTGAGTTTCCTGATGAAGGTTTAGTTATAAAATGGGATGGAAATAAAGAAATAAACCATAAAAATTCTTTAGTACACAGTCCTTCTCAAACCTTGTAGTAGTTAATATAAGCTTTGTGAATTAAATGATGTTCATCTGTGCATGCACAGGTGAGTGGAGCATACTGGGTTGGCCACCCCTGCTGACCCAGGCCTTCTCCCTCTGTCTTGTACCAGCCTTGATCGAGGATAAATGTCTCTCTCTCTCTCTCTTTCTCTTTTTGAACCATGTGGTTTAAGGTTTGTGTATCCTTTCCTAAGGAATGTTAGGTGGGAGTCAGGATGTGCATTTGTATTATGTCTTGTACCTTTTATTTGTAAATATATGTAAATTATAGGTAGTAGGTATTAGGCAGCTATCAAACAGGGAGGTACTACTGCCTGGGAAGATATTGGAAGCATAATGTGTTAGTCTAATGGTAGACCCTGCTGCCATATGGCATCACAAAAATTGTGACCAAGTCCCAGGTTGCTGATCTGACTTTCTGTCTCATTTACACACAATTGTAGGGTCTCAATTGTTTCTTTTACTCTTGACAAAACAACATACCTGTACATATTATATCATTTCTCACTAAATCATTTGTATTTATTTTTGGTTATTTTTTATTATACTTTTTATTTATTTTTTTAGTTTTTATTATTATTATTATTATTATTATCAGGCCCGTCCTTTAGGGGAGGCGAACAGGGGCGACCGCCTGGGGCCCCGCGGGACCCAGCACTAGACCCAGTGACCTCGGACACATCACCTGTTGACTGGTTAATCTGACCTGACGGCTTACGCCACCATCGCAAGCATGACCTTACCATCCATAGCGACAGTCCCATGGCGGTTGGTGGGGCCCCGCAGTGGCTGAGTTGCCCCGGGCCCTGCACCCTCCTAGGGATGGCCCTGATTATTATTATATTTTCAGCCCCAGGCACCATGCGGGTTACTGACTTGTGCCCAGGTGAGCTAATACCCAGTAGATTTATCTAGGTGTTACTATTGGTCCTTTTTACACAAGATTTTATTCTTCACCCATGTCTGAGTATTTGGGAACAACTAAAGAGTATATCATGAAGCCTACTCTACTTAAAACCGAAATAACAATATGACTTGTACAACACTATCACCCTTATTATTAAACAACATCTTTCCTTGAAGAGGGTCGTCGTGTTTCAACCCGAGTTTTAAAATAAATGAGTCCTGAGGGACACCGCAATACAGTACTTAACGGGGTGGTGTGGCGGTAAAATTAACTAATTCCAATACCTGTATTCTAAATTAATTTTACTGGAATTAGTTAATTTTACCGCCACACCACCCCGTTAAGTGCTGTATTGCGGTGTCCCTCAGGACTCATTTATTTTAAAACTCGGGTTGAAACACGACGACCCTCTTCAAGGGAAATGTTGTTTAATAATACGGGCGTATATATTTTGGGTGAGGAGACACAGGATTGTGACACCAAACACAAGCACCACCTTCCCAACCTAAACCTAGGCTGGCAAAAATCAATGGTTATGTAGTAAAGAAAGTCTTTCAATTGAGTCAGCAGATCTCCCATGGACTCGTTCATAAAATTCGAGGATGGCTTGCAAGGACAACTTCTTCATTATTGGATTAAATATTTTAAAAACCTATTCATAGGTTATGAGGCATTAATAAACCATAAGGGTATCTGTTGTGGAAGGTGAGAACCATATTAGTATACACTTATTGCAGCAGTATGAATGAATTACCTATACCTAGAGATTTTATGAACATGTTTGTTCTTCATTCTTATTACTGTAAAAAATAGGAATATGATTGAGAGATCAAGTGATTTAAGTGGTTAATAATATTGTACTATGGTAGGTCTACAGCATATTGGTAAGCAAGAGGTTCTTGTGAGACTCAGTACAGTACCCTCAGTCATTTCTCATTTTATATTCCCTTTTCTTATTTTTCATTGGATATGAATAGTTTAATGTTTGAATTAATTTTATTAACAAGCATTACAAGTTGCAGAAAACATCCATTAAAGTGTAAAGTACAGTAGTCAATAACTGTGACAGGCTGGAATTTTCTTATTTTCTGGTTGAAAAATGAATGATGAAAATATATTGGCAAATTTACTATAGTTTTGGAATACTGCACCCATAATAAACTGTCATGTGCTGTATGTAGGTGCTGTTTGTTGAAACGATCTCCGCATTTACACATAGCAGAAAAAGTTTCCAACAAGCCAATATTCAACCATTTTTTCGTATTAAAAAAATATTAGACTTGTTTTGGGGGATTTTTACCTAATACAGTCAACTTTGTAGTATTTATTTTATGCTAGATTTACTACATTATCTAGACTCCATTGAATGGCAGAATTATATACAATACAGGATAGTTATTATTAAGCCTCATGCAAAAAAAATGACTGCAGTGTCTGAAAAGTCTCGCCATATCGTTTGACCAGTTTTATCAAAATTGTTAGGGGCATCATATTCACTTAAAACAATACCTTTGTCATTTAGGATGAGGCAGGATCATGTGCAGTAGAGTATGGTGGATCTGGTGGTGACATGGGAGTTAGAAGGGGCGGAGGTGGCACAATATGGCCATGTGTGGGCGGTGTGAGAGGGTAATAGGGTCCCAAAATAGGAGGGATTGGTGGTAGAGCTGGGTAAAGATGTGGTGGAAGGAGTCCTTGACGTTGAGCCAACCGCATCCTTGCAGCCATTTGTTTCTTCCACTTCGTGCGTCTGTTTTGGAACCATGTCTTTATTTGAGTTTCGGTTAGGGAGAGTGCTTGAGATAGCTCCAGCCTCTTTGACACACTGAGATACTTGTCTATCTGTTGGGAAAAAAATAAGTACCTATATTAGTGGATAGATATTTGTTTTGTCAGGGTGGGGGTTATTGTATATTATAATTCTTGGTACCCATGGACAGCTGTGAGAACTAAGTCATTGTGCAAACTGAAATGATAATGAGTTCTGTGTATGGAATCTTAGTTTGTGTTACTGTACAGTACTACAGTACCTGTATTCTTATACTGTATCAATGAATTTATCTTATATCATTTAACATTGTTTTTGTTAGATCTTGACTCCACCAGATATAACATGCCGGGCCAAAAGATGGTACATTCTCTTATTTCCGACCCTTAAATTCAGTTTCACCAACTGCAACAGCTATGCCATGTTGAAAACAGCTTTTTGCCCAGTCAGTAAAGTTAAGCAACATTAGGACTGGTTAGTACTTGGATGGGTGACCGCCTGAGAACACCAGATACTGTATTCATTTAAACTAGAAGGACCCGAATGTAAATAAGCATTTTGTGGTTTTGTCGGCTATCCTTGGTCAATTTGTCTAAATATCAATAACTGTAGGTTGCCATACGTCTGTATTTTTCCGGACATGTCCTCCATTTAGGTCTCGAAATCTTCATCCGGAAGTAATTTTTAAAATTCTTCAAAAGTCCGGAATTTCAGCTTCCATCATTTTCTCCACGGAAAAAAACATGAAACTGTAATGACGAGAGAGGGAGACTGAGAGAGAGGGGAGGTGGAAACCGTAGAGATCTCGTTCAGTTTTCGTCAGCTGATAAGTCATGTGTACGCCTGTACGGTGTTGTCAACTTAGCTGTCAAATATTTGATTGATAAGGGGGTAGAAGTTGATGATGTGAAGTGTTTTGACCAAGTTAGTAACATGAAGCAGTTTGTGGAAAATTACAAGAGTTATGAAGAATTTAGTAATCTGCCAACACATAAAAAGTGGACCAGATACTTTGAAAAATCAAAGAACATTGAATGCCACTCAGAATTGCTAAGAATTGCACAATTCTTCTTTGCTACATCATCTCACTGCAAATGTAGAAAGAGTTTTTTCACTGATGCAAAGTTAATGGACAAAGGAAAGGAACAAATTGAGTGTTGAAACAATGAAAGGCATTCTGACTGTACAGTACAACTTCCGAGAAACATCTTGCAGTGACTTCTATACCTTTCTAAAGAGCAATCAGCCAATACTGAAAAAGATCCGATCTACAGAAAAGTATGCATGGGCACATCAAGTCACACACCCAGTGGGGGGAAAAGACTGCAGCTAAGGGAATGAAGATATTCAGCCTTAAGCAAAGGTCCTTTTTTTTTTTTTTAGATTTCTATACCATGTATGTTGTATATTAGCCTACATTAAAAACACAATGCTAATATGCAAAATTAATTGTCACGGCTGCTTCAAGGTTACATAGCGCCAAAGTGTGTGCCGGGCGGGCGGAGGGAGGGGGGGATGTCTTCCGGGGTGTCCTCTGTTTTTAATGTTCAGATATGGCAACCCTACAATAACAGGCATCATCATCTTCATTAGTAGCAGTAGTAGTATTGCACTATTAAAGAATGTATATATTATCAGCCTCAGCTTATGTGCTGATCATCTGATTCTGACCCAATATTGTGGTTATCAACCATCTCCGTACTGTCAGTTTGAGTGATGGAAATTTCTCACCATCAAAACAAGTATAGTACTCTATTACAAACTCAATAATCCAATACCGTCAGTCATCTCACGGAATCTCGCCAACTTAAGGCTTTCCAGGCGTGGATGACCAACAAGTCAATCAACTTTAAAGTGGTGTCGCACTAGCATTTATTTGTGTCAAATCTCCTATTTTCGTTTATTTCCTCAAGTTGTCATCTTAAACTTTTTCTCAGTCACGATAAAGAACTAAATTTTATTAGAAACGTTTTCGCTATCTAATTTTAGTAAGTTTCTTAAGTGGTAATTTTTTTACTGGTGATCTTAAATGCAGTAGTGTTCATTTGATGTTTGTTTACATTAGAAGCGCCTGAGTTTACAATAATTAAGACGAACACGAAATGACATTAGATCTACTCCATATGTTTGAGGCAGGGTGCTCTCAGAAGAATGACAATCCTTAGGGAAATTTATTCAAGAAAATTATTTAAAAAGTGCTAGTGTGACGCCATCTTAGGGTGATAAGTACAATACATGAGTGTTCTTGCATGAAACTGTCAGAATTCGCAGCTCGTGTCAGGTAAGACTTCTCTAATTTACGTAGTTTTAGTTTATTTGTATCATCGACCCTACCCACTACAGAATACAATTTGGTGTTGGCAGTGATAAACGAGACTAGCAAGTTTTCTAATTATGTCTTAAAATAGGTTTGGTTTGTTGTAGGTCATCGGTAATGGAGACCCGAAAAGCCTCCATGAGAGATTTTTGTTCACAAGTTGGAAACACTGGGAAGGGACACAGTTTGTAGTTTGTTTTGTTTTGTTTCCGGAAATTTAGTTTGTTTTACTCCCCAGCCGAATTTGTATTGAAACGAACATAAAATAAGTACAGTAGGCGACTTGTTTAAAAAATAGGTATTAACAGGGTGTTCAAGTGTTCTTTTGGCTGGCCTTAAATCTTTTTAAAAAGTATTGTTCTTAATACATAATTTTCAACTTTTCATTTGGCTAGTCGAGAAACAGTCCAAACAATATTCTTATAAAAGGAGGTGGAGTTTTGCTTGTTTTGACACTTTTACTGAACGTCTCAACAATGAAGGGTCTAGTTGAGAGCTATACAGCACACTCCTCTTGTCACAATAAGATGTTAACTATAATATTATGGCTATTCTTATTTTTAGGGACAACTATTAATTTTTGGAGTTGAGAACCCAACGTAAGGAGGATAACCGAGACCTTTTTAAGTCACTGAAACCATGATCACTTAAGTAATCCCTTAAACAGGTCTAATCATCATGAAATACGACCATACACTGAGAAGGGCCTGGTCGAGTGAACATGTACACAAACTGTTCATAACGCTGCTTCCTTTCTTCCAGGTACCAACAAATGCTGACACTCGACATATGTGGCACCTTACATTCATGACGCAAGTGAACTGATACTTGTGGTACTCACTTTGAATTCTGCCTCAAGTCGCTCCAGCTGTTTCGCACTGTAGGCTTGACGTGGTTTGCGGTCGACCCCTGGCTTCCTGGACCTTCGACCTGTAGGCCGCGGCGCTGTAACACACATCATCAGGTATGTTATGGTTATTAAAGGAACAGGGTAACAAGTAAACAAGATATGGTAAGGCAATTTCTTTCAGATTTGTGGTACATAATTACATATTGTAATTAATCTAAATTTATAGCAAGACTACACCCTACTACCTGCGAGATGCATTAGATCAGGCAGTAAAATGAATCAGGCGTTTATTCAACTGTCGAACTTCTTTGATGTTTGGAAAGTTACGCAGTTGATTGAAAAGTAAGCATTTACGACCCATGTGAAATTCAATACATCTGTAAAGACGTTCACCCACCGACCCGTGACCATAAATGGCTAGCAGGGCTTCACATATTATATGTTAAGAATTTGCAAGCGTTTCAGAGCAATATTCTTTTAAAAAACAGGCTTACAATAACCTAGATAGTGCGATATTGGTTCGATTTTTTTTTTTTAACGTGATTGAGACTTGTTCAGATCTATTCTACTTCGATAAACTTGCATACTATGCATTGCATTGTCGGCTGGTAAGCTAATACGTGGCGAAGTGCATAAGTAGGTAACTAAATCGGTGTCACCCGTCAAAGCTAGCAGGATTTACACGAAGGTAGTTCACACACCTAGATGGTCCGTCCCTCATAACGCTCTTCAGAAGTGAGGTGCTTCCTTGTTTGGAGTACGATCATCCTGTCTGGTCTCAGAGATAGACTAGAGACTGTCAGTTGACTGAAAATGTCCAAAAAGAGACATCAGACTGGTGCCTGCACTCCGGCACTTCCAAATGTTGCGATGTTACCGAGCTTGAATTAACCAAAACTGGCGCAGGTACAGATACATTTTGGAGCCAGTACTTGCCAACAACGCCTAACGTCACTGACTGCCCAAGCGGTTAACAAGCCGATCAATGGCGAAGAGGCTGAAGTATAAAGTGCCACCACGTCCCCACAACAAAACCATCCTACGTTACCTTCGCCTACGGTGATATTACCATCCCACACCACCCTGCCATCGTTAATCACAGCACCACTACCTCCCCACCATTCCTAAACACAATTACCACCCCACCATCGCTAAACAATCAACATGACCACCCTACATCACATCACCATTACCACCCCACATCACACCACCGTCGCTAAACACACAACTATTACCTCCACTGTACCAACACATCATACTACCATCATACCTTAACACACCTCACCTACCACCACTACCACAACATAATACATCTCACCTTCCATCACCACCATCACCACAAAAACAACAATACCTGCCCCCACCACAACAACACCTGCCATAATCACCACTACCACCACACCTGCCATAATCACCACTACCACCACACCTGCCATAATCACCAACCACCACACCTGCCATAATCACCACTACCTGCCCCCACCGCAACAACACCTGCCATAATCACCACTACCACCACACCTGCCATAATCACCACTACCACCACACCTGCCATAATCACCACTACCACCACACCGCCGCCACCACAGCAACATCACCTGCCACCACCTGCCACCTTCACAAGTCACTATCTCAACAGCGTCATTAACACAGGAAACTCATATACCTGAGACGTGATAAAGTTTTGCCTCGTCACTCATTAACAGACACAGTTTAAAATTTAAGTCTCCCCTATAAAGACATAGACTTGTTTGCTTTTGTTACGTTTTCTTTCATTTCTCTAAAATTTATGAGACTTTTTTTCATATTTCCCGACAATGGAGCATAAACTTTGATAATTTGTTATAGGTGAGTAAGAATGTGTTTTGTGTATACTGTAGTGTTGATTTGTGTGTGTTTAAATACCGGTTATATTGTCATTTTTTTTTATCGTTCTCAAACTTACTAGGCATTGTTCTCACACTGTTAAAACTAATATATCGTTCATTGATGTTTATAATGTTTTTTTTTTATCGTTCATAGGTCACATTACAAAGGTTTTATTTCTTGGACTTACTGTAAATATTGCTCAGTGGAAGAGGAGGAAGGGGTGTGTGTGTGTGTGTGTCTCCAGTAAACATCACGCCGCCGGGCCGACAACTCCTAGAGCCTGGGCGTTTATAACTCTGCTCCCTCCCCGTTGACACATCATATTTGTATCCCAGTGACACCTCCCTCTTCCCCCTTCCCCTTCTACCACCTCCCACTCCCCCCTTCCCCTTCTACCACCTCCCACTCCCCCCTTCCCCCCCTTCTACCACCTCTCACTCCCCTCTCGCCCCCTTCTACCACCTCCCACTACCTACCACAATTCTCATCCCTGTACCGTCCATAACCTTACTTTCACCATTTACACCACTGCCACAACTCACACCCATGCACCCCTACCACCACCTACCACACCTCAAACGTACCCTCCCCACCACCACCTACCACCTACCACAATTCACCCTCTATGTACAGAGAACTAAGTAAACAATATTATTTTAAATTCTGTGTAACATTCAATGCCATGATATCCTGATCACCCTTTGTGACTTCTACTCTGTAATCCTTTTGTCCTACCGCTCACAGGATGAGTATGGGTGCACTATAAACTAGCAGCAGTATGTGGCAAAATTAATGAAAAATTAATTTCTCAGCATCTATCACCAACAACAATCACAGTACACACCCTAACACCACCTCTTAACCACCACAATTAACACCTCTTATAACCACAACTCTCACTATCACCACCACCACCTATCACAATTCTCACTACGAACCACCTACCACAACTCTTCACTCCTCCCACTACCACAATCCTCACTCCCATCTCCCATCCACCTACCACAACTCTTCACTCCTCCCACTACCACAATCCTCACTCCCATCTCCCATCCACCTACCACCACCTACCACAACTCTTCACTCCTCCCACTACCACAATTCTCACTCCCACCACCCACCCACCTACCACAATTCACAACCCCCTACCACCATCATCACCTTCAGTAATATACGGTACGTCCCCTTAACATCAATGGGGAATAGTAAGTAATTTGGGGTGCCATTTACTATCCCTTAAGCCAACCAGTTTAATACAGTCTTAGGTATATTTTATCTTGAGTTGGTGAGCTAAGTAGTATTTTTCCTCCTGGGTGATGTGAATTAGCTGAGGATACCTTAAACAATAGTGAATTAGCTGAGGATTAAACAATAGTGAATTAGCTGAGGATACATTAAACAATAGTAAATTAGCGGAGTATTAAACAATAGTTAATTAGCTGAGGATTAAACAATAGTAAATTAGCTGAAGGTACATTAAACAATAGTGAATTAGCTGAGGATACCTTAAACAATAGTGAATTAGCTGAGGATTAAACAATAGTGAATTAGCTGAGGATACATTAAACAATAGTACAGAGTAAAACACACACACACACACACACACACACACTGTATGGCGTCACAGTCCAGTATCAAGACTGTATACAGTATCGAAAACCCTTAAGTCAGTCACCCAAAGTCACTGAGAGTAACTTTCCTTTAACTGGTGAACGCATCGAGTTAGTATCAAGTCTCGGTGGAATTTTGAAGCCATTTTTAGCCGGGTTGTGTTTCTCGTCAGGTTATAAATGTGTTGTCATGTTTATTTGGGGGGGGGGGGGCGGGTTAGGGTTACCTGGGAATCTTTGAGAATCTGGCCCCTGTGTTATGGATTCTTCATTATAAATAAGAATATAAATACCAGAAGGTTAGATTGAATTTTTTGTTTGTTTTTGTTTTTATGTTTTTTTTTACTTATTAAAAACAAAATGGTTATACCGTAGATAAGATTACAGGTACAGCCCGGTACAGGATCCGATACTACATAAGTATCGGTAGATTTACACACACACACACGTATAGGTGATACAGTTACATGGGTGGACATTTCACCGCTCATGACAACTTTCCCAGCGGACAATTCCCGCCAGATAATTCACAGTCGGACGATTCACATTTGGGCAATTCACAGTTGCGTATTTCACAGCTGGACAATTCACAGCCGGACAATTTCCAGCCGGACAATTTCCAGCCGGACAATTTCCAGCCGGACAATTTCCCGCCGTATAATAATCCATCGCCGGACAATTCCCCGCGGACGGCGCTGACTGGCTGGCTGTGGGGTGTCGCCAGGTCGCTAATAAAACTTTTATTGACTAGTGGTAAGCGGGTGATATGGGAAAGACAACACCTTGTACATGTGTCCGCCGCCCACTTTTGCCGTCGTCCATCCCGCCCTCTACCGCTCACCCCGCCCGCACCCGCCCATCCCAACCTACCCTACCCTCAACCCCGCCCATTCTAACCTACCTCCGCTCACCACTCTCTCCAACCCACCTCCACCCATCCCCCGCCCACTTCCACCCATCCCCCGCCCACCTCAAGTCACCCCAGCACACCTCCACCCATAACAATCCACTACCTGCCATCCAGCGTGTAAGTACAGCTATACGTCACCATTGCGTCATCCATGAGAGTAGGACGAACAAAGCGTGTACTAAGGAGCGGGGCGTAATACTGTTGGGTAAACACGGGGTAGAGACCCAGGATGTGACTCATGTACTGTACCAGCATCTCGCCTTGATCACCACCAACTCCAGCTAGCTCGGTAGACCACATACAATAGTAACACCGGATAATGTTTGATTGAAATAAGCCGGGGAGACTAATCTTTACGTCATCTTTCGATATTTTGTTTCTGTGTCGTCAAAATGTTTCCCGTGCTCGAAACACTTTATGTCTACTGTATATTGTGATGTGTGTAAAGCATTGGTTGTCGTTCTTGGCCACCGTATTTGTTATCACTACAACTCGTTTCTTATTGGTGAGCAGATCAATGGGTCAATCTCTATCGTTGTGCCAGTGGATATCTGTTGTGTGTGGATACTGACAACAGAGGGGGTCAGTTTAGTAGTGCTGGACATGGTCGTCACTAAAGTCTCGGTCTATTACTTCTTTCTGCCCACTTAACACCCCCACGTGTTATTTTTCGTGTATTTGTACATAGTTGTGTCCACACTTTAATTATGCCTTGTATCATTTAAGTACGACGCCCAAGGCCGGATTTTTAGCGAGTCAGAGACGCACAAATTAAAATTTATAAACATGAGTTAGTTTATTTATTTATTTATTTGTTTATTTTGACGTCAGTATTCAAAGGGCTCGTGTATGTTTGATCTTCCCCAATTAAAAAGTTTTTGAGGAGTTGTCTAGACGAGAAACACAGCTTAGAACTTTTTTATATTGAATGATTATCTGGATGATTTCTGACTTGTACAATAGCTCTTGTGTGCTGGGTAATAAATGAATACTGTACATTATCAGGCATACTTGTGAATAGTGGAACAATTCTTCGATAAGCTCCACCAGATCAGCAACACCTGCCCGACCTGATGTGCTTCGTCCAGCCTTCTCTTGCATCAGTTTACATTAGCAAGAACAGCGAGGTGGATACATGATAAATATTAATGCTACAATTTCACCTTCACCAATATATAGTCAACACGCCAAATAGACGTTGCACATCAGATTTGATGTGAAACAGAGACAGTATTGCATCTCCACCTCTCGAGGAAGCGTTGAACACACACATCGGCGGGTACATTTAGCAAACTTATCGTAAACCTGTGCCTGAAACAAGTGATAATTGTATCTACTCAAGCACCGAGAAGTTAACCACCAGCGTGCTAAAACGGTTTATTCTGATAGATGACCAAGCAACACGCAGCCTTTGATCACCTGTCTTTTGGCCTCTTGCGACTAATGTGGCAAGTGCAGGTGTGAAGGTATGAGTGAAAGCCAGCGAGCGAGCAGCCATCAGGACGCGGTGACTATTCTGCTGCACTGACGACTGGCATTCGTGTTTTATGACGAATCTATGACTCCGGTTTAACACCCTCCTGTACACGTGATAATGGATAGCTGAACTTTCCCACAAGTGAAATATCTTATCTTGGGTAAATACACATTAAGTATTCTGTTCCATGTTTACACTAGAATTACACCCGGGGTTCACTCGATACCCACATCTGTTAAGAACCTGTAGGCACTGTATAGGAACTGAGTGTTTGTTTACGTTTTTGACCAGAGTTTGTCGCTGTTGAACTGAATTCCATTATCGATTAGAAACTGACTTTTTCCTGGACAGCATGCAGAAATAGTATTGTTGACTAGTACTGCAGCTTCACCATCTCGTTAAGTCGCTACAATTATAACATTTGATCCTCAGTTTTATATGTAATTGTATATGTAATGTATTTATTCATAAAACACAATAAACATACATGAACACCAATAACAATACTGCATTACTGAGGTACGTGTAAATAATCACATACACTATATTATATTAAAGTAAATAATAATAGAGCGTTTAGTTAAGGAAATATTTCACTATTAACTGCCCCCTTTTATGTATATACCGTAATATAATAATCTCGCTTCCGTTGTAAAAGTTCTAATAACTGGTTTAAGACACATCGTAAAGTGAAATAGATACCCAAAGCGTTGTGTGAGGTGCGTCGGGCAATAAACACGTTAAGGCTATTGGCAGATATGTAAGTCCGCCTGCTCTGTGGGCGGTGGGTCGCGGTGTCGTGTTATCGCCTCATACTCCATTACCTAAATGATAAGCTGGATAATAAACAGCTTCATTTTAACAGGCAATTGCAACCTGGAATTTATAGGCGGTGTGTAATATCCTCTCTGGGTCGGTCGGTGTAAAGGAGGATCGTTGTTGTACCAGGATAAGTGTTTTTACGTGGGTTTCAGATAGTTTCCAAGGCTGTTTTGTATTACATGATGTTCAGCTGTTTCGCCTCTTTTGTACTCTCCTGTATAGACCGCATCAAGGGGTTCTTTGGCTATGAGTGATTATTTTTCTCCAAATAGATAACGCTTTTCAAATATTGTTTTCAGGAGATTACATAGTGATTAAAAACTCTTTGATGTTTTTTTTTAATTCACTATCATTGGACGGTAATCTGCAGTAAACGCCTCAGTGAGAAAGTATATCATCGTAGTGGCTAAGTACTGTACACGGTTTTTTTTTTGTTAGATTTATTTTATTACATGAGTTTGCTTTACGTTTTTGTTATCTATATATTACTTATTGATAAAAGAAATTCACTCATCCAATAACATTCTTGAGTTACTTTAATAATAATAATAATAATAATAATAATAATAATACACTGTATGGATGTACGTATTCATTTGTAATACTAGTAGACAGTATATACCACACACACACACACACACACACACACACACACACACACACTGTATCATCAGTATAATCATACGGTACTAGGCGCTATAATTTACCATACCCTCTATAAAATTTTCTACAGCATTCGATAATTTGGTAAAAAAAAAAGGAAAAAAATAGGAGTATTTACCGTAAATTGGCGGGAGCGGAAACTGAACGTTCATACGGACCAATTTACGATCAAATATGACTTAATAAACCTTATGAACGTAATATATACGCTGTTTTACCTTAATATATAATGATAGGACAAGCATCTCCCGTTAACCGGATTTTTATGTTAAATTCGGATATTCGGTGGAGTGAGGTCCTAATAACGTTATATTATACGGGGAATTTACTGTTTTATTATCCGGGTCGACGCGGCGGATGATGTCACAGTGTTTTTTTAATTGTAGGGTGAAGTACGTGGGTTATGGGCAGGTAACCTAGGAAAAGATGGATGTTATTAGTTGTCAGGTGTGGTGCTGCTTACCTGGTGTGTGTGTGTGTGTGTGTGTGTGTGCGCCACTTACTGCTATTTTATACTATTAACTGTGTGTATGCCACTTACTGTGTGCATGCCACATCGGATCAGATGCGCATCTCAAACCTTTGGCAGACTCCGTACTCGTGTCTTCAGCTGTAGGAAGCTGAAATTACCTATAAAATTGCACATATATCGAGCAGTGGTCCTCCCCACCCTGCTATATGGCAGCGAGACATGGGTCACATACAGGAGGCACCTCAAGGCACTTGAAAACTTTCACCAACGTAGTCTACGTTCCATCCTCAGAGTTCGCTGGGAAGACAAGAGTACAAATGCCAGTATTCTCGCTGACACCAACTGTAGGAGCATCGAGGCTACCATTATCCATGAACAACTATGCTGGACTGGCCATGTTACCCGCATGGACGACAGTAGACTGCCAAAGCAGCTACTTTGCAGTCACCTAACGAATAGTAAACGTAACGCCGGCGGACAACTGAAAAGGGATAGTCTTAAGATAAACCTGAAAAGGGCCAAATCGACCCCCTCACCTGGGAGTCGATTACTCCACATCGTAACGTTTGGAGGAGCACCACACGAGAAGGTGCCAATACTTTCGACTTATCCCAACTGCATACCGAGGCAGACAAGCGCCAACGCCGGAAAGACGCTGCCGCCGTCCCTCCCGCACTAGATGTACCCCCCCACACGTGCAACATCTGTGAAGGCCCCTGCCGGTTTCGTATCGGCCTTAATAACTCATATCATTGTATCATAGATGGATGATCGCCATACTCAATTCCGAGTGGCAGCCAAGTAGTAGTAGTAGTATGCCACTTTCTGTGTGAATATGCATGGAGGTGAGGCGGGAATGGGGGCTATAGTGCGTTACACCTGCCCCCTTCGTCCTTTAAGCTGAAGGTAAATCAATTATCTAGATACCTTCCCTAACGACCTTTTAGGAGAAAAATAAAAATAAAATCCTCGTCTTTAATATAATAATTTCCTACCCAACACACCTGCCTCACTAACATTCAGATGCATTGATGTCGTCACTACCTGAGTCCGTGGAGAGTTCCCGAGGTGTAAAGTCATAAAGGTTTATGTGGTCGTGACTCTCCCGCTCTCAACACCCTGTTTGGTTCAGGACGCCAAAACCTTCCCAAGATTTCATAATCATCGGAATGACTCTTGGTTGTGTTAGGTTTGGGAAGAAGACAGAGAGACAGGCGGCATTAATAGGTCTCTTCCTTGTGGTAGGTAGGGGGGAGGGGGGTGTGGGGGGAGGTAGGTAAGACAAAATATAAGCGAGAGAAAAGGAAGAATGG
The DNA here is from genome assembly GCF_018991925.1 of Homarus americanus. Lineage (NCBI taxonomy): Eukaryota > Metazoa > Arthropoda > Malacostraca > Decapoda > Nephropidae > Homarus > Homarus americanus. Next base: position 7,994,777 of record NW_024723833.1, on the reverse strand, counting down.
GATTACGTGAAGATTAGGTAACCCAACTTATTTCACCTAATAATTAAACCGCTTAATGCTAACTTAACCTAACCTACCACTCGAGATAGACATAAGGTGTTTAATCATCGGGTAGAAATAACATAGGGAGCTTAATAATCATCTCTCAACCTGAAGACTTCATCCATTTCAGATCGTCAAGACCTCCTTCTGCGCCCCTGGCAAACTTTACAAAGCCGTAACTCTGTATAATGATGAGAGAAATGGCTCGTTATTGAACCCGTCTGAGGTCTTGATACACCCACGTATATAGACCCACTTGTGATGCTTATAATCCTTAGGTGTGTGCTGCAATAGTGTGTTTATCTTCCTTACGGGTAGATAGACTGATAAAAGGACATTACTGGAAATAAACATTTGATGTATACTGTACCTGCACTGTCTAGGTATACATTGTTTATATACCTGCACTGTCTAGGTATACATTGTGTATATACCTGCACTGTCTAGGTATACATTGTGTATATACCTGCACTGTCTAGGTATACAGTGTTTATATACCTGTACTGTCTAGGTAAAGAGTGGACAATAACAGACCGAGGTTACTGTTGTCAGCGAGGGTGGCAACAAACAACAAAAAGTATGAGTGTTGTCAGCGCTCCGTGTCAGCCGCGTTACCCTGTCAGCACCATTCCATTATTCCCAATTTACGCAGCGTTAAGTTCCCGTACTTGTGCTCCACCACCCGTTAATTAGCCAACCGGTCATTAACACGTGACGTCACCGGTAATTAGCACGAGCCAGGGAACAAGGACCTGAAGTTACGGTCGAATCTTGGTGCGATATCGACTCCATTTTGGCCATTAAATACATCAGGACTCCAGCCTTTAACTCCCCCTTCCACCCCCAGCTACCGGTCCCCCCCCCCACCTCCCTCCAGCCCGTTGTCCCCCTAATATTAACAAAATCAAACCTAAACTAACCTCAGTCGGGCCATTTATTCCCATATAATTGAGTGTCCGTCGGGTAGAGAAGATGAGGGAACTCCGGTGTACTGTAGTGTGTCGGATCGGAAGCCTGTTAGGGGCTGTACAGTACTCAGTGTATATATTTTGTATGACTGTAGCGCACTAGTTTTCGTAGCTACAGAGAGATATTGGGCCAGTATACATCAATAATATACATAATAATGAAGGCGTGAGAGATGAGATGAGATGAGGTGAGATGAGATTTAGTTCCAGTCAAGGTTTAACTGGATACACAAACTTCACGTGTTTCTGTTTCGGTGTCACCCCACTCGTCTATCGTCTGGCCGCTAATATACGTGTTACTTGTATCTCTGTTGGTGTGGAGTTGTGGGTGCTGTCTTATGCCCCGTCAATGAAGGTCCAGGAGTTGTGATTGTCTTTTTTTTTACCTTGTCCTTATGGTCTGTCTGTCAATGTATTTTTTTTTAATTCCTTGATTTTTAGGAATATTTATAATTGATGGTGAATAGTGAATATTGACGACCTTTAGCTCTACACTCTACAGCTCCCAGTTTCACTATAATGACTACAAATATTTCTATGAACGCCGAACTTTAATCTCTACTATAATTAATATTATCTATTTCTGATATAGTTATCTGAGAATTCGGCAATAATTTGTTATCTTGATTATATCTGAAATCGGCCTGTCCCATCGATTGACTGAAATCGATTTTTACTTTTTTGTTGATAAATATTTTTCCCAGGGTGGCTAGGACCTAACGTCCGCTCACCGCACCCTATATCCACACTACGGAATCCTTGACCCACGCTTCTCAGGGTAAAAATAATATAATGTTTAGGAATTAAGAGAGTTAACAAGATGTACATATAATATTAACCTCTGGCTTAATGCAGAAACTAACAGAATGGATACAGCCTTATTCACTGCGTCTGTACACACAAAGTTGTGGAGGGCGCGGCATAACGCATACTGTAGGTGTCGCCGTTTGGGATGAAAGGAAGACGTCGGACCCTTGAGGAAAATTTCACTTTGAACTTGACATTACTTTTAGCATATGAAATTGATGAAGAAATCCAGAAACAATTATTACTGCTTTTATAAATTAGTTGTGCGTGCGGGGGTCAGTTGTGTTACCCCTTCACTACAGAGACGTCACTTTTATTATTTTATTTGTATAACACCAGACGATTTTATTCAGCACAGAAGGGGATCCCGTACACGAGTGGTTAAAGACAGCTGCCTAGATATACCTTCTTCATGATTGTGTTCAGTGACCAATTTATTATTAAGCTGAACTAACTTAATACAACGTAATGCACATTGAAGTAACTCGTTGATAGTATTAGGTCCGTTAATTCTGTTTTATACTGTCAAGATTTGTAGGAGTGATTAATTAACACTTATGACTGGTGTTTAAAGGCTGTTAAATGAAGTTATTCTGAGATTATCATTTGGATCCTTTCATAAACTAAATGTGGAATTAACGTTTAGATGAAATTACTGACTTTACCAACAAATCGCACGCTAAGAAAATCCAAAGTTTCCAGTTGTGGCCAAAGTTTACACGTAAGCAGCAAACAGTTCATGCGCTCTTACAAAATATCAAGAAAAATACAGTTCGTAGTTATGTTGGTCCACACACACACACACGGCGGTCTATATACATCGTGTGCATCTTTTAGCTCTGAAGCGGTTCATATATACTAGCGGTGGTGCAGATATTTTTAATTAATTTTTCTTGTAATTGATAAGTACTAAATGTTATATCAACGTAGTGATCTTAATTTGTTTCCTTAGCAAATCGTTTTAAGAGTGTTTAGCCGCCGTTATCACTATGGTAACTCGTAGTGGTCCAGGTAGCTTCTTGATACGAGTGAAAGAAAGAACGAGTTATGAATGAATATCAGCGTGTCTGTCCATGGCGGTTCTATAAGCATGTAACAATATACAGACCCCAGCGCCGCCTGCCAGTTCTTCAGAGGTAAACTTATACTTAATATTATTGGTTATTTACAAACTCTTTCATTTATTGTTTATGCCCTCATTTGGTGCATTTCTGTGGGGGACTTTTAGGATATTGGAAACCCTTACAGCACTCCCAGTCCAGCTCAAAATTACACTCGGCACCTAAATATTACAGCGTTTGTGTTTACTACTTTACATGCGCCGTTGCTCTCGGGTGATATCCTTACATGAACAAAACCTCCGCCCGCAATTTACACTGACTATTACACTGGTTAATTTATGTGTTGTTATTTCCCGACAGCGATAACACAACCAAAAAAGACGGGGCTCAGTGACTTTGCCAACCTTACGAGAATATATTTCACACCACTTCACGCCATATTACTGGGAATCTATTTCATTTGTAGTGGTTTATATTTCCATTCATATTAACACACGACTCTTAATTTATACCACCAGTAACAGCTGTACCCGCCATGAATTTAGTATCGTGTGTGAATATTGACAGATCATTCAAAATTTTCTCCATACTATTTTTTTTTACCATTGCTCGTTATGAAAATCTTCTAAAACTATTGATACTTTTATATGTATTTGTTTTTCGACTTTGAAGGTTTTAAATACAATTCATATCGATTTAATTTTGAAGTTTTTAAAGACAGTTGTTTTAATCCCATCCTGACATTATTTTATCTTATATTTCTGTTACTTATTTGATATCCAAGTATTCCTATTACAAGACTCAGAAAGATGTTTCACTCTTAACTCTTACTTTCTGTTAACTTGTGTATCTATGTATCTAGAGTAACGCGTAGTAATACATTATAACATCAATAACATCAACTAGTACCGGAATTTAGTGTAGAATTCTGTCTCTTTTTAGCGAGTTTTTGTACCAGGATGTTGTGAGCTCGTAGGCGACATATACTGTAATACCTACCTACCTACCTACCTACCTACCTACCTACCTACCTACCTACCTACCTACCTATCTAACCTAACCTAACCTGCCTTACTGAAGAGGGAGAGGAAGGATTGCCTCACACGTTACCCAAACATATAAACAAGTTACAAATGTATATCCCCCTTGACCTCAACTCCTCTTAAGGTTTATAACACGTGGTGGGTAAAATTTGTTTGAGAAGTAGAGAATGATGACTTTATATTTTAAGTGAGAAGGAATGAGAAAGTTGAAGACTCGTTAATTTCCATAAAAAAATAATTCAAGTAGTTTCAGTAAGTTGTATGTGTGTTTACATTACGGAATTAAACTACTCCAGTAATACATCATAACACCAATATCAATTTAATGGTTTGTGTGTTGTACAGTACATTATTATTCAGTTTAAACAACGAGGTTTCGATTACAGCTATTGGTAGGAATGAGTAAAAACAATGTGTCTTATATTTATATATAAGAGTTTTTGCTTGAGTTATTTAGTTTAAGATCAGGTCAGTTCGTGAGGTATCTTGAGAGTATAGCTACACTTATTAATAATAGCAACAGTTGATTATTATTTATACTGGTATGTGAACCATCTCCTTCTTATGTTTACTCCACAACTGAGAAACAATCTTTTACAAAACTTACATATGGACGAGTGACTGTATTTTACATATGGACGAGTGACTGTATTTTACATATGGACGAGTGTTTTTCCTGTAAACAGAAGGTCTTTTTCACGGTTTGGCTGAAAACGAGAATTTGTGTTTGCATAATGTACATGTAAAAGAGAGAAAATATGTACATTTTACATGTAAATAAAAGTGTTGGGAATTTTACGTGTAAACAAAAACTTGTACATTTTACATGCCAATATGAGGCGGTATTTGCACATTTCACATGTAAATGAGACACAAGTTTACACTCTTACATATAAACCAAAACGCTTTACGTATTTTGTCTGTAAAAAAAGAAGTATCTTTTACACATTTTTACCTGTTAATGTAAGACCTAAAAATGAAAAATATTTATTTTAGCTTATTTTTCCTGATAAACATTTCCTTCATAATTTATACAATATGTAAACGATCCTTTGATTATTTACATATATTTTACCCGTAAAAATGGGGTATTTCTTGTTGGTTTACATAATATAAATTTCTTTATGGTAATATAGAGAAATTCATTTACACAATTTTACCTGTAAGTGATTAAAGGAGTTTACCTGTTACTGAAAAACGGTCATTTACAAAGTTCGTGACCATACATAGTGAACTGATTTCTAGACTTTTGTAAATGAATCTTCTTCATCATCCTATATAACATGATATTTACGTCATTTACTTATACCTAGAATATTTGTTTATCCTTTTTTACAAGTTTATTAATACCTGGAAGTCTTTTACACATTTACAAATAACAGGAGGACTTCTACCTCTATACCTTTATACCTGTAAATTAGATGTGTGTTTTACATATCTTTGGGTAATTACTGAGGACTCAAAACACCCCCCCTCCCCTCCCCTACCCCCTGGTGTTGGTGTTGCCACAGAGAAGTATCTAAGAGGTCATAAGTGGTGATTAACAGAGAAGTATCTAAGAGGTCATAAGTGGTGATTAACAGAGAAGTATCTAAGAGGTCATAAGTGGTGATTAACAGAGAAGTATCTAAGAGGTCATAAGTGGTGATTAACAGAGAAGTATCTAAGAGGTCATAAGTGGTGATTATTGTTATCTCCCCAGGTAGAGTTACTTAGCCGTAGTTAGGATTAATACTTAAATTGAGTGTGTGTGTGTGTGTGTGTGTGTGTGTGTGTGTGTGTGTGTGTGTGTGTGTGTGTGTGTGTGTGTGTGTGTGTGTTAGCTATTCTGATTCATGTATGTATTTAACCCTGTGACTGGAAGATGTATTTATGTGAGTACATCTTATGTGTATTTTCATTTTGGGTGATGATGTGCACTTGTTTCTCAGGTGTTGTGATGTGAGGTTGTGTTCTTATGTTTTGTTTTACAGTTTAGGTGTTTCAGTGGACTTGTGTTGGTGTTAGATCATGTTGTTCGTGAGTTGTATTGGACAACTAAAGTCCTGTCCTTCGTATGTTGTGTTAAGGTATAGTCATAGCTGTTTCGGTGTTATGTTGGTGCTGTACTGTAATTGACAGCTCTTGTGTTCTCTGTGACGGCCGGGTGAATGCAGTGCTCGCCTCCTATCTCAAGAGTCGCTGGTTCGCGTCCGGGGCACAGTGCTGTACAGTGCCGGCCTTACTGGGTCCTAGTGTGTCGAAGCTTAGGCCTGTGCGACACATTTGTATATTGTTGTGTCGTGGGAGTGTTATGTTCGCTTTAACCAGAACAATACCCGTCTCGTGCAGTGAAGGTGTTGCACTGTACAATTACTGTAGTAGGAAGATGTCATATTGTACCTAAGTTGTGCTGCACCAATTTTGTGATGTACAAGTGTTGCACAGGTGTGGAATTGTGTACGTGTTGTACAGCACAAATGATATGGTATACTGTGTTGGGTTATAAACGTGTTGTGGACAGGTGTTGTGTACATCATATAACAACAAGTGTCCCGCTGACGTGTGTTTACCTTGTAGACCGAACATGGGCTTGAAGGCGGCCACCCAGGGGGGATACCATAGAGGAGGGAGGTGGGCGGCGGGGTTCCCTAGGTGGCCACCCAGCGCCCCAGCACCCAGCCCCGTCATGCCTTCCACACCCTCTAGCTCCGGGCGGAGGTGTAGGGGCGTGGGGCGGACGAAAGCTGACGGGTGGTGAACATCTATTCCGTGTGGGCGGAGGTCGTCGGCGCTCACATCATCACTGACGCCAACACCGGGTTCACTGCCGTCTTCGTCGTCGCCGGAGGCTGCCTCGTCCACGTCCTCGTCCATAAGGGCGTCCTCGTGGGCGGAGGTGAAGGAGGCGTCGTGGGGCTGCAGGTGGCCGCTGGAGGTGTGTGTAGGCGGCTCCTCACTCCCCTCCCCCATGTACATAGAGTATGTGGGTGTGGTGGGACGTTGTGGAGATCTGGTATGTGCGTGTGTGGGCGTGGTAGGCCGGGCGTGTGTATAAGTGGGTGTGGAGGGTCTTCCGTGTATATAGGTGGGCGTTGTGGGTCTCCCGTGTGAATAGGTGGGCGTGGTAGGTCTCTCGTGTGTGTAGGTGGGCGTGGTGGGTCTGCCATGTGTGTAGGTGGGCGTAGAAGGCCTGCCGTGGTTGTAAGTGGGCGTGGATGGTCTACCATGTGTGTAGGTGGGCGTGGTGGAGCCCCTCTTGGTGTAGGTGGGGATGGAGGAGGCGGAGTGGAGGTGGGGGTAGGGTGGAGGGGCCGGGCTGTTGGTGTCTTGGTGGAGCCGCTGGGAGGTGTCCAGGCCCAGGATGGAGCTGATGGAGAAGTGTGGGCGGCTTGTGTTACCCGAGCTGCCTCCCACGCCCACGCCTTCCCTAGCCTCGGGCGGGGGCGGCGGAGAGGCAGGCGGACACTCACACTCCCGGGAACCGTCTGGGTAGGACGCGCGACCTTCCGCTGACATCATTAACACAAAAATTGACCTTCGCTTCAAACTCAGTTTTTTGATGTTATCAATATTTATTTTATGTAACCCATTGTATTTTTCATGTTTCATGAGCATTTAACTGTTCTAAGACACAAAATCATTTTGCTTGCGTGTTTTTGAAATGCCGTTCGTGTACTCAACTTTTGAAAAAAAGGAAATTTAGTCACAGTTCTTGGTTCGTTTTCACCTAAGCCAGAGTGTTCATTCTGGTACATATATAATAGATTTTCTGTTTTTGTTGTTATATGACAGGTTTATTTTTCTTAATTTCATAATGGGAAGAGTAGATAACACTACCAGTGCCACCCGCGTTATCACGCACGGTTCGTGTTGACAAGTTACTAACCTTAACTGAATCAGATTCTTACACGATTCACAAATGTCTGATAAATTTAGTTACTCTTGTCTTGAGCCAGTTACAAATAGGTTGTCACCACCAGAGCACCACCACAGCCTCAGCAGCCACCGACAAGTGTGAATGCAAAGGTGAGACGGATTTATCTGGAGGAGGGGGGCGGGGCCGTGAGAGCGAGGGGGCGGAGCCAAACCAGGGCTGGGGCGGTGCCACACACACAGTGGGAGGGGCTTATCAGTTAGCTCCTCCCTCCTGGCCTCGTGAAATGTTAATTGAGATATACGTTTATTCCTGTTATTATTTTGATTATTATGTTAATTTGAAAATAGCAAGAGAATAATCGCCTTTGTTGTCGGAAATTTGCATATTAGATTAATTTTACAATTTAAAGGGATTCATATAACAGAGAAAATCACAATGGAAATTATAAACTAAAAGTGTTATAAATCTATCATCTGCTCTGGTCATGTCCTCATAGAAAGTTCATTAAAGATGAGTAAGAGATTTATCAAATGTAATTCCTCACCTGGCAACATTAATATCAAAGTGAGAGCCATAAGCTATTAATCTGAACCAGTCATTACTCTGCTTAACGATGATAAACGGTGATTCATAACAGTTTGGGAGCAACCGTACCTTAACGCTTTATCATGCCTCGGCGTCCAGTGGTGGTTACTTCATTATGTTGCGTCTGGTTGGTTTAGTAATATACATATACAGTATTTATATTACACACACATATATATACATAAAACATATGATTACGTACACTTACACATGTACACATCAAAACTAGTATGCTTACTTGGTGTTATCAGCAAACAGTGATCATGAGGTAATTTAAAAGCACACACACACACACATACACACACACACACACACACACACACACACACACACACACACACACACACTAGACTGTCATAGTTAACTCCCCTAATGCAGTGTCCTTCAAAAGTAATACTTCTTTAATGTTATAATTCCCTTAAAGGCAATTACCCTAATATTACAACTCTTTTAAATGTAACAACTCCATTTAATATAGTAATTCCATTGGATACATTTAATACAATTACTTCCTTTAATGCACAAATATTGCAAATCGGGATATATATTGTAAAACACGGCGTATATTGCAAACAAAGGGTTGTATTGCAGAAGTGTTGCTAGTTTTGATGTTCTATTAACCGGGAAAAAAAGTAATTTATTTATATTTCCGATCATTTATATAGTAATTTACCACTGATGACGAGAGAATAATCACAACTTATAGTACAGGTAATTAACTCAACCACCTGTGTGTATAATTACCTGTAGTCCAGCACCACTAACGACTAAGATCATTGCTGCTGCTGTATGACTGTGACAGATACTTCCTCGTACTGAAGTGTTACTCGAGGTTGGTGGTAGTGGTGAGTCTATACTGGTGAACTGATATATCCTCTCTATTAGTTTAAGACCAGGTAGACCTTTTGTGTTGTTTAGTGGAATATATATGTGGGTTTTTGTCGTCTCTGTCACAGTAGTTTTTAAAGCCAGTGTATTTTCTTTCATGAGGAGGAGACTATCTTACTCTTTGACTTGCTGACTGACTTACTTTTCCGGTTTTATAGATAATGTTATTTGTTTTCTCAAAGACTTAAGAGTTTTACCAAATATATGATTCACAGGGAAGAAAATTCACCTTTTTTTTACTATATTGTTGTTTAGAAATAATGTCTTATCCACACAATCCATTTTCACTTTGTTTTATGCTTACCTTTTAATCCGCTTTCAGGTGGTAAACTCATTTTTGCTCAACGACATAACACACTGGGTGAAAAATGACAAACTCCTGTGAAAAATTAGTCTTTATTTTATATCTGAGAATATCTTTGTAATCACTCAAACCTATCTTCATGAATTTTTGCGTCCTGATGTATTTTTATGGGTCGATGTACAGAGTAAAAACCATTTTGCTCTATGACATGCCATTTTTTTAAATAACTTTTATAATGAAAACGGTGTTCCTTGGCTGACGGGTTTTGGAGGGAGACAAATTGTATATGTTTGGGAATGGAATATTTTTTATATTTGTTTTTTGTCTTTTTTAATATTTGTATTTTGAAGTGTTTAAGACATTGCATTATAAGAGATTCTGATACGTTAATATCTCCTATTGTTTAAGCTGACAGCACAGTTAAAGCTTCATGTACTGTAGTATACTAAGCTTACAATAGTAATAACATAACCCTCAACAATAACAACTTAAAATACAGCAATATATTTTATTCGATCTTTTAACACAACAAAATCTGATTCAGGCTTATAAAAAAATGTGCTTCAAGCTTATAACACAAAATCTGATTAAAGCTTATAACAAAATCTGATTCAAGCATATAACACCAAATCTGATTCAAGCTTATAACACATCAAAATCCCAGCACAATTAAAAACTGCCTTCAGATTACAGTACTTTATTTTAACATACAAAATAACTACACACACACTGAGGATACGCACACACACACACACACACACACACACACACACACACACACACACACACACACACACACACACACACACACACACACACACACACACACACACACACAAACACACACACACACACACACACACACACACACACACAGCAAATGAATGAACCAAGATAAACCAATGGTGCTTTTCTCGTGTGGTAAAAGGGTAAAACAGGAGCGAGCAAAGGTCTTGGCCTCTCTTAACCCAGGTCGTTAAAACTTTGGGTAAATGTTGCGTGTAATCAAAGAACATGGTAACGACCTCAACTCACGTCCAGCTTCTTCCTCTGCTGATTGGCGGAAAACTTAAAGTATCTGAACTGTGATTGGTGGAGACTGTACTAGAGTTATTACAGAGTTGTCAACTTCTAATTTTGTTTTTTAGTTCATATGAGTTAACCCAGGTCGTTAAAACTTTGGGTAAATGTTGCGTGTAATCAAAGAACATGGTAACGACCTCAACTCACGTCCAGCTTCTTCCTCTGCTGATTGGCGGAAAACTTAAAGTATCTGAACTGTGATTGGTGGAGACTGTACTAGAGTTATTACAGGGTTGTCAACTTCTAATTTTGTTTTTTAGTTCATATGAGTTACCTCTAGCTGACTGAGAATCTATCACCCGTTTGTAACACTGAAGCAACACATTATTAACTTGGTACACTTAACCTACCCTAACCTAACCTAACCTAACCAAACCAAACCAAACCTAATCTAAACAGTTTTAAGTAAGAAATAAACCAGTAATTTATGTCTTTGTTTTAATAATATATATATAATGATAAAATAAAGCACCAAAATAAGAACAAAACTCTTTCCTGCATCTTGCTTAAATACAATTAAAACTTCCCAAAACACGTAACCTAAGTTTCCATTATGCTGTTGCCAAAGTTGTAATTGTATTTAACCATGAATAAAAGACGGTGAATATAACTTGGGGGAAACTTATAGGATTCAGTTGTGGGTAATGTGTTTGTGGTGGTGGTGGTGGTGGTAGTGTGTTGTGGTGGTGTGGTGTGTTGTGGTGTGTTGTGTGGTTGGTTGTGGTGTGTTGTGGTAGTGGTGGTGTGTGGTGGTGGTGGTGTGTGGTGGTGTGGTGTGGTGTGTTGTGTGGGTGGTTGTGGTGGTGGTGGTGGTGATGGTGGTGGTGGTGTTGTGGTAGTGGTGGTGTGTGTGTTGATGGTGGTGGTGGTGGTGGTGTGTGGTAGTGGTTTTAGTGGTGGTGGTGTGTGTGTGGTAGTGGTGGTGTGGTGATGGTGTGGTCTGGTGTGTGGTGGTGATGGAGGGTGTTCTTTAACTCTCTCTCTCTATTTCAAGTTTATCATCCCTGGGTCTTATTATCTTCTCATACTGCTCCTCTCCCTAATTATTATTCGTCTTTGTGTTTCTTCCTTCTACTTGGTTCAGTTTGCGTCTGTGTGCATATCTCTCTCTCCTTTCCTTTTCTTTATAACCCTTCTCCCTCCCTTTACTACCTCTCCCTTCTTTTACTCTTTTTCTCTCCCTCTCTTTACTCCCTCTCCCCTCTTTACCCCCTCTCCCTCCCCTCACTTTTACGCCATCTTCCTTTCTTTACTCCCTCTCCCTTTCTTTAATCCCTCTTCCTCTGTGCTTTCTCCCTGTTTATTTCATGCCTTTTTATCCTCCTCCCTGCGTCTCTCCCTTTACTCTCCCTCTTCCTCTGTCTATAGCACCCTGTTCTTCTCTCTCTCTCTCTCTCTCTCTCTCTCTCTCTCTCTCTCTCTCTCTCTTTATGTTGCTGTTTCCATCTTCTTGTGATCCGTCTCTCTTCCATTTCCTTCTTTCTCTTTCATTTCTTTCCCTTCTTTGTCATCTCTTCCTTGTTTATTCTTTCTCGCTTTATTTTCTCTTTCGTGGTAATGGTAATGTGGTAGTGTGGTAGAGCTGTGGTAAGTGTGGTAGTTACTGTGGTCGGTAGTGTGGTAGAGCTGTGGTGATTGCGGTAGTTACTGTGGTCGGTAGTGTGGTAGAGCTGTGGTGATTGTGGTAATGTTTATACTTCTCACTAACTATAGGTATATATATTCATTAAAATATCAGAATATAAATTCAATCCATTAAAAACTAAAGAACTGTAGTGAGCCTTCCCGTGTCTGACCATGCACCGGCCAGCCAATCACCTACCGTAGTGCCATACTTAAAATGTGTCTCACGTACTGGTAAAGAGTGAGACACCCATGCTTCCTATTGTAACCTGTACAGCATCTACCAGCAACTTGGGTCAACTCTGTTTATTGTTCTATCTTATATACCTGAAGTGTCCGTCACGTTCGCTACCCCCTGCAAAATTATACTCTGGTGAATTTTAGTTTTGTTTATATATCTGTGTGTTACAGAAGTATATAATGCACAAAATTAGACTTCCTCCCAGCGGCTACAAACCCTGCCCGTGAATCGTTATCATGACAGGGTGAATATCGAGCTAATGGCGCTGGAGACTGTTGATTAATGTAGTCACCCCTGGAGACTGTCTCGTGTCATCGTTTTCTTTAATCTCCGAATATGTGTTATTGTTGTGTGAACCGTTATATCCCCTATCTGGTTCTTGAGTTATTTTACGGAGACAGACAGACAGACAGACAGACAGACAGGACTTAAAGCATTACCATATCCTGCAGTTACGAGCTGGGTAGTAAACTGTATTATACTGTATCCAAGCAACACATATTTTTGGGGGGAGGGGAGAAGAGACAGGAAAATGTACCAACTAAGGTGGACAAAGAGACAGACACAAACAGAAAGACAGATAAGATATATCAGGTGAAAAATATAGGACAGTAGGTATCGGGTTGAGGAGTATGAGACAGCACCAACGATCGGCTGGGCGAGGAGTATCGGTCAACAGGTGTGAGGTGTTGACCCCGGGGTGACGGAGGGGCACTAACACGTCCACTGTGGGAGGCAGCGTCAATGGCGACGACTACATCAGGCACGAGGGGGCCACTATTGGTTATCGATGACGCCACCACCTCCACACCTAACACCTCCGCCACCACTACCTCGCCACTTAACCATGCCATCACTACCACACCACTTAACCATTTAGAGGGCAGGAGTTTCAGCTGAATTAAATCGTCTTGTGTTAGCCAGAATAAAATACATCTATGCGGCACTGCCCTCTAAAAGGTTAACCACACCATCACACTTTACCACACAGTACCACCACACTTAAATATGTACACACACACACACACACACACACACACACACACACACACACACACACACACACACACACACACACGCGCGCGCACACACAATTTCGTATTTTGTTGTGGATAAATCTGGTTGGTGACTCACTGCTCCTTATTGCCCGTCACCCCAAGGTACAGTCTTGTCCTTTACTACCCGCTGAGTCTCATTCTTCACGGTCTTATTGTTTTGTTGGGGTCTTTGGTTCCTTGGCTTCTTGGTCTTGATTCAGGACACTGGTCCCTTCTTCGGCACCACCGGCCTGGACCACACCTTGTCCTTATGGTACACCGTCGTGGTGATGTGTCTTAATGACACTGGCAGTCCACTGAGATAGATTCACAAATTGGCCTTGAGAAATACAGTTGAGTTTTTAATTTTTGTACTGTTGACTGTTTACGGTATAGTGTAGGTTTTGTTTTAGCTAATAATAATATTATATAAACATCAACGGGTGTAACGGTTGTTTATCTTGGTGGGGGGGGCTGGTCCACCGCACTAAATCCAAGATGAATAAAGAACATGACGGTGCTCTCAGACCTACTGGATGGTGGTATGGGGTCACGAGGACTCTACTAGCGTGCTCCTCCGCCTCTTGGCCTGTACTGTGACGTCTAAGTGAGCAAAAGTTCCAGTGATCGGGGTGTTTGTGTTGAAGCTCAAGCAAAGAGAGTACTATACTTGCTGGACGTGATGCTTCATCTTCAGCAGGAACAGAGGGAGGTCAGGCCGGTGCCCATCATTTGTATGATCGTGTTGGGCTCGTTCAAGGAAGCGTTGGTGCTCCTCTATAGGTGTCGTCTCTGGCAGAGTTTGGTGGGGTGCTGCATCCGGGGTAGCAGCTGTAAGCAGCTTCAAGGCAGCTGTGAGCAGACACTGGACAGCTGTGACCATTACTGTTGTGGGCAGCCTCTGGGCACTTGTGAGCATTGTTGTGTGAAGCAAGAGTGTGTTTTGTGAGATGATGATTGTGGTGTTTGTGAGACGAGAAGTGTGTGTGTGTGGGGTGTGGTGAAGAGGGGGAGTGTAAGTGTGTGTGAGAGATGAGGAAGAGGAGTGAGTGTGTGTGTGTGGGAGGAGAGGAGCAAAAAGTGTGTGTGGAAGGTATATAGTGCTTGGGAGATGGATAAGGTGTGTGTGGGAGGGAAGGTAGAGTGTGTGATTGGTCGGGTGTGTGTGTGGGTAGAGTGTGTGATTGGTCGAGTGTGTGTGGGTGGTAGAGTTTGTGTCAGGTGGGAATGAGTGTTAGCGTGTCGTTTCTAATGAACCTAAAATAAACATATCAAATCTTTCCTAATTAGCCTAATCTTCAGGCACACTATACTGTACTGTACATTATATTTAGCATCGAACCAATGAGTGTACACATTATTCATAAACATTCAAATAAAACTAGCAGCATTGTTTATCATAATAGTTGTGTATATTTGCCTGAAAACTAGTTATAAATTTAGAATGTCATAACATATCTCTAGGGTAAATGTGAGTATATTTCCACCTCAACAGAGAAAGCTAGGGTGTATTTGTCTCCACTTTACCTTCTCACTGAGGCGAGCGTCGGCCGGAAGCGTCAAGTAAACATGAGTATGCGACTTCCGCCACGCCGACGCTCGTGATTGGCTGACTCACTCTGGGCGGGAGGAGCTATGATTGGCTTTTGCTGGCAGCCACGCCTCCTCACGGACCCTTGCATGTGATTGGGTGTCTCTACCGCCCAGATTTCCTCCTAAACGATTTTATGGATATTAGTACAATGTGTGCGAGTCTCTCCCTGGGCGTAACAGTGAGCTTTAGCCTCCACCACCGGTAGGAGGGGATACCAACCCATGAATATATTATATCACGGCTGTGTCCCCTTCCTTCATTACCACTAACTGTAAATCCCTGCATATTAATGATTAACTTAATTACCTGTATAAAATTAATATACCGACGCTTTAAGTGTTTGAATATATGGCCTGCAGTAATGGTAGTGTGCATAAAACATTTTTATTACTTTAGTATTGCTCTGAGTTAAAATATTATACCGTTGACACAAAAATGGTGAATAATTATTGCAGGAACGAAGTGTTAGTATTATGTCGTCACTAATAATCTTTGCGTCAAAAAATAAACACAAAAAATTCCTGAAAAGATCTTTAAATGATATAGACATCGTATTGTAACTTTATACCGGGAAGGTTTCTCGGTTATATCCCCCCTCCCCCCACTCCCTCGCAGCACGGGGCTAGTGTATTGTGCACTCCTTACATCCTGTGTAAGGCGAGACACCGGGGAGGTCAGAAACATATTAGTAATCTTCCTTCCCAAGAAAAAATTATAAAGTACCGAAAACGGACACTCGGTGAAATCTAAAGAGTTGTTACCCATCATACCTGAGAAACATGTAAGAACTATATAATGTGTAAACCATGGGAATGAGAAAGACACTTATCAAGCTAACTGTGAGAGGGCGACTGTATCATGAGACTATATTTTAAGTTGGTGAACATATAGCAGTGGCCAGAGGTACAGAGGAACACGGTGTTTAGGGGGATATAATGATGGTATAGCACGGGAAGACAGAGAGAGAGAGAGAGACCCTTGGCAACACATCCAGCAGGAAGGAAGGGAGAGATGCGTGAAGAAGCCTGGGACGTTCTGTAGGCTAGATAGATGATCAAGGTAAAATAAACTAGGAAACTTTTAATACTAAGAATTAAAGTTGAACAGGAAAGGAAGCGTTTAGAATATTACAAAAGCTATATTGAAGTTTGTGTTTATAGCGTCCCTGGTGAGGAAATTATGTGGGTGTGTCCTTAGTCATTTTCTGAAAGTTATCGTAGCATTTGGTCGTGTTCAGTGTGAGTTTGAAGGGGAAGTTATCTAACGTCTTGGGTATTGACTGGAGTAACTGATGCTCTATATGGTTCATGGCACGACCAAGAACCATCATCCGTGAGTACAGTGTGTAGTTTTGTGGACTATGAGTTATACTCCTTCGGCGTAGTGGGTCCAGGGTATTGCTTATGTAGACCATTTCTGTGCAGTGTGTGTGTGTGTGTGTGTGGCACATAGTACATTCACTGTCATTGTTCATAGTGGATATTAAATCCTACTCATGTCTAAACAGATAAGTTTATCCTCATGTATAAAATGTAAATATGATCTACTTAATGTAGCTTTTTAATAAATAAGTGAGAATATTTGAATATTTATGTAATTTGTACTAAGGTGTACAGTACAGGGGCCAATGATGGGATTTTTCCCAGGAGAGAGAGCTAATTGCCAGTTGTTCCTGCAATTATAATAATCGCCGTGCCCAACCTCTTCCCTGTTCTCCCCACATAATATTGACTAGACTTTTCTGAGCTTCGTGATTGGTTAATAGACTTCATAGAGTATAGCAAGTAAAATCTCGGAGCGCGCGCGCGTGTGTATTTTGTTGCATCAACCATAAGTGTGTTCAACAACCTTCCACTGTTGACCTCTGACTGTATACAAAGTTATTCCTTATCAACAAACACTGTACTGTATATTATGTGACGTAGAACAGGAGTTTTGTTTTGACTTTTAAGTGAAGTTGTTATAGTTAGTTATATATAAAGTGAGTTACTTCTTGCATCTTGTAGGAATAACTAGACGTTCTCTGATGGAGTGTTGATGATAGTTATGGAGAGGGCGAGGAAGTGTCAGACGAGAGAGAGAGAGAGAGAGAGAGAGAGAGAGAGAGTGAGAGAGAGTGACTTACCATATAGCCAGAAGACGTGTGTGGATGAAAGAATTATATACATTTGAAAATCAACTCAGGAGCAGCAGTCTGTATCATTCATTAAGGTGTCTTCTAATAGTATGTGAGACATTTTGAAGCTTCGAGTTTTGTTATTTAGAAAGAGAATGAATCGTAAAGGAGGTGAGTGAAGGGGGTTGTTGCCAGGGGAGTAGGAGGGGGGCTGCAATTCTTATGCTAATTCTATCTCCTCCATCCTCATCACCACATTACTCACCTCACCCCCCCACAACCATACTGCATCACATCACATCCCCCCACCGCCATATACCCCACACCACATCCCCCCACAACCATACAGCATCACCACATCCCCACCGCCATACTATACCCCACACCACATCCCCACCCCTGCCATGCTAGTCCACACCACCTCCCCTTACCACTAACACCCCTCAACACCAACACCTCACCACCACCAGCCCTTAACACCACTTGCCCTTCTCACCACCACTTCCCTTCACCACCACTTTCCTTCACCACCACTTCCCCTCACCATCACTTCCCCTCACCATCACTTCCCCTCACCAACCACTTCCCCTCAACGCCACTTACACCCTCACCACTGATTCATAACACAATATGCACTAATTCAGGGTCTGACAAAATTTAAGTTTTAATTAGCGATTATCTCATTAAAAAACACTTTGAGCGAATCTACCAGATTTTATCACTTAAGGCAAATGTCTCCGGAAGATTTCAATAGTTGAGTGATGGCAAACATTCAGTGTAATCAGGCGGTAATGACCTCGTTAGCGGTCGTTAGCAAGAGCACTGCTGCCTCGGGGCCACACATCACCTTTGTCGAGGGCCACACATCACTTTTGTCAAGGGCCACACATCACTTTCGTTGAGGGCCACACATCATCACTACGGTACTATCAACCTCGGGCCATACATCACTACTACCTACCTAAGGGCCACACATCACCACTGTCTACCTGGGGCCACACAAAATCTTTACCTACCTGTGGGCCACACATCACCTTTACCTACCTAAGGGCCACACATCACTCTCCACCTGGGCCACACATCACTTCTATCTACCTGAGGGCCACACGTCCCCACTACCTACCTGAGGCCACACATCACTTCTATCTACCTGGGCCACACATCACTTCTATCTACCTGAGGGCCACACATCCCCACTACCTACCTGAGGGCCACACATAACCACTACCTACCTGAGGGTCACACATCCCCACTCACCTGAGGGGCCCACACATCACCATTACCTACTGAGGGCCACACATCACCACTACCTACCTGAGGGCCACACACCCCACCTACCTGGGGCCACACATCATCACCCACCTGAGGGCCACACATCACCACACCACCTGAGGGCCACACATGACCTCTACCTACCTGAGGGCCACACATGACCCCACCTACCTGGGGGCCACACAACACCTCACCTACCTGAGGGCCACACATCACCCTACCTACCTGAGGCCACACATCACCAATCTGGGCCACACATCACCCTACCTACCTGAGGGCCACACATCACCTTTACCTACCTGAGGGCCACACATCACCTTTACCTACCTGAGGGCCACACATCACCTCTACCTACCTGAGAGCCACACATCACCACTACCTACCTGAGGGCCACACATCACCTTTACCTACCTCGATAGGAAAAATACCGTATCATTTGTAAGTGAAACTCTACATGTAAATTCCCTAGACTTTGTGGGTATGTGCGTGTGTGGGGGGGGGCTATTTTTTATGCACACACGCACACATACATACACGCATGCATACATACATAAATATAAAATATATAAAATTAAATCAATAATTATCTCTCTCTCTCTCTCTCTCTCTCTCTCTCTCTCTGTATATTTCTCCATTGTTTTAAATTCGTCTTTAATATTTATTTTCTTATTTTTCGAAGCATTGTAATGTATGACCATGTGACAAATGGGGATTATTTTATATTCCCTACGATAATGTACTAATGTATGTGTCGTTTTTCCCGGCCAGATGGTTTAAAACAGCTGGTGTTGACGAGGGGTGTTAAGTTACCACCTGCACGCGCACCTGTACACTCGTGGAGAGGTGATAAGTACCGTCTGTTCGTTAGTCTGTTAATTTCACTTGTTGGATTTGTTAGCTGTTGATTTACGGATAATAATTAGTTATGTTTATTGATATTATACTTTCAGCCTAAAGACATGTCAGTGTGGAGCTATTTGTAAAATTTCACCGTAGTCCATTATTGGTTGCCTGGTCACTGTGGGTCAGTAGTGGGCACTTATAGGAAGACTGACGGCGGTAATGGGTTTGGTCTGTACTCTATTGACTGATTTTGGTCTTTTTTTTTCTTCTCCTGGGTGGGATGGGACCCTACCTAACTTAAGCATCGGGATAGTCCTTTGCTATAACTCTTATCAACGTGTTATGTCATTAGTTTGT
Organism: Homarus americanus; assembly: GCF_018991925.1. Lineage (NCBI taxonomy): Eukaryota > Metazoa > Arthropoda > Malacostraca > Decapoda > Nephropidae > Homarus > Homarus americanus. The sequence goes on along the minus strand of NW_024723833.1, from coordinate 7,975,054 downwards.
TTTATTTTAGCGTAAAATTACAAAAGAAAAGCAAAAAAAAAACCACTTCACTCTCAAGAAACTCAATATATCCCCATGTTAAAAAATATCTCGTGTCCTCTCAGTATTTCTCAAACTTGATCTCAATCTGTTTGTGTTGGTGAACCGAGAATAAAGAATTAGTAGTGACGATACTAGTACACACGAGCCAGGGAGGATTAGGGGGAGGGGGGTTTATTCTCGCGTGCGTATCCCCTAACCTAACCCTTAATATGAATGTCTTTATTTGTTTATATATGGAACATCAGTCATTTATGTGTAGTATACAGCGGAGACGAAATGTTTAAGAATTACCAGAAGATGAAAAGATTTATAACAGCAGTCTAAGTTGTGCTTCTCTCACGGTCTACAATGTTTAGTAAAACATGAGAATGAAAATAGACTCGTCCACCGCCGCCTCCTCCTCCTCCTCGCTCACAACAAAACGCGGGAAAAATGAAGTGGATAAAAGGTATGAAAGCAGCGTATATACAGCGGCCGCCAACGATGCCTCCCTTTTCATACTGCGCAACCTAATCAAGTAGTGTGAATTTAATAGCTTTATTCGCCTCTTCCCCGCTTGGTGTAAAGCAAGAGGAAAGGGAAGTAGATTAAAGCGTGCGTGGTGCGTGGAGAGCGGGTGGCCCTAATGCCGCCCCGACATGTAAAGTCGCGCCGATGATCAGGGTGGGCGGGGCCCTGGTATGAGCTACACCCAAATTACCTAAACAGAGGTTGCCCTAACAGGGTCATCCCCCGCCCCGCCGACCTGATCACGACAATATTTGTTTGCTCTCTCTTAAAATGTGACGGCGGTGTTGTTGTTTATAAAATAGATATGGCCTGGCTACACTGTTTTGTTGTACCATCACCTAGATGTATTTACCGCACTGTTTCATGTGTTATATGAACGGATGAAAATAAGATAAATAAGAACAAGGTAGAGTACAGTATGTGGAGTCTCTGTTAGGTGTGGCGAACAAGTGCATATATTATTTTACACAAGAGAGACGTGTGTTCACCCAGAGGGCTACTGACCCTCTATAATGAAGCCCTTCTTTTGCCGAGTATATTGGTGAATTTTCGATACGTTTTACGTAAAAATATTATGGCCAGTCAGTGATAATCAGTAAATCTGCAACATTATATTATTTTTTTTTTATTATTTACATACAGTATAGTAATTTTGAATCATCATTACCATTAAACAGTATCAGTGCGGTAATAATAATAATAATAATAATAATAATAATAATAATAATAATAATAATAATAATAATAATAATGGGTGTCTATAAATTTGAATAAGATTGAACTCTACTGTTGTCAGCTGGAGTTGTTCCAAGTAATGTAAATACATGTCATTATTATAAGAGTTACAGTATGTTACCCAGAGGTACTTGTAGACAATATAACACGACACTATGAAGGAAGAACTGTGTGTTGACACAGTTCTTACAATTATGTATATTTTGAAATACGATATTGATGGAACAGTAAAGATAATGGTGTAGAACGGCCAAGGAACCGCACATAAGCTGTAGACGAAGCTAAAGTTGTTGTTCTTTTATGTAAGCTGTTGTTTAGTTTTAGTTTTCGACAAATACTGTACAAGGTGTTGTGTATACATTTGAAAAGGTCATGATGCTAAGTTTGCCATAATGACTCCAGAGAGATGATGGTAAATACTTTGACAACTGTAAGTAGTCAGTTATAGCTTTTCTGGTGCTGTTGTAGATCTTGTTAAATATGTGGACAGTGGTCAGTGTTTCCATCGATTTATTAAGCACAAGGTTCACTTTATAACATTTCCTCGTCAAGTGAAAAGAGTAAGAATTAACATTTACGAGTTACTGGTGTTCAGTATATGTACAGTACAGTGAGATGATGTATAAAGAAATATGAGGTCATTGTAACTTACTATACTGTACAAGTTAACAAGAGTTACATCAGTTATAAGGTTTAGATAATAATACTTGATTACAATGACCAGTGAAGGTGTATATATCAGGTACACGAACATATGCCATAGTATAACTTGCATACGACGATGCATAAATTAATTCATTGGGTCCACGTTGGTAAAATTTAAAGGTGGTGTGACGGGGAGCACCTCTGCTTCAGGTAACCCGAGCGGTAATACTGTTAACTTCTGCAGGTGGTGGTGTAGTGTTTATGTTTATACTGTACAGTGTTGGTTCCCCGCTGGGTTCTGGCATCTTAAGGAGGGTAGACAGGAATGGGTGCCGTTAGTGTGTGAGTTTATCCTGCCTGTGGAGTGTTGTAGGACTCTGCCACCACTGTACACACATACCTTAACTGAGGCCAATATTTTCTGTTTTCTCTAATTTTTCGAGGAATTTAAAAATGTCCAGAAATTTACACATTATTTGTTGGTCTTTATTTTCACGTTTGTGTTTATTGTATGTATTTGTTCACGTCTTGTGTATAGATAATTTAAAAACATGAGACAGTGGGTTTAAAAATTAGTGGTATTTCAGATTTATCGATAAGTAAAGTAAAAGTTCATTCAGAGTAAGATATTTAAGTGCACTGTACTGTAGATAAGTAGTTTTAAACGTTATAATTTAATGTAGTTTTTATATCCATATTTTTATTAATAGATTTTAATGTTTAATATTCTCTAGCTGTTTTCCTACCGATTTTTAAGGAAAGAATCTGATTTTTTTTAAGCATCAGTTTTTTTTTTTTTTACTTTATCGTTAATATGTTTTACTATTGTTAAGTATCATGAGGTAAGATTATAATGTTATTTTTATTATCACGTATATTTTGTTTGTCTACTTCATGTTCCACCTTCACTTGTAACTCGTAATCTTTTGACCATAATATTTTCGTGTAGTTCTGGAGGCGACAGTAAAAGTCTCAGTAAATATTGGTTCGTGTCCTGTCTTCCCTGCCACCAGGTGACCTTGTTAGTGAGGTATGGTGCCACCAGGTGACCTTGTTAGTGAGGTATGGTGCCACCAGGTGACCTTGTTAGTGAGGTATGGTGCCACCAGGTGACCTTGTTAGTGAGGTATGGTGACCTTGTTGGTGAGTATGGTGCCTGGGTGACCTTTGTTAGTGAGGTATGAACACGGTACCTTGTTGGTGAGGTGGTGCCACCGGGTAATCTTGTTAGTGAGGTATGGTGCCACCGTTGACCTTGTTGGTGCGGTATGGTGCCACCGGGTGACCTTGTTAGTGGTATGGTGCCGCGGTGACCTTGTTGGTGAGGTATGGTGCCACCGGGTGACCTTGATAGTGAGGTATGGGTGCCACCAAGTGACCTTGTTGGTGCGGGTATGGTTTTGCAAAGTAACCTTATTAGTGGTTATGGGTGCCGCAGGTGACCTTGTTGGTGCAGTATGGTGCCACCAGGTGACCTTGTTAGTGAGGTATGGTGCCACCAGGTGACCTTGTTGGTGCGGTATGGTGCCACCAGGTTACCTTATTAGTGGTATGGTGCCACCAGGTGACTTTGTTGGTGAGGTGCTGGTGCTCCACCGGGCGAGCCTTACTGGTGAGCATGGTGCCTGGGTGGCTTGTTGGTGGTACTTGCCACCAGGTGACCTTATTAGTGAGTGTAAGGGTGCCTGGGTGACCTTGACCAGTGAGGTATGGTGCCACCAGGTGACCTTGTTGGTGAGGTATGGTGCCACCAGGTGACCTTGTTGGTGAGGTATGGTGCCACCAGGTGACCTTGTTGGTGAGGTATGGTGCCACCAGGTGACCTTGTTGGTGAGGTATGGTGCCACCAGGTGACCTTGTTAGTAAAGAAGTCGGTAGTGAGTTAAAGAGTGTAAATGGATGAGGAGGAGGAGGAGGGTTACGGGAGGAGGAAGTGAGGTTACGGGAGGAGGAAATGAAATTACGGGAGGAGGAGGTGGGTTACGGGAGGAGGAGGAAGGGGAGTTACGGGAGGGAGGAGGAAGGAGAATTGAGTTACAGGAGGAGGAAGGAGGTGGGTTACGGGAGGAAGAAAGGGAGTAACGGGAGGAGGAAGGGGAGTAACGGGAGGAGAAAGGAGTAGGTGTGAGGTTGAGAGGGACGTGGGACGCAGGGGTGGGATAATGAAGTGTGAGTTTTGGTGAGGGATAAAAAGAGTGAGGGACAGTGGGCGGGATGAAGAAGGGGTAAGAGTGGGCGGGGGTGGGCGGGAGAAGGAGAGGGTGGGAATGGGCGGTAGAAGGAGAGGGTGGGAGTGGGAGTGGGCGGGATGAAGAGAGGGTGGGGGTAGGCGGGAGGAGGAGACGGTGGGAATGGGTGGACTTAAATTGGGCATTTCAGGAGAGGTTTACATGTCTCACCGCCCATCTTGTACTAATTTACGCCCACCCCACCCCCCCTCCCCCCACACACACACAGACAACACACAAAACATGTCCCTTACTTTACACGCAATCACGCAAACTCACACACTTCTTCCCACACTCACCCACACACTCATGCGTACACCGATCATACATTCTCACACTAACCCACCCATCCACACGCACACACACACACACACACACACACTCACAGTCCACACGTCCACTCATAACACACACTCACACACCATACTCACATATCTCACAAGCACTCACACAAACACTATAAACACACACACTAGAATCTACAAGCACTAACACAAGTACTCGCTCTCATATGAGTTCACAAGCACACCTCCAAGCAGTCATTCACAAGACTCCACAAGCATTCACTCAAACAGAAGTCCACAAGCACTCGTATAAGCACTAAAAACACACACTTACACTCCACAAGTACTACATAAGTACCAAAAACACATATTCACAGTTCACAAGCACTCACTCCCAGAAGTTTACAAGCACTCACTCCCAGAAATCCATAAGTGCTCACATAAGCACTAAAAACGCACACTCACCTTCCACAAGCACTTACTCTGACAGGAGTCCACAAGCACTCACACAAGCACTATAAGACATACTCTCACACCCCATGAGAGAGAGCACAAGCAGGGCTGCGGCGTGAGGTCATTACCTGGTTTATGGAGTGTGGCTGACGCACAACTTACACCCCGCGCGGGATCCTGCTGAAAGGCTGGGGGAAATATACCTCTTACCTTTATGTATTTTATAGCAAAACTCACAAAATACTCCATAAATATAAAAGAGATTCAATAATAATACGGCAGTAATATAAACTTATACCCAAATACGACATAAGGAACATTGGCAAGGGAATGCTATAAACGCCAGAACACAACAACAAAGAAACAAGTGAGGATCGCCGGCGGTGGGGTAAAAGGGTTTACATCAGGCCGGCGAGGCTGGAAATAAAGGTTTGGAAACTTTAAGCCCAGCTGCACCAGGCGCCTGGAATAAACTGCCAAACGACTTACGGTTATTGAGAATTGAACTGTTGAACGCCGCCATTGAGCCCAGTAACTGGTGTTATTTATCGCCTTTGTGTTAGGGAAAGCTTGTAAGTAGTCTTAAACATGGTTTTAAAGATTTCTGAACAAAGAGAAAAAAAATAAATACTTTTGCCATTCAGTTTTTATTTCTTTCCGTGCATGAAGTTTTTTTTTTATGTCGGGAGTTTGATATATATTATGGCGACGATTATTATTGGTTGTGTACAGTATATAAGTAGATGAAAATAGTGGTATAAAGCAGGAGACAGGCGAGACCCACAAGTTGCACCATTAAAGCAAGAGACGGAATCATCATCGACGCGTCCCGAGAGGGTGTAGAAAATTCCATCCTTCTTAATCATCCTAATGAGGCAAAGTTGTGGGAAAGTCTTTGTAACTTGGTGCATCTTCCTTCCTGTTGTAATTATCGAAGACTGGGCAATTTGGGGTAATTCAATCTTAGCGTGCTACAATAAGCGCCACCAAATCGGCCGTGTTAGAAGATTACCTGAGCATCCCAGCTCAACCCGACTAAAAACTACTCAACGCTCTTTGCCTGCACACCGTCCGACACCACAGCCAGGATGACTTCCTATTCTGACTCTTACATCCTCGGGTGTTAAGGGCGAGCGTGTGAGGGTCTATGGGAGGGTGGGTTACGCCCCAAGCACCAGGTTGCCCCCGCTGTGCTTTCTTTGCCCGGCCAAAACTCATTGCGGGCGGGTCGTAAATCATGTATTTCTACGAGACAACGCCGATGGCCGCCACCGGTGGTTTCCCAACTGGCGGTAATCATTATCGGGCCCTTCACGCCTCGCTCCTAAGGCTCATTCCCTCGTATACTGGCCGGCCTTAATTCACCCGTAAGAAGCGTGCCGCCAGAGCCTTATTGGGGCGCTAAATGGTTTTGAGGCAGAATGGCGATTCATAATGGGCGCGAGATGGCGTGTTTGGCCCCAGCACGCCACCTCGCGCTACCCCGTCACCTCTTTGCTGAAATTCTGAGACGCCCCTTAAAACATTACTTAAGCGCGCCCGCTGGGGGAGAAAAATAATTGGATGGCCGTATTTAGGGTAAGCAAATGGCGTATTTTTGTTTCTGTGAGTGTCGCCGAATTAGTTTTGTTCGATCAGCGGAGGGAGTTTTAAAGCGCCGTTTGGGTATTACGTGTCCGCCATTCTCCCCGCAAACTCATCATTCACAGGAGGCCGCCCCGGGTGATGAATGGCACCTGATGACGCCGCCAGATGAGGCGAGGGGAGAAACTTTGGAGGTGAGGGGAAGCTTAAGAGGTGAGGAGAAATTTGAGAGGTGAGAAGAAACATGGGAGGTGAGGGGAAACTTTGGATGTGGGGGGGGGAACTTAAGAGGTGAGAGGAAACTTAAGAGGTGAAGGGAAACTTAACAGGTGAAGGGAAACTTGAGAGGTGAGGAGAAACATGGGAGGTGGAGGGAAACTTAAGAGGTGAGGGAAGAAAATTAAAGAGGACGGGAGGGACATTAAGAGAGTGAGGGGAAGCTTACAAAAAGAAGGAAATTTTAAAAGTCTCTTAGGAAACTTAACGAGGGGAAACAAACTCAAGAGGCCGAGGGAAAAAGTAAAAGACTGAGGGGGAAGTATAAAAGACTGAGGGGAAAAAGTAAAAGACTGAGGGGAAAAAGTAAGACTGAAGGGAAAAGTAAAAGACTGAGGGGAAAAAGTAAAAGACTGAGGGGAAAAGTATAAAACACTGAAAAAAATACAAGACTGGGGGGGGAGTAAGACTGAGGGAAAAAAAGTATAAGACTGATGGGGAAAGATAGAAAAGACGACGAGGGGAAAACTAAAGAGGGGAGGGTGTATCAGTGATGAGGGAAAGTAATACAACACGGGACTCAATAGCGGGGGCTGATAATGAGGTATTTGAATAGTGCCACCGAGCGATTGGGAGAGCGGCGGTGGTGAGAGGGAGGGAGAGTGAGAGGGGTGAGGGAGAGGGGAGAGTGTCAGTGGGGAGTAAGGGAAGGAAGGAAGGGAGGGGTGGAAGAGTAGATGAAAGACAGGGTGATGTTCGAGTGAGGAGGGACAAGGGGAATGATGAGGGAGAGAAGAGTGATGAGAGGGAGGAGAGGGAGGGAGGGAAAGCTTGAGAGGGAGATTCGTGGAAGAGAATTATAAAAAAAAATGAAATATGAGGGAAGAGGAAGGAAGGAGGGAGGCGAAAGGGGGAATGGAGGAAATGCTAAGAATAGAGTGGACAGAGGACGTAAAGTAAAGGAAAAGAAACAAAGAGTTAAAAAGGGGGAGAAGAGAGAGAGAGAGAGGGAGAACTAATACACGAAAGGGAGTTAAAGAGAGAAAAAAAGAGATAATGAAGGGTGTAGCGTTGAGATGATAAAAGTAATAAGTGAAAATATGAAGAGAAAGTAACAAGTGAAAGTATACAGATAAAAGGAACATTAAAAATAGGACAAAATAAAACAATAACAAAAGGAACTATAAGTGAAAGTAAGGAGATGAAAGTAATAAGAAAAGTGTCAAGGGGGGAAAGTAAAATAATAAAAAAATCAGAGAACAGAGAGTAAATAGAAGAAAGCCATTATACAATATGGAGATAATTGAGAATAAGTGGGAAATTATATGATAAAAGGGGCGAGAAGTGACACGGGCAGTAATTCTGGGAAATGGACGTGGGGGAGATTAGGTAAGCCAGAAGATGACTAGCACGATTGGTGATTGGGATGGGTAATTAGCTGGATTGGTTGATTATGGTGGGTAATTAGCTGGATTGGGTGATTATGGTGGGTAATTAGCTGGATTGGTTGATTATGGTGGGTAATTAGCTGGATTGGGTGGGTGATTGTGGTGGGTAATTAGCTGGATTGGGTGAGTGATTATGGTGGGTAATTAGCTGGATTGGTTGATTATGGTGGGTAATTAGCAGGATTGGGTGATAATGTTGTATAATTATTACAATTGGAATATTGCTGTATAACTTTTAGGACTGGGAAGGTATATAATTATTACGATTAGGTTAATGTGTTGCATAATTAAAAACGAAAATGAAAAATATAATTACAAGGTTTGGGAAATTGATAGCTGCCCCCCCCCCCCTTCTCCCCCTCCCCCTGTAGTTATTAACATTAGAATTATTTCAGCCCAAACACTTCATTTCAGGTCAAGACACGCAATGTTAGGTTCAAACACTGATTTTTAGGTCCACAAACTGAAAATTTAGGACCAGATACTGAAATTTTTAGGTCCAGATAATGATTTTAGGTCCAAGCAATGAATTTTCGATCTGAACATAAAATTATTAGACCCAAACAACATGTGAAGCAATACAATGTGAGAAAGTTAAATTAAGACAAGAAAACGATCACAATCAGGGTCATGTATGTGTTAAATAGTGAAAATAATTTGGTATTGGTAATTTCTATCATTGTAGCAAAGTATAGAAAAAGTAAATTACAGATATTTTAATACTTTGCTATTAGATCAGGTAATTTTAAGAGGGGGGGGGGGGTCTGTGGTTTGACACCTGACTGTGACCAAGACTATGACCTTAGTTAATCCCAGGTCACGTCAGGTCAGTGAATATTACCTCACATCATTAGGCTGGATGGAGTGAAATTGAGTTAACATTTTTTTTTTATCATTATTGTTTCATTTTATATTTTCTTAGTTTCGGGAGAGATAAATAAAGGTAGACTAAAGAGAGATGGAGAGAGATAGAGTGAGAGATCCGTACATACGCTCATGACAAAGCCAATACACATGAATACCTCAATAGAATTCATCTAACTTACATCTCCAGGAGTATGAGTGAGGTCAAGTCTCTAGGGGGGGGGAACACCTCTCTACCCCTCCCCCACCCCCCCTTACCCACGTCACTTTTACCTGCTTACCTGGTTTCAAATCTTCTTCTTGTGTTAAGAGTCGTTACACATATTCACGTTAACAGAATCACTATGTTTAATGAGACTAGATTCTAAAATATTAATACTTGACTCACGAGCTAAAATTGAAGAGGCATTATCCCAGTCAATACCAACAAAGCACTGTATTCATGTCTTGTCTTATATATACGCTATTTGAGTTCACCTACAAGATTTTTCACCCGTCTGCACCAATACAACGTAGAACGTAACACAGTCTTTGCGTGGAACCTTGATATTGCCAACACATGAATTATTTGGAGAATCCTTAATTAGCATTTTCTTTACAGTATATAAGAATGAGATTTATGCGTCGATTTTATATTGTGGGCGTTTAATTTATGTATTTTGCGTTTAATTGATGTTTTAGGCGTTTAATTGAAGTCTTATGCTCTCTCTCTCTCTCTCTAATGCGCTTTCCTCTCTTGCCATCTACGTATCTCTACATTTTTCTCTCTATCTCTCTGTCAATCTTTATTTATACCTAGTTATCTCTACCTTATCGTCTCTTCTCTTGTTCACACTCATTCAGTTTTGTTTCTTTCTCCTCCTCGTCCTCTCCGCCGTCTCCTCCTCTTCTCCTCCTCATCTTCATCATCATCATCATCATTCTTCTCCTTCTCCTGGTCTTCTCTTGCCCCTTCTCCTCCTTCTGATCTTCCCTCGCCCCTTCTCCTCCTCCTGATCTTCCCTCGCCCCTTCTCTCTCTCTCTCCCCTTTATCATGTTCCTCTTTTAGTCACTTCTCCTATACCCATTCTTTACTTCTCTTCTCTTTGTTCTTTGTTTCAAACTTTCAACACATTTTAGTTTTCATCTTTCATGGTTAAGAATAAATATAGTTTACCTTAATATATTCACGTATTTATTCTTAAGTACTCTGTATAATTATCCGGACTATATTTTTTTCTGATACACCCTGTTTATATATTATCCTGGTATTATAGTGAGGTTAGGTTGACTGCCTTTGTTGGTTGTCTAGTGTATGGTTGTTCGTTAGTGATATCTTGGTTGTTGTTATTATTGTTGGTATTATTATTGTAATTATTATTGGTGTTATTATTATTATTAGTTTTTCATAATTTATTTCACTGTTATAATTAAGTGTAAACACAATAGGATATTAAGAAAGCGTATTAGTTCATCATCTTTTAATGGGAAAAATAATAAATAACTCCTTAAAAAAAATTCTAGTCCGAGAATCGTATTATGATTTTGGTCAGTTATAATGAGAACCGCACTGCAATTCTCCCCACCACACAGAGCGTTTAAAAAAAGTTTATATCATCTCTCGCTTGGTATTTTTTTCCCCCAGTGTGAAAGAATGCGACTCCCTGTAACGTCCTGGGATTAATTGTCGTTCATCCAGGAAGGTTTCGCTCCTTTTTTCTGTTTTGTTTACACTGTTATCTTCCGTTCATTATAGCTGCATCAGTTCTGGCTTGTGGTGTTGAATGTATTGTGTTTAGTTTCAGTAGTTGAAATTTTATGTTAAATGTCCGTCTTTTAGTGTGGTAATGTTAACTTAGCCTTATGGATATTTGTTAACATAAGAACATAAGAAAGTAAGGAGTCTGCAATAGGCCGGTTGGCCTGTGCAATGTGCATGGCAGCTCCTGTCGAGAGTTACTACCACTCTCTATCATCCATGAATCTATCCAGCCTCTTTTTGAAACTTTCCAGCGTTCCATCACTTACTACAAAGTTGCTAAGCTTGTTCCACTCGTCCACCACCCTATTTGTGAACCAGTTCCTTCCTATCTCCCTCCTAAACCTCTTGAGTACGGTTGTCTTCCCCTGAATACTATGAATCTGCCCAGTGAATAATATAACTTTACCCCTGAGTACCCTCTGAAAACGATGGCTAATCCCCTTTGAGTACAATAACACTGTACTCCAGATATTAAGTCATCGTACTCAAGGGATTAAAGACGAAGTTACGGTCGGTTATAAGAACATAAGAAAATAAGGAGTCTGCAATAGGCCGGTTGGCCTGTGCATGGCAGCTCCTGTCGAGAGTTACTACCAAGGTTGATCGTGGGTAGACGTATACCTACAAGTAATGTTCTCATCTACTCAAATCACCTGGCAACATTTATCATCTCAAACACCTGAAGAATCCCCCCACCTTACCTTACCTGAGCTAACCCAACTCATTCCAACCTAACCTAACCTACCCACACCTCTCACCCTCCCCTCTCAACTACCCCTATACCACCCGCTAAGATCTCCTGTTGGTGGCCTCAAGGACTCTAATGTATATATGTATGTATGTATGTATGTATGTATGTATGTAAGTATGTATGTATGTGTAGGGGTGTATAACTCTTGGGGAAGGGGACACCCAACCTCAATAACTGCCCCTTTTTTTAAGAGGTCTGAGAGAGTGTTACTGAAGCACCCTGTACGTAATGAGATGTTGGCATAATGATATTAATGTGTGTGTGTGTGTGTATGTGTCATCCAGGTAAAGGTGGACTTATACGTGTTATTATGGGTAAAGGTGGTAAAGTCTTATATAGGTGAGGTGACATTGTTATTAGTGGTGGTTTGAGTAGGATCTCTCTCTCTCTCTCTCTCTCTCTCTCTCTCTCTCTCTCTCTCTCTCTCTCTCTCTCTCCTCCTCCTACACTCATCATCATTAAATTCACCGCCATTTTACGTAACTAATAAAAGTGTTATTATCTAATGCTCTACATGGGGGTAATTTGGGATTGTGTATAATGTGTAGGTATACATACACATACATACACGCAAACATGTAGTATATTATGTAAATGCATGATATACGTGTAAATTAATGCAGACCCAGTATAATTCAGGGCCATGTTCCTGGTGCACCCTGCCGCCACCGTATGTACAACAATACTGCATCATACAATCAGGCTGCATCATACAATCAGGCTGTATCATACAATCAGGCTGCATCATACAATCAGGCTGCATCATACAATCAGGCTGCACCATACAATCAGGCTGCATCATACAATCAGGCTGCATCATTCAACAATAGTCTATCATACAATAATACTTTATCATGGTGGAAAATATGTAAAACCCCTGGGTGAAAATATCTCCTTTCCCAGGGCGGTATAAATTGGGCGGCCGGAGTGGGTATTATACTTCACCGACGACAAAATTGTAAAGCAATATGAAATCGAGACCATTAATATTAGCGCCCTCCTCTCTACTATGTGTACCAGGCCCACCCACCCCACTCACCCCACCCTGCCCACTCACCCCACCCGGCCGCCCTCCCACTCCTCCTGCCGACCCGCACACCAGCCACTAGACACACCCCTCCCCTCACCCCGCCAAACAGCCATACCCCCTCTCCCTCACTCAGCCATGCACCCCCTCCTTCACCCCGCCAACCAGCCACACCCCACCAACCAGCCACACCCCTCTCTCACCCCGCCAACCAGCCACACCTCTCCCTCACCCCGCTCAAAGGCCACTCCTCTCCCCCACCTCACCCTCAATCCACTCTCCTTCCTCACCCCACCCACCTCCAAGCCACACCCCACCCATCCACATCCTTCCCCCACCCCACCCACAATCTACTTTCCTCCCTCACCCCACCCACCTACCAACCACTCCCTTCCCACTCACAAGCCACTCTCCCCACCCCGCCCACAAGCCACTCTCCCCACCCCGCCCACAAGCCACACCCACTAATAGGATGAACACCTTATCATCTCTTGTATCGATATTGTCGTGTGAATATCGTGGCGGGATAATCACCGGTGTTATAATTTACAAATTAGGTCATGTTAGAAAGACTGTCCAATTATACGATCTGGAAATTAGGCGCGGGAGAGATTGTGGGTGTGGGTGTGATACAGGCAGCCGCGCCCTCTTCTGTAAGTTGTGTAACCGAGTAACTGTAGTGAGAGAGACAGCTAATGCCTGGCCTTCCCTCCCTCCCCCCACTCACCTCATCCAGAATAACATATCATCTGCTCAAAGTCCACTTAGAATACGACAGAGCGCGCTGGGTAAATGTGTTCCCTCTACACCGCTTTTGTGTGCAGAGAAAAGAGCTATTTGCTTGTTAATGGATCGCATTTCGCGCCAGAAAAAGATGACAAATGAATCTCACATTGCGCACCATGAGGTGAGACGGATGCCGGGTGCGCGATGCTTGGCGGAGTGGCTGGCGGTGCATAGTGCCAGTGATCCTCGAGAGGGTTTTAACGTGGTGTAGTTAATGACAACATGCATCACTGCGTCGTGTGTTAGTTCTTACTAGCAAAGCAGTAGTAAAAGTCCGTCTTTGTAGCCAGATCGGGTGCACAGGTTGCATCTCAGTTAGGGAACTCGAGCCTAACCACTTTCATCTGCGGTCTATGGATTTCCATCAGAGTGCTTCCTCTTCCATTAAGTTTCGTTTAAATATAACAACAGTTTGTCGCGCTCTGAGAGGATGTTTTGGGAAGGCTGAGTGATAACAAGAGAATGCTGGGAAACTGGGCAATCAGCGGCCGGGATCGTCAGGTGTGCCGAGTCCCACTACCTTAACCCCGCTACTGTGAAGCTGGCCAAAATACGCGTTATCCTCATCCTTTAGACAGTTCCTATCACAACTATCCAGGAAGATGGTCATGTGCTTTCACGGAGAGACAATATGACACGCGTATTTATTGTTATAACAAGGTGTTTGGGCTCTTGCGGCGAAACACCCAATCCCATTCTCCCTGATGCTCTCTTATTGGTAAATCTGGGGCGAGCTAATGTTATGTGCCACCCGTTTGAGTAGGATCAGTTGCAGGGTGTCGCCATCGTCCTAACACCACCAACGTTTTCCTAGATGGTAACAAATCCACAACGTTTGTTATTATAATGAATCCTGCATCTTGTATTCAGCTGTAGATAGCGATCTCTGTGTGTGGGTGTATAACCGCTCTCTGACCCAGTGTTAGAAAATATGAGATAAAAATGGTGAGGCAGTGCTGCGCCTCACCCCCTTCAGCCCACAATAACAGCTATCGCATCACTGTCGCTGTCATCATGTTTGGACGAGAGGAGGGAATAGGTGTTTGAAAGCCTTTGTGTGTTATATCTCAATGGCCATGCCTTACACCCTTATGACAGTATCATGCATACCGGGGGAAATATCGTACGTTACCGTGATAATAACGTACCTTGCAGTAGTCGTAACGTTCATATCGCCGGTAATGCCCTACACCTTAATGGTAGTCTCGTATATTTGTAGGGTTGTTATCGTGCATTACAGCAACAATAGCTACAGCACAAACAGCGGCCACTGCGCATGCGTCAATTGTTTGTATTGTGGGAGGATATAAGCCATGAGTCATGACATCGAGACGAGTAGTAGGAGTAGTCACGAGTAGTGGGAGTAGTCACGAGTAGTGGGAGTAGTCACGAGTAGTAGGAGTAGTCACGAGTAGTAGGAGTAGTCACGAGTAGTGGGAGTAGTCACGAGTTAGGTGATGATACAGAAAGAGCTTCTCACCTAAATGGAACCCAAAGAACATCATTACACTATCTGTCCATCCCCAATAGCTTATTAATGTTATACGGTTTCAGTCAGGTATAATCTTCAAACTTTTAACGACAGCATAGATCAATAGACTCGAACGTGTATCGCCTGCAGGGTATTACGGTTCAACGTTTTATAAAACACTTATGCTCCATTAACTAATTAACTGATCAGCGCGACACCCATGACACCATATATTTCTCGCCTTATGTTATTATATATTAGTGTAATAGGAGGATATCTTATTAGTTAGTACCTTATGTTATCGTAGTGGATACTCTTATTTATTGATAGTGTCGTGTTTGTGTTTCTCCTCTCCCTCCCATCCCCCTCTACTCCCTACCACCCCCTTCCACCCTCTTCCTCCACTCCCTACCATCCCCCTCTACTCCCTACCACCCCCTTCCACCCTCTTCCTCCACTCCCTACCATCCCCCTCTACTCCCTACCACCCTCTTCCTCCACTCCCTACCATCCTCCTCCACTCCCTACCACCCAGGCATATAATAAGTAATAGAGAAAATACAAAAGGGCAACAGTTCATGACACCAGAATGAAGAGGAGTTACCTACTGTGGTGACCCCCCCCCCCTCCTCCCACGAAACAGGTGTGCTAATTGATGGAGTCACTGACAGGACAGGTGTCACCTTAGTTGACATCTTAATCTAGCTTATAACCTTACCTATATTAACCTAACCTAACTTAACCTACTGTAGCTTATAACCAAACCTATCTTTATCAAACCTGATCAAAACTAACCTAATCTAGTTTATAACCTGGACCAACCTAACCTAACTTGATAAAAATTTAACTAGGCTAATCTAATCTAACTTCTCACTTAACCTAACTTGACCTAACGTAAAAACCTGACCTGACCTGACCTAACGTGACCTAACCCCCCGAATCTATAGCTTACTAGACTGACTGACACATATTCAGGTCCCACTTGAGGATGATGGAAGTGGGAGGAGGAGGAGGTTGGTAGAAGGAAGAGGAGGGGGGTGATAAGGGGTGGAGGAGGAGGATGGAAGGGAGTGGAGGGTGGTGAAGAGGATGATGGGGAGTGGAGGAGGTGGATGGGGATAAGGAGTGGATGAAGAGAATGATGGGGAGTGGAGGAGGTGGATGGAGAGGTGAAATATAATAGGGATATACTGTATGTGTCAGTGTTTAAGTACATGAATTATATAGTTTCGTTCATCCAAATAGTTCCCTCGCTTGACTCCTAATTCACAAAGGTTCGTTCATAGTCTAATTTGGGTTCGTTCTTCAAAGACTTCGTCCCTCACAGTAATTTTTTTCTATAGATTAAACGCGAATTTTTACTTTGTTTACGGAAATATCATGTTGGTGTGTTTTCGTTTAAACACTCATGATAAACTTTTTTTTGTTCAGATTACAAAGTGTATCATGTTAAAATACCAATTTTTTTGTTTAGATTACAGGGAGTATCATGTTATTCAGGTGCGCCAGTGTTGTGTCGAGGCTGGTGGGTCTGTGATCAGTGTTACAGCCAATTTTCCCGGTGTATTTTATAGGTGTAATCTGCTAAACGATATTGCGGTAATATCAGTGAACGGTCGGTGATTCCCATGAACTGAACGTGGTAACTCGATTTTGCATGTTTATATGAAAATTTACATGTGTGTGTGTGTGTGTTAGTGTGAGTGTATCCATGCATATACGTATAATAAAGATTAAGTGTGCATATTTATATCATGTTTTTTTATGGTTTGATTATGTTTCTAAACACGTTGATGAGATGTTATAGAAGCGCTTGTTGCCGTAGTCAGGCCTTGGTGTTTGTGTACACAGGAACAGCGGGACGAGTGTTCTGTCCTTATTGCCCCAGGTTTGTGGTATGTTGTGTTTTAGCACGAGTGATGGGGGGGGGGGTCTGCCTTCAGTTCCTCTATTATGTTAAAGACTCTTAAGATAAAAAGACTAAGACCTTCAGTACAAGACCGTTGGCCTGTTTATTAGATGATCAGGGATAACATACATAAGAAGATAAGAAAATAAGGAGTCTGCAATAGGCCGGTTGGCCTGTGCATGGCAGCTCCTGTCAAGAGTTACTACCACTCTCTATCATCCGTGAATCTATCTAGCCTCCTTTTAAAACATTCCAGCACTTACTACAAAGTTGCTAAGCTTGTTCCACTCGTCCACCACCCTATTTGTGAACCAGTTCCTTCCTATCTCCCTCCTAAACCTAAACTTATCCAACTTAAATCCGTTGCTACGAGTCCTATCCTGCTTGGATATTATAAGAACTTTATTTACATCTCCTTTATTGATTCCTTTCACCCACTTAAATACTTATATCATATCTCCCAGCACTCTTCGTCTTTCTAGGGAATGCAAGTTTAGTTTCATTAATCTATCTTGATATGGAAGGTTTCTAAGTCCCGAAATCATTTTCGTCATTCTTCGTTGCACCGACTCCAGTGAATTGATATCCATTCTATAATAAGCGCACCAGAACTGAACCGCATAATCGAGGTGCGGCCTGACTAACGCAAGATATAGTTGCAATAAGACCTCTGCACTCTTATTACTTACACTTCCAGATATAAAACCTAATACTCTGTTTGCCTTATTTCGAACATTAACGCACTGTTTTCTAGATAGGTTAAAGAAGCTAAACTTGCATTCCCTAGAAAGACGAAGAGTGCGGGGAGATATGATAGAAGTATTTAAGTGGGTGAAAGGAATCAATAAAGGAGATATAGATAAAGTTCTTATAATATCCGAGCAGGATAGGACTCGTAGCAACGGATTTAAGTTGGATAAGTTTAGGAGGGAGATAGGAAGGAACTGGTTCACAAATAGGGTGGTGGACGAGTGGAACAAGCTTAGCAACTTTTTAGTAAGTGCTGGAACGCTGGAAAGTATTATAATGAGGCTTGATAGATTCATGGATGATAGAGTGGTAGTAACTCTTGACAGGAGCTGCCATGCACAGGCCAACCGACCTATTGCAGACTCCTTATTTTCTTATGTGCTACCACATGCTTGGGTACGAGTTGTAAAGTACCCGTGTGTATGTGTACCTCCTTCACGTGTATGTAAGGTAGGAAGGGGGAAGCAGAGAGAATTAAGTAGTGTTATTTCCTTCAGCATAACAACCACAGCTTTAGTGTAACAGAGTGTGAAGGGAAGATCGGACAGATCGGTAGACGGAGGTAAATGCCACCAAGGTCCTGTTCTAAGCTCCACCCAGACAGCTACACCAGCAATGGACAACCAGACGTAAGTAATGTGAGAAAAGGATGAAATTACACAGATATTTATATGTAATTTATGTATTTTATTGTACATAATACCGTAATAAACCAAATAAATATCAATAATAAAGAGGAAAATTTCCTCAGTAATACATCTTAATACTGTTAAAAATCAAGTATTGTGTCAGCCCATAACCGTAACCATGTGCAGGAACTCAAAGTGATAGATTGTCGGTGACTCAGCCGATCCTCGCCCCACACCACCTGACATGCACTACACTATAACTTATACCCACAACTGGACCTCACACTGTTATTACTTGCCAGCAGAATATTACACTAGGCATTCTCACTGTTTCATAACACTGCAGGAAGGATATATAGTCACTATACTATACGCAGAATAAACAGGGAGAGAAACATGCACAAAAAGTTTCTTGTGTCACTACATCTTGGTGCATCTCTCTACCTGGCCGAGAAAACCACAGGTGTCACATTTTTTGTCTTGAGGCAATTTGGGGAGTCTGTGTAGGTTCTTATGCATGAAAAACAGAAATCTGACAATTAGGGCAAAAAGCAGTACTGACGACAACACTGTGAAGACGATATTCCGGTTGACCCAACGAGTTTCAATCGCTGTAGGGTCAGGGACAGGACAGACGCCTTCAAGAGTCATCTTGATGGAGGGCGAAGTGTTGGAGTCTGTAGTGAGGGTGACGTTGTAAACAATCTGCTCATTTGTTTCCAACATCGAGGCTGTAGCTGGACAGTTTGTTTCCAAGTTGCTCTCATTGACCTTCGGCTGAAGTAAAGTCGATAAAGCCAGGCTGTCTTGAGAGGAGATCCTGGCAATAACAACTAAGTCTTCACCTTCTTCATGAATAACATTAACACGTGCATTAAACTGTACAGGAGACATCACGGTGTGTGGTGCTTGTAGTGGAATCTGAAGTTCTTGCCGGACTAAGTTAACCTCTGCAACTGTGCCTCGGTCAATGGGCACAGACAGGGCACAGCACACTACAGCACCAACGAACAAGTAAGATAATGCTCTTGGAGACATGGCCGCTCTTTGCCGAGTCTAACTGACGATTGTCCACGATCAGGATCAAGAAGACTGTTAATCCGTCTACTGCCAACCCTTATATATTGTGACGTCATGTGAGATCCTCCCACCCAGATGATCACTCGCGGATTACCTGTCCTCTCATTGGTGAACAAGCAATGACTGGGTATGGGTGCAGCCAATCTGGGCGCGCGTATTATGGGCTCGGATTGAGAATTGTAAATTATGAATCTCATTTAAAAAATGAAACGAGCACTTGTAATAAAGAATAATTAAATTTCTTCCCTCTATAAACAAAGAAGAGGCTTAAAGTCCATTAGATAAACCCAAAATAGGCACCTGACCGTAAAAGTGAGTGCTAAGGCTTTTGTCCATAAAATTATAGTTGGTCATTATTACTTTATGAAAATGATGGGTGCCACCCTAGCACTGTTGAGAATTTTTTTATGGCACCCCCCCAACCCCCTTAGGCTGAATTACGTCAAATTTGAACATTGCCACAAATATGTCATGTAAGATATTAAATTAAAGCTAATAAAATGGGAAAACAAATCTAACATTTAAAACTGAATATTTAATATAATATGACATTTACTGATAAAATTATGATAAACTCAATCGTATCAAGTATGATGTTAAGCGAAAGCTGAAGGGTTGCACAATGCTACCATTGACTTTTCAAAATATTTTGTGAACTCTTACACTATTCCCCGAGAATATACACACAATAGTGACACAATACTTCCTGCAAAAGATGCAGTTATGAAAAGTGAAAATAAAAATAATGAGTGACATGCTGGAATTTCTGCCTAAGAGCTACATACAAATTTTAGCTGATGACGCAGATATCTTTGTGCTTCTGGTCTTCTTTAGGTTGAGAAAACCTTCTGCCCGAGTGTCCAGGAGAGAATATGGTGGGAAAATAATAGATATTAATGCATCAGCCTTGAAATTAAAAGACAAGTGTTTGCTATAAATCCAGATGAACTTAACAAAACTCTTAATATATTATCATGGTCCCAGCAAAATCACGTCAGTATTTGGCTGGCTATTGGTGAGATTAGCTGGATGGTAAAGGTGGGGATGAGGGGGGATCACTGCTCTACCCTTCCTGCCTGGTTACCTGAGGAATTCCCAGGTGGGATTGACCTACCCTTCGTGACGTGAGGTTTGAGGTCACTCACAAGTGTAATGATTGTTTATCAGACCACAGCTTACAGCCCAGAGAAGAACAGCACTTATAACAGTAAGTGGATGAGCCGGTGTACACCCACGCAAGTTGGCACACCCTACAGTGAGATTAAGACCTGACCCAGGAAAGGTCACGGCCTAAAGGTACCTGAGTTAACCCAGTGTTATGACCGTGTTACTCAAGAAACTCACCTGACACACCCTGGTGGTAATAGTTAGGAAGCATAGCCGACATGACCACGCACCAGGGCAAACACAGCTGTCCAGACCTGACCAAAGTAGAGGTCACGGTCTCATTGACCCAGAGTTCTCACCGCCGCGTCATTAGCTAACCCAGCGATCCTTAGGGTGAATTACTTACGGTGGGAAGTGTATTGGTGTCTAGTAACTTTGATAGATTGATCTCTTAATGTGTCCGTGCCATTGAGTTGAATGATAAATAGCTGTACTTAGAATTAGTGTTTAGAAGATTTCTCCTAAAAATATATTAACAGTTAAATAACTAATCGGTCACGCTACCAATCTTCTTCACTTTACAATCCTACAACTAATTATTCTACCTATATCTTCTATACGAGTTTTGACTTGTTATACAAGTACATGTAGCTTGCCGATGTGATTGGTGAGATTGACCAGCGTGTTAAAGACTAAAGGTTATATTCTGCCCAGATGAATGTTGAGGATTACGTTAAGGCTCCACTCTCCTCCTCCCCCAGCTGACGCCCGAGCTCCACACCACCACCGCACATAAAAGCCTGGGAGACTGGGCATTAGAGTCACATGTCAGGTGAACATGATGACCTAACCTCACCTCAGTGACCTGTTTCCCAATCAGTCACCACTCACCAAAAACCTAAGATGTATTTGAATGTACAGTCCCCTTCACTAGTGCGTTTACAGGGGCTCGTCATATAAACATTCAACAAATCATTACATTTATATATTTTTTAAATATTGTTTTACTTTTATTCCATAGTATGTTTACTATTGCGAGTTTCCTTTTGTCGAATGTAAACAAACGCACTAGTGAAGGGGACTGTCCCGTACTTGTATTTTCAAGCACATTGGGGCTAGTCCAAGACCAAGTATAAGTACTGAATAATTTGAGACCTTGAGTCCAAGTACAAGTGCATTAAAATTGTGTCCAAGTACAAGTACTCAACCCTGCACAGGACCTAACCTAAAGTAACCTAACATAACCTCTTTTATGACTTTAATTGTTAATGGCTTTTAAATAAAATGTGAATTTTTTCCTGTGACTTTCCTAGCCAAAAAATTTGACTTTTTTCTGTGACTTTATTTCCGTTCACTTCACCGTCTTTGTATGATGGTCTGGAATCATCTTCTGTCAACAACTTGAGCTTTAAATTATTCAGCAGGAAAAGGGAGCCACCAAATGACCAACGATTCGTAGTCTTCCGCCCACAGTTAGAGCTGCAACAACACATGTCAAGTTCTCATATGGAGAGCAGCAGAACAGCTAAAGCAACCACAGGACTGGTTGACATCTCCGTCAATGCTTATGATCCATCCACATGAACTATGAACTTGACTGCCTTAAGAAAAAAATAAACCTTTGCTCTATTATTTCCTTTGTTTTCCCCATAAACAACACAACGGTGGCCAGCCATGTGTTTATATTGACCGCCAGGGCCGCACGCCACCTGGCCCGGCCATCGTTGAAGCTCACAATGTAAACAGACAGCCGACACACCGGCTTGCCTCTAGGAGCGAGGGACTGATTTACTCCCGTAAGACTAATAGTTCCTTATAATATTCCTTGGTTAGAACAGAGTAAAATATGACGGCCTCCTTAAGCCCCAGTTGAGAGCTACAGAAGTTACTGAAGACCATCATTATGATAAGGTTGGTAATGACAGTTAACATAACATAAGAATGGAGGAAACTGCAGCGGGCCTATTGGCCCATACTGGGCAGTCCCGTTTACACCCAACCCCTATTGCTCATATAAGCATCCAACCTATGTTTGAAGCTATTCAGCGTATTCGAGTTAATGATGATATTTGGTAACTTGTTCCCGTCGTCCACTACTCTATTTCCAAACCAGTGTTTACCTATTTCGTGCATAAATCTAAATTTGTCAAATTTAAAACTATTGTTACGAGTTCGTTCCTGGTTGTATAGTTCGAGTACCTCGGTAATGTCCCCTTTGTTCAGCCCTGACTTCCATTTATACACCTCTATCATATCACCCCTCACTCTACGTCTCTCGAGGGAGTGCAAATAAAGATGCTTTATTCTGTCTCTGTACTCAAGGTTCCTAATGCCCGGGATTAGTCTTGTCATTCTCCTCTGAATTCTTTCCAAGGATTCTATAACCATTCTGTAATACGGTGACCAGAATTGAACTGTGTAATCCAGGTGTGGTCTCACAAGCGAAAGGTATAGTTTTAAGATGACTTTGCTAGTCTTGTAACTAATACTCCTTTGTACGAACCCAAGTACTTTATTAGCCCTGTTTCTACAAATACACATTTCTTACTTGGCTTAAGATTCCTACTTATCATTACAACTAAATCTTTCTAGCTAGTCGGATTTCTCAATAACATCGTTGTTCATCTGGTATCTGGTTTCCCTGTTTACATCTCCTATGCTGAGTATTTTACATTTGTCCACATTGAATTTCATCTGCCATTTTTCAGACCATACGAAAATTTTTTTTAGATCTTCCTGTAGTTTTGCAGAGTCCTCATCAGATTTAAATACATGGCCTATTTTAGTGTCATCAGCAAATTTACTTATGTTGCTGTCTATGCCGATATCTATGTCGTTTATGTATACAGGTATAATAAATAATAATGGTCCGAGTACTGAGCCTTGGGGAACTCCACTAGTGACATTGCTCCAATGGGATTTAGTGCCGTGAATGCTCACTCGCTGTTTCCTGTCCTGTAACCATGCCCTAATCCATTTTAGAATATCTCCTTTAATGCCATGAGCCTCCACTTTTCTTATTAGAAGTGTTATATGAGAGAATGCTGCTGTTAATAGGAACGTTCTCAAGACATTTTGCTGAACATTGCGTGTATTTTAAGTGACAAGTAATTGGCTTCCTTTATTTGGTAAAATTTGAGTCTTGGTCATCCCTGTATTTAGATATCCAAACTAGGGATGTGATTTCTGACGGATATGAAAGACTAAATCGTTGAAACTACATGAAGAGCCATTGGAAAAACATAGCTTGGATATCTAACCTAACCTAATTCCTAAGATTCCTTGGATGACTGAAACTAAAATAATACCAAAGCAACATTACTTCGTCATTTGAGTGTGAAGTCGATGCGCAGGAATTCTTAGCCAATTAGCATTCTTTCTGGGTCCGAGAGCAGCTTAGGTTAGGTTATGAGTTATTTACAATAGAAATGAATCACAACAGAAAACACCAGTAAACACATGGCTCTATAAAAATATCCATGGTTGTATGAAATGACAAATAGACCTAAAACTTAGTCAATTTGGTGATATTGGAGATGATTAACACCAGATGGCGTTGTTCAATTTTGTTAATTTTTTCCCACGTGTTTTAATCATTATAGTAAGTCTTTTAAAGGAAGCCTCTACTTTTTATTTTTTCTCTATCTACAAACATAAATCACCTGTAGTAGGCAGGGCATAAAGGATTTGTTCATAAGTTACACCAGTGTTAATTCCATAGTTTAGGTTAGGTTTAAGCACAACCCTGCCCATACAAAACAACAATAGTACTCCATTCATAACAAATATTGTAAATAAAGTGATGTTAAACAATATAGAATAGTGAAAAAAATGTAAAAAGAAAAAAAAAAGATTTTAATTAAATTTTTGCGATGAACATTTTGGGGTCCTGTTCGTAAGTGCGGATGATCATAAGTCGGGCGGTCGTAACTCAGGAACTGCCTGTATTTGCTTATATGACGATGAATGATGGTATTCTGTGGCCTTCATTTTTATTTTATTTTTGGATAATAATGTTAGAAAAATATTACAGAATATTGAAGGAAAGGAAATTCATTACAATTAATAAGTGTATAACCAATCACTCAGATACTGTACTGTACTGTAATAATTTTAAGTACGGTATTGTATTGAGAAAATTTATGATTACTGTACAGTGTTGACAATGACCATCCATAATTGTTACATTACAGTATTATAACTAAGAGATGGGCTACTGGTTAGCTGTGACTATAAGAAGCTAGGGGTGGAATAACCATCCACCATGACAACCTCAACAACTGTCAGCTAATTGTGGATGATATTGATTACTAATATTTATTAAGTTGTTATTTTTTGATAAATTATAATAATACCTGGGTACTACCATCCACCCAATTGGCTGATAAAGAAATCCAAGTTAATAAGACCATTTTAAGCTTTATTTTAAACATGTGTGCTGACAGGAATGATGGTGGAGCTCAGTAGGTATTTGTGCATGACTGACACATCCAATCATACTGTTTGACTTGCCAACTACAGTACACTGTATCATGGTTGGATGTTATTAGTGTGCATTACGTAAGATGTGACAGCTGACTAGTACTACAGGTACAGTAATTTGAAAATGGGATTTGAGATGGAGTGCAGCAAATACTGTAGTGTGATAACTAATATTTATATATAAAAAAATTTCAAAATTACAGCAGAGGTTGGGTTTTACGAAGATGGCTTCAACCAAGAAGCATCAGTCAAGTTTCAGTTTTGGCACATAGTGTGGTGGCGCTAACTCCTCCGGAGGTTGGTCGCAACACTTTACGAGTGGCACCATGTCTGTTATGTGGGCATCATCAGCCTTTATTTTTACATGTCTCATCAACTTTACACAAGAAAAGGAAAGGAAGAGATGAGAAGGTACAGTACCTATTCTTTTTTGTTTCTGTTTTCATAAATTTTTCTTATGGTGTATTTTGTAATTTTTTGTATCTTGTATCAATAGATTCAATACTTTTAACTACTCCATATTCATTACTCACACCAGAGTCTTATAGGAAATCTTATAATCCTGACCAGTATGATACAACCTAATCAGTCAATGAACTAAAATCATGAGGTGACATTTGTTTGGCGATACAATATGATTTTTTTTTTTTTTTAAGATTCAAAGGTTGTATGTAACACAAGGTTACCAGTAAGATTATTACTTGCATAATTTTGATGACATAAATGCATCTAGTACTGATTATTGCTTAGTAGTGATGCCTAAATATAACCCTTATGTGACTTCATCAACTTATCCTTCTTTAAGTTCCTTTGATAAGTAGCTAGCTAATACAGTCGTGATGTGCTGTACTGTACCAAGATAAGGGATTTTTTTCAAAACTTATGTATTGATGGAGTTTAATAATCATTCATGAAGATTGATTCTCTCTCTCATTTACCACATGATGGTAGCTGCTGTGTTAGTAGATTCTGGTTTATGTATGTCGGCAAGTGAAGTGAAACTTTCAGACTTAACCAACACAATAATCAGCCAACATAATAATAAGAAAAAATAATTGTGTGCTGAATGATTTGTTTCAGAAAGCTGTGATGTTAAATCCTAAGAGTCTTAAAAAGGAGAAAGCTGCTGTGGTCAGCATCTGGAAGAACATGACAGTTCAAGAGCTTGCTGATGCCCTGGGAAAAGATCTGGGTATGACTCAATGTAGTATCTCCTTTATGGTATTGTACTGTATACTGATCTACCCTATGCACACTGTTCCCACCTGTACATTATTGATACACATCTGTAGTCACGTAGTACAGGTAGCAGTTTCTTACATGATTCCTCCATTGCCCAATGCATTTGTTTTTTTATCCCTTCAACTTAAAAGGTTGAGGGGAATATAGTTACAGTTTAGTGTTGTTCACCCTTATGATTTCCTCTTTTAAGTTGACAAGTCAGATTAATTTTGTACAAAGAGTTGATATGAAGTGTTATTGATCACAATGGTGGTTCGGGACTCACTTCGTTTACATTGCATGTAATATGAGGATATGAGTACTTATGTAAGAATGTTTTTACTTGGTATCTTATAGTGCATTTTTGCCGGTTTCAAACCTGTCCAATTTTGTCCTGAAGTAATGAAGTATTTCTAAACAAGTTTATTCATAATCGTTGGGATGACCGTTTCTGATGAGAAAGATATTTAGCTAAATTATATAAAGATACATACATTCATTATTTCAAACATAAGTACATAGGAAGTTTATCAGAAGTATTATACATGAATTAACTGTTAAACTCTGGTAGCAAATTCACGCTTTCGGAGGATGCACTTAATGTACCAGGTACAGGTATACTTATTCTCACCAACAATAAGGCATACTAAGACAAATTACATATCAGTAATACTACTGTACATTATACAAAAACTAACATTTTAAAAGATTAGAATCACATTGAAATATTTGCAGGGCCGTCAGCAAAGGCGGGAATTGCGAGCTGTAATATGATATAAATGGTGAAAACTGCAATAATGGATGATATTGGTGGTACAAGAAATTTAATCTTTATTTTCCAGTTGCACAATAGACACTTGATCATATGGTTTTATGGTAACATAACCACTTTTGGGATATAGTCCCATGTAAGAATGAAGGTTTACATACTTAGTCCTTATGAAATTGAGTTCTCTTGAAAATTACCTGCTTCTGGTAGGGAGACAGGATTGATGTTATACAGTACAGGTAACTGGAAATCCCAGGTAACCATTGATGGACAAGGAGAACTGCACATGCAGGTTGCTCTAGACGTAAGAGCTTGTGACTTCCCAATTTTTCAGGGAAATTCACTTTTAATCTCCAATTTTAAGCATAAAAGTTGTGATGGGTGAGATATATTAATTCCACAGGTATAATACTGTCGGTGTTGAAGGTTTATACTTTGGTTGCATCCCTAAGACTTGATGGCATGCTATACTGTACATAGATATCCTTGGGCTGATGCCAATTCATGAAATTTAGTTGAATAAACAAAGATTTCCATTAAAATATTTTAAAATGTAGTAATGCTGAAATACTGAATGTATCTGCTCCACATGCCATAGGCACAGACTTCTGAGATTTGGAAAGGGCTCCAAGCAACATAGGCAGAGACCTGTGACATTTAAAAGGAGCTCCTTGTACCACAGGTGGGCCAGGTTTTGGAATGAAATGAGGTCCATATATTAGGAAGATAGTGAGAAAAAAAAGTTTACGGGAAATATCAGACAAGACAGATCAAGAAACGTGAAAAGAGTAATGGTTATTATGGGGAAAAGTGAATAAACTTTATGACATATAGAGGATGGAAGTAGTTAATACAGGTTGGTCCTCGCTAATCTGGGAAGCTTGGGACCAGACTGGTTAAAAGAGGCTGAATAATGCATAAAATGTACTATTACTGTCTAATTTCTTCAGTATAGACATCTTTTCTTAAATAGTTAATGTCACATGCTTATGTTTTTATTCAGTAACTTGAAAAAAAGGAAATACACTGATATGGTTCAGAGGAAGACAGTAGGAAATAGCCTGAAAGTTTAGTTGAAATTTGACAGGTAACAAAGTATGATGCTGTTGTGGTAGATCTTAGTAACAAAACCAACATATATTTTGAAAAACTTGTCAATTTTTTATTTCTCCTTTGACAGACACTGTGTTTGAAATATTCATATATGTGGAGAATAGTGATCCATACGACAGCCCCACAGCTGTCATAGACAACCTGAAAGTCATACAAGATGCTGTTAAGAGAGCCGGCTTACGCTTTAAAATTGACAATCCTGAAGACAAGAAAGAAAAAGTGAAGGAGAATAAAGATGTTTTCAGAAGGTTTGTGTACATCTGCCAGCATTTTTAGTTTTGTCATTCTTAATTTTTAGTCTTTTAGTGTGGATAAACCAAGGGCACACATTATGGAAAATATACCATGGTGGGACACTGCTTAAATGGGCAGTAACCAAATTCGACCCTACCTTCTTGTGGTGACTCCTTTACTATAGCACACCCTCTACCATAGAGAGATACTGGAATTGACAGGTGGTGAGAGGAAGGGTGCTACCAAAGTACGGTTCAGGAGCATTGATTTTATTTTTTTATTTATTTTTTTTTTAAGTCAAGAGGGTTTACTTTTTTATTGATTTTTTTTTTATTCAGACTAAATATGATTTGATTTGAATTATATATTATAATGGTAAGAAATGTGTGGTGTGAGTGTTAATACAGTAGCTTTTAGGAATGCTACTCCTAGGCCCTCAAGGTTGAAAATGCACTGATGTTTGCTGGTGATTGAGAATGACTCTACAGTTTCCAGGGGCAGGTGTATATACTGTATGTAAATATATATGTTTGTATTACAGACCTCCACCGAAGGAGAGTGACCTTATCCCTAGACCACCTGTAGTAACCATAATGGGACATGTTGATCATGGCAAGACTACTTTACTGGATGCCCTGAGACACTCTGCCATTGTTGACACAGAGTTTGGGGGAATCACTCAGCACATTGGGGCATTTTCTGGTAAGCTCTAATGCTAAGCTTTTGGCATTGATTTAATGGTGTCTTGTTTTGTTAATCTGAACTTATTGTAGGGTATTGAGAAGCAGGGTTATTTCTTGAGCCCTAAGGGAAGTTATGATAATAATTATGATGATTATTGCACTGTATGGAGTACATAAAAAAAGATATAAAAGAAATTCCAGTGCTGTAGTTGAATAATCTTAACAATAGTAATAATAATTGAATTATTTGAATAACTACAGTGATGAATAACTTTGCTGACATGGTGAAGTTAAATTGGTAGAAGGCATGCACACTTCCTAATTATTTTTCTGATATATACTCTCCACCAGGTGGCTTCATGTAGTATGAGCTATCCATTTTCTTTAGCCAACTGGTTATACTGCTAATGTTGATATTTTGATCCAGATTCGTAATCCAGTCACCTTTCCCTTCACATTAGGTGCAACAGCTGTCCACTGGACTGGTTGTGTCTGACCAGTCAGCACAATTTATGCCAAAATATATTAGTGTCTGTTATTATTATTATTATTTTTTCCTTCTGACTGGAATACTATGTGGCCAGATTCAAAAGCTAACATGCCCACAGTTATTGGTGAGGAAATGGGCTACCTGTTCAAGGTGTGATGTAACAAAAAAAAATTAATTTGTAAGCATTAGGCTAGCAACCCCACCGTATTGTATTCAGTTAACAAAAAGTTGAAAGTTAATGGAAAATATAAACTTATACTGGAATGGGTCATTTATGGATACAGACTTATAAGTTATCAGTTGATTTTGTACCGTTAAAGAGTTCTGTATTCATTGTGTTGTTCTATAAATGAAGATACTGTACAGTTCTATATTATTAGGTAAGCATTTGAATTTTTATATTCCTGGATGATAAGAAAAAGTTTGGATACTAAGGAGGAATAAGAAGATTTATATAAAAA
The DNA here is from genome assembly GCF_018991925.1 of Homarus americanus. Lineage (NCBI taxonomy): Eukaryota > Metazoa > Arthropoda > Malacostraca > Decapoda > Nephropidae > Homarus > Homarus americanus. Next base: position 7,945,340 of record NW_024723833.1, on the reverse strand, counting down.
AAATTTCTTCAGTAAAACTTGACTCGGGCGAAGAAGTAACATTCCTGGACACTCCCGGCCACGCTGCCTTCAAGGCGATGCGGGCACGGGGAGCAACTGTGACTGACGTGGTGGTGCTGGTGGTTGCTGCTGATGATGGTGTCATGGAGCAGACTAAAGAATCCATTCAACATGCTTTAGAAGCCAATGGTAACTCGGGAATGAGTAATGTATTAGTATTGTTGTCCTCTAGTAAGTATAAAGTTTGGCAATTAGGGAGAGTGAATGATTTTGGCAATCCCATGGTGGAGTAGGAAAATACTAGCAAGATTTAAAAAAAAAGGCCAAGTAATGTTACAGTAGAAGTCCAAAAGTCCGGACTGCTTGGGGATTGGGTCGGTCCGGATTTTCGGATTTTCCAGATTCTTAGGCAGTACTTTTAAAATTAAAATTTAAGGAGGAATAAAGAAGAGGTGAACAGGTACATTTTGATAGTTTATTCATTAGCAAATATAGCATGCTTCATTTATCAAAACGAGCAGTTTTAAAGAAAAATAAAGTCAACACTAGACAAAAATGTAAACAAACTGTCTAATACCATGACGAGTCTTGAAATTCCTAAGCCATCCATCACTAAATGCACACTCTGATTCAATGTTCATTTGCTCCTTAAAAGACTTTGCTTTGGCAATAAGCATCGGCCCAGAAATTGCCATACCTTCTGATCGTTTTAACAAAAACCATTCGTGCAACACTTTATCAAGATTTTTCTAATTTGGGCCAATGTAAACTTTTTCTTTCAGCAATTTTAATGTAAGGCTCAGAAGAAGCTGTGAATTCTAGAATTTTATTCTTTGCCTTTTTCAAATCATAAATTGTAGACTTTCCAATGTCGTATGTTTCCATTAGAACAGCATTGCTCACACCACGTTCTAGTTTCATAATTATTTCAAGTTTGTCACTCAATTTCAATGTGTTCTTCTTTTTCTTCACACAACGAAGTTTATCTACTTTAGGGGCCATTATTATGGGCTTGTACTCTGTACATGAAAAGAGTAGAACTCAAAATTACATACGTTGTCACAGTTTGATTGCTTGTTTTTAAGTGGCGTTCGCGTGGTCGTTTGTTGTCGCTGTGTAGCTGTGGCATTCATGCATGCACACATACACACAAAAGATTTATAGTTCCTCAAATTTTACATTTCAGTTCAAGCTAATTACAAAACTAACAAAATTAGCTACCTATAATTTACAAATACTTTTATTATTAGAATTATGTAAATTCATTTTTTAAAGCAACTCCATTCATTCACGTAACCCACAAAAGCCCGCTAAATTTAAAAAATTTGAGTTTTCGAAAAGTCCGGATTCTCGGGTGGTCCGGATTCCTGGCATCCGGATTTTTGGACTTTTACTGTAGTTGCATTTTTATCCTATTAACTAAAGAGGAGATGCTAAGTAATCTCATATCCTACCATGAACCTTCACCACTTATACAGGAACCCATATACAGTATATGTTATGTTTCCGTGTACAGTACAGTAATTAGATAACTGTAATTTAGATACATTAAAGGATTTTTTTCCTTCTTCAGTTCCCATTGTTGTGGCCATCAACAAGATTGACAAGCCAGAAGCTGACATTGTAAGTTTTTTATAAGACTGGTCATTTTCCAACTTGAAAATAGTTTAGGTTTGAAAGTCACCAATGAATCTTCATATCTTTTCCACATGAATATACACTTGTACTAACATTTCTAAAAGAATTTGGGTAATCAATTTGAAATACATTAGTCCTCTTTTTCATTAACATCTGTATAATTTTCAGCCACGTACCAGAGAAATGTTGCTCCATAATGGCCTGCAACTGGAGGAAGATGGTGGGGAGGTGCAGGCTGTACCAGTGTCCGCTCTCAAAGGCCAGAACCTTAATTTGCTGGTAGAGGCCATAGTCACCCAAGCAGAGCTGCTCAACCTTAAAGCTGACCCTCGTGGCCTGGTAGAAGCTGTTGTTGTGGAGTCAAAACTTGACCCTGGTAGAGGAAAGGTCAGTATATAATTGTGATGGCATTAGGTCAGTAGAGTAGATGGTGTTGATGGCATTAAGTTAGTACAGTTGATGGTTGTGGTGATATTTTGTTTATTTTTGTGAAAGAAGGATTCCTCAAACATTGCTCCAATTTAAAATCACATTCCCTAAAACGCCACTACTATATTAACACAAAAATGTTGAGTGAAATAAGGGAGGGTCTGTGTGTGTGGGTTTTTCATTCCAAACACTTTGCATTGTACTGTACTGCATTGGGGAAAATATAAAAAAGTGAAGCAAGAAAATGACTGAAATGATGGTTTTGTGTTGTGCATTCCCAGAGTGTTGACTACCACTGTCCTCATTTGATCATAATGGTTAAACAGTGTTAGGGATGGATTTATATTTCCTTACATGTAATACCGATACATATTAGATGTAGCATTGTACTTTAACTTAAACAGATGTAGTACTTTAAACTTTTGTGGAAGTAATACTTTTATTTTTGCAGATATAGTTTTGATACTTAATTGGATGATGTACTTACACTCATCTGGACATAGTATTTGTATTGTACTTTACTGGATGGAATTACTTTTACTGTAGTGGATGGAATTCTCATAATTTTGTGGCCATAGTACTTATACTGTAGTTGTTGTCATACTTCTACTTTAGAGGATGAATGACTTATACTTTGATGAAAGTTAGATGGTTGTGATTTACAATACTACTGGTATACTGTATGTCAATCTTCAGCAGTTGGTTGAAATGTACAACTTATATTGCAGTAGATTTAGTACAGTGAGGACAAGTTATGTGTATCTAATAAGATAAATATTTGAATGGCTACAAGTCACATGCTCTCACTGAGAGCTTACTGTACTGTATATTTAGTTGTTGTTTTCATGTGTGTGTAAATTTAACTACCTGTTTACTAGATCTAGCATATGAGATATGCTTACTTGCTGGAGTGTGAACTGAAATCTGTCATTTGTTTATAACAGGTAGCAACATGTGTGATAGAGAGAGGCACGTTGAGAAAAGGAGCAGTGTTAGTCGCTGGGACTGCCTGGTGCAAAGTGCGTAATATGTTCAATGATGCAGGAAAATCAGTTAAAGCTGCTCCACCTGCCACACCTGTCCAAGTAAGCTAATTTTGACTCTTCAGATTGCTTGACTGATTCATTATGTGTGTCACAACATCTGGGTCTTTGGTGAGTCAACCTCTTCAAACTAATAATTGATATATCACTTGTATCACAACTTTTTGGTCAGCAATGAGTCTGACTCTTCAAAGTTGACAATAAACAGTACACTATAAAATTGATCGGTTTATCAAGTGTTTATGATGTATGATTTGTGAAGATTTTCAAGTGTAGTGTGAACAAGGATGTCTCCAGCTAGTAAAGTAAAGATGATTGGGAGAAAGAGGTAAAATGGGCACCAGTTCCAGATAGGAAATTATTTAGCTATTTTATGTTAACTGCATATGTGATGGGCTAACATAACTTAATATTGTCATCAACATTTTATAGTCTTATTACTTCTGTCTTCATGAACCACTCGAATAAAAAAATTAAGTTAAAATTTAGACAAAATGCTGTACTTTTCTTCCTGCCTCTAGGTTTTCTGTGAGTAACTGTGATCACACAGATATTATTTAAATATTGGTTAGGAAGTTATTGTGTCACCCATGGAACAGACTAACAGAAACTAGCCTGTTAAAATAATGACTACCCTATTTAGCAACTTTTATATACAGGTTAGGTGTGTAATCTCATATACCCTGCACTTGTTTTTTATTACAGTATACCTTTACCTTACCTTGACAGCAGTTTCACACATTTAAACTTATGTAAGTTCAGATTAACTGAAGATTCATGGCAGATCATCCAGAATTTCATAGAATAGATATGTTGTGTTGCACTTCCTAGGCTGGTAGGGCCTGTAATCTCATGGGTTTTAATTGAACCTGATTTAACCTTCTGTAGTACAGGAGTGTTATGTGACAGTTTGGGAATTACCAGAAAAGGTCAATGGTAAGGGTATCAAATGAGGTACACTGTTGCCTGAGTATTTGTAAACAGGCTTAGATGATCAGTCACACATTTTTTATTTGAAAAATCAATATGACAACTTATACCTAGTAAATGTGGGTTCTTGTAAGTTACTGTCATTTGACTTTATGAATTTTGAAGTGTGGTAGACAGAAATTTCCTTTTGCACAATAAGATAATTCAAACAGAGCAAAATGGAAATTATGCTTGAAGGACCAACTTGTTTAATTCCTTAGTGGTGAACCCTGCAGTGATCAAAGAAGCACATGTCTTCTTACCTTATGTGCAATACCTCACTCCTCTAGCAAGCTCCCATTTAACGGAGTAATGAAGATAGAAGTGCCTCTACGTCACCCTATCCTTATAATATAATTTGCTCTTTGGGTATCATTATAATCACTATAATATTCTTCAGTGTACTGTACGTACTCATTTCTTAAAAATAAAAGCCATTTATACAGTTGATACTGAATCTTATTATAACCTGCCTAAATGAATTACTGTATAGCAAAGCATGAAGTTTTTCTTTTCTGAGGATAAAATTGTAGACGTAGACCATGTGGATAAAGATTCAGTCATAAAAGTCACTTTTCTGGGGGATTCCAATGAATGTGAGATTGTGTGAGAGAGAAAGTGTATCCTGTCATTTTGCAACACAACTCAGGAAAGGTAGGCAGAGAGAGTGCAGTATACTGTACAGTATGTATTTTGTGTATACAGTACTGTACTGAATATTAAAAAAATTATATTATTAACTTAGAGAATCTGTATTTTCTGCTATTTCAGTTTAGACTGGACTTATGACCTCTTAGACTCTGCTGTGGTTACAAACTTGGCCATTTTTGGTAAGAAACATTTGCATTTTATTATCATGACAGGTTATTGGATGGAGGGAGCTACCATCAGCAGGTGACCTGATACTGGAGGTGGAATCAGAGCGACAAGCAACAGAGGTGGTCCACTGGAGAAACCATGAATTTAAATTAGAGAAGCAGGAAGAAGAACAAGCAGCTATACAAGACAAGTTAAATGAACACCTCAGAGTGTATAAAGCTCAGTTAGAAGAGAAAAGAAGACTGGGCATCAGGTGAGACCAAACATAGTACAGGATGTTGTGACATTGTGATTAGTACAGGTAGATCCATATTTATGAAAGGGTTTTGTTCAAGAAACCTTTTGTAAATTGAAGCACATTTCCCATAGACTCCCATTTTGAAAGCTGAGATATGTTCTGATGAAAAAAAATGACTTAAAATACTACAAAACATATTTTTAAGGAAATTTTTAGTGTTCACAATGATACAATCATAAGCCAATAATAAACTTGAAATGATGGTTTAGCTTAGTTAACCATGTTTAATGTGTTGTTTTTAGTTTAATTCTTTATAATTCTATAGTTGTGCGAGAAGTGACCGACTACACCAAAGTGGAGCCTGCCACATGTGTTTTCAGGCTTCAGCAAAGTTCTTGTGTATAGCTTTACCATTAAATAATGTGACTTGCTCAAAGGTTATCCAAAAATATTACAGGTATTGCTTTCTCTTGTAACATTCTTATAACACTGGACCTGTGGGAATTTGGATTTCATTTACTGTCATTTTGCATATTGTATGATGTAAAGATGATACACAAGTACCACCACAAAAACAAATTGTAACATTGAAAATTCATACACTGAAGCTTCATAAATCAGGGTCTACTTGTACATTATTTGATGTTTTGGGGGTGAATGAACTTTTATTTACATTCCTGAGGTATAGTGTAGTTTCTTTAAAATTTCCTCTTATCATAATGAGTTGAAGTATATTTTTGAAATGTGAAGAGTAAGGGCATATTGCAACACCACTCTGCTTATTCATATACTGTATATCCCTAAGGTGGAAGAGTAAATGAAAACTGCTTGATAAGTTGAAATTTATTAAGATTAGTAATTGATGCATCCTCAAGTTATATTACATAAACAAATTTCCCATAAGACTGTCTAAATACTAAAATGTCTCATATCAATCAACATTACTAAGTAACCAAAAATGGGCAAATCTAAATTATCTCTCTGTTTACCATCAATCATATTATACTGTTACTGACGCAACATCCCCACAAGCCTGTCACTGTTGTGTTCTCTTATTATGGTCATATCCTGCACATGCCAACAAATTTATACCTGGAGAATCACATCATTAGCAAAATTGTCCTATGCAAACTGTTATTTCCATGTTAAATAAAGGAATATGTTCCAGATCCCTCCAATTGGCCTCATATTGGCTCCATATGCACACACAAAAATACAGTACAAGACATTGCATTAAGACAAATTTGTATTAGTACAGTCAGTAATGAATAAATTGCCATACTGTGCATTATTGTATTTCTGGTGATTTTTTTAACACACAATCACTTAATTAATTTATTTACTTGAAAAATGAAGGCTTACCTCCTCCTCCCTCTCCTACAAAACCACTGTTCTCTAGTACTATCAGGTACTTAGCTTTATCATAAGCTTAAGTAAGCAATAAAAATTTTTAAATCTGGAGTTGTGCTAGGTAGAGTTTAGCCCACTGGAGACAGCAACTTCACATTTAGGATGCAGGCTGATATTTCTCATCCATTTTTCAGACAAAAAGATGCCTCCTATATGCCGCAAAATGTGGTGCTTTTCTTTTGTGTCACTGTTTACCCATAAAGTTCTATCATCTTAAGTGAGAGAAAGTATTGTACTGCAGAATCAAGATTTTATTCACAAATTTTATATGTAAATCTTATCTAGTCATGGATCCAGTATCATAACAATACAATACTACTGTATGCTTATTATTTTTCTAGTTACTAAGAATATACTTTTATATGTACCAATGTACCAATGTTTCTTTTTATGAGTACACTTGTGTCTCCTTAGTTTTACAAGTGTGATCAGGTGAATAAGGGAAATTTTTTTCAAATGAAAATCACTATTTTTCATACAGCTACAGTTTGAACTTACTCCACAGGTTCAAACGTCGTCGTCGAGAACCTCGTAAGAAAGAGAACATAGAATTAGATACAGGACCTCGAGTGTCTGTGGTGCTGAAGGGGGATGTAGATGGCACTGTAGAGGCCATCCTCAACGTGCTGGACACTTACCACAGTGAAGAATGTCAGCTGGACATCATCAGCTATGGTGTGGGCACAGTTTCCCCCAATGACGTGACAATGGCCTCATCATTTAATGGTGTATACCTTTTTTCTTTCCCTCAGTAAGGTCATGTTTAGATCTTGTTAATCCTAAGAAATAGAGTTTGTCTGGCTTATGTAACTCATATATAATCAGCAAGTCCACGGCATTGGAAACCCAGGTTTCCTAGGATCCAGATATGTCAGTAACTACTGGATTTCTATAAAAACCTGATGGTAATGGCAGTCATTAAGTGCCAGTTACCCATAAAAAAATTTATTTTTGAGTCTCACCTTCACACTAGCATCAGCACACCTCTTGATTTGCACAGCTACATGACTAGTGCCATCTCATAGTAACCCCTTCATTTTTAGTCAAATAGCAAGCTGAACGGATGTCAACAGACTCAACTCGTTGATAGTTAAGTGCATCTAAATGAAATATTTCTGCATTTTGTTAGTTTAATTGTGCTGTGTTGTTGTAAATGTGATCAGGTTTTTATTGCAGTTGCAAATGTTTACAAATGTTAATCAACCTAGTGTGAGTTTCATGGGAGTTAGTTTTGGGGGGCCAACACCTGTTGTGTCATTATGGTGCAGATTTGTCCTACAGGTTATTAAAAGATTATTCCTTTGTACAGTCTTCCAGATTGGAATTTTAGAAAAGTTTCATATCAGGTTGGATTGGTTGGCCCACCTGAGGATCTGTCAATTCTGCATGTAATATTAAGTTTTATGTTCATGAAATTGGGAGTCAGTTACTCTTGAATGACATTATTATTCTAGTTAATTTGGATGGGGCTAGGAGAGTCTTTATGGATAACTTGATTGTGAAGCTTAGTGTGAAATTAGGTCTGAGAATGTTGAGATGTATGGAAAGGGGTTGGAAAATCTCTTCACAAATGTTGTCTCAAAGGAGTCACCATCTTCTCTTAAAATATAGCTTCCTATTGCTGTACTTTGGAGGCCTCTTGCAGTAAACTTATACTCATATGTTAAAATAGTGGACACAGATTTTGGAACCATCAACTGCTTAGTTTTCATATCCTGTAATTTTGTCAGTAGTTTCAGTGTACAGTATATGGATTTTTTTTTTATTATTCTAGTTTGGTAAAGAATAATTTATTTTGGATTTCATTTGACTTTTTTTCCACAGACGTTCATAATGTCTTTGCAGGCATTATTCTAAGGTGAAGTTCCAGTTTATGGACTTGTTGCTGCTACAAATGAACTGGCAACAAGGAGATCTGTTATTTGTGCTCTCTTCCTACTATGTGAACAGTGTTCACTGAATTATTAAATTCATTTAGTAACTGGTATACTTTTATTGCTTTCTTGGTTAATGTTTTTATGTTAAATGTCAGGCTCTCTTTCAGTCTCCTCATGACAAACAAGGAATCCTGAGGATATTATATTTCTGGCCAGACCTTCAGCATATCAAGAACATAATCTAACCTCTGTTCCAGGATCAATTTACACATTCAATACACAAGTCCCTCCTGATGTACGGAAGATGGCCATAGCAGAGGGGGTGACCATCAAGGAAAACAATGTGATATATCATTTGGTGGAAGATTTAAAGAAGGAATTATCAGAAAATTTACCTTTTAAAGAGGTGGAAGAAGTCTTGGGTAAGTAAAAAGAATACATTACTGTATACGAGTCTATTCCTCGGGTAATTTAAAGCCCCCTTGAGTAGCTGCTTCCCTAAAATTTGGGTTGCTAACTCCTGCAATCATTCTTAGGCGTTTTGGAACAAACAGGGTTACCTCAAAGGATGGATTTGATCTTATTCAGGATAGGCCTCAAGGCACAGTTCTTAACTGACTTTGTGATCTCAGCTAAGAACATCCAAGTGACTCTGTCAAGGAAAGAAGTTTGCAGTTGGTGTAAGAAGTGTAATGGTGTATGTATGGTCTTTTTTACTCTCATTCTCAGGTGAAGCAAATGTGATAGAAGAGTTTGTTATAACAGAAGGCAAAAAGAAGGTACCAGTTGCTGGCTGTCGCTGTGTCAAAGGAACACTCAAGAAAGAAGCATTATACCGAGTAATTCGAGGACAAGATACTATACAGGAGGGTAAATAAATTTATAATCAAGATTCTATCTGTATATTTCCTGTAACCCCCATGTATTATATGTACAGTATACCTGTACATACATACATACATGCAAATACATACATACATACATACATACTGTACATACATACACACATACACAGTGGTTGGAAAAGGCATATGATAGGGTGAACCGAAAAGCATTGTGGGAGGCATTACAGTACAAGTGTATGGGGTGGGAGGAAGGCTATTATATGCAGTACTAATAGCATTATTTGAGAACAGCTGGGCAACAGTAAGAGAAAATGGGAAAGAAAATAAAACAGTTGAAATAAATGTGGGTGTTAGACAGGGATAAGTTATGTCCCATTGGTATAGACATGGGTGTGAACCACTGGTGAAAGTGGTGATAAAAAGCTTTCTTACTGAGCTGCGCTCATCTCAGATCCTTATTATAGGGGAGCCATGTTGCTACTGTTCAGTATAACTTGTGACTGCTTCTGTTTATGGTTGGACTCTTAGCCTTTTATTCTAATGTGTTGAGATCATGTATTATATGGGTCCAGGAGAGCCAAGTTGCCATTGCCCATGTCTCTCTCTCTCTCCAACTGTTCTTAAATGAATTATTTAAAATTTTCTACTGTAAAAGTTTAATAATTTTTCATGCATTAAGATGAACTTAAACTTATATTTTGCCTTTAAGCATGTAGGATGAGTCTGGCTGACTGATCAAAGCGTGTGTTTTTCAAATTTGGCCTTCGCAGTGATTTATTTTAGATAGAAAAGAATATAAATGATTGCTAAATCATCCTGAATGTAATTTTTTTATTAATAGCATTTTAAAAGGTTATAAAAAGGCTACAAATACTTAAAACTTATTAAAACCAACATTATAGCATTGAAACAAAAAAAAACAAAAATACCAATGGTTTTTGCCAACCCTGGATTTTCAAGGTCACTTGTTGGTGTTTATGTTATTCTGGATGTACCTAAGTAGTTAGACACATTAAATTTAAATTCTGAGATATATGTACTCTTGAACAAACTGATTAAGGATCTGTTGTCTACAATTTGATATCTGTATGATTACTTATCCAAAGGACAGCTCAAAAGTTTTAATTGCATAATAACTGAAGTCACTCATATTTTAGCTGTAACACTGAATCATCTACTGCAGCAGTGATATGTGCAAACATTAACACATTGTACAATTATATATGAATCTTGCACCTCTTTCCACTGTCCTTGCTCTCACTTCTCACTATACCAATTATGAAATTATTAAATAGTCTTGGTGACAATACATTTTGTTAACATTGTCCTACTATCACTGGAAACCAGTTTCTCTGTTCCAAACAAACTTAACACGTGCTTCACCCACCCTATAAAAACTCTGGACAGCATTTGACAATTTCTCTACACTATTCAAAAACTAAATTTCAAACAAGTGTGCTTTTTAAATGCATGTTTCTTTAAAAAATTCTTCATCACTGGGATTCCAACTTTACCCAGCCATTTAACAGAAATATATGTTTGTTTTTTTTGTTTGTTTTTCAATTTAACATGTGGATGCCTCATACTCATGCTCTTATCCTATGACCATCAAATACATGTAGTGATTTGTGAAAATATTGGAGCATACAGATGCAAAGGTGTAGGGGTGGTTGGTGGTGGGGGATTTTAAAATTTCTGGGTGATGTTAAGCATCTTACTGTAATTCAGTACAGTATTTGATACCAAATGAAGTGGCAATTGTGATACCACAGTCATTTCTTGAATCATGTAAACATAAATCACATTTCATGAAATAGTATACAGTAGATGTTTCTATTCTACCTACCTTTATTAGAGGATATTGTATTTACTGTGATAGTATCATGCTTTCAGTGTCATATTACATTACTGTTTAGAATTTCTACCACCTCAGTGTTTTTGGTATACATTCAGCTCTTGACAGATTATCCACCACCCATATTCAGGGGGGTCCTGGGGGTCTGGACCCCCCCTCCCCCTTTTTCTCGTCAGAAAATTCCAGTACTTTTTCTTTAATGCAGTACTGTACTCAGGCATTTTTATATAGTAAAAGGTAATTACTATTGACCTTAGAATATCTCCCAGTATCAAGTGCACATGGCTTCAAAATAGCCTCACAATGCCCATGATATTGGTCAGATTTAAAAAAAATTCTGCGGGGCTTATAGCATGCACCCCCAAAATACCCCCAGCTGGGTGTGCTTGCCTTGTTCTCTCACAACTTCTTGGACCCCCCTTTTTCTTGATATTCCTGGATATTGTATTTATACATTACAATAAACCCTCAATAACTCAGCATTTGATAACTCGGAATTTCATATAACTTGGCATGGATATGGTCTCAGAATGTATTAGTATAACTTGGGAAATGCTGAGATATGTAAAATGATCTGGGAAAATCTTGGCACATCTGGTCACCTGCATCACCTACCATGCCTCTGTGTCACCTACTGTGATGCTTCATTATTTGCCTGCATTACTGCTAAGTAATGGGTCGATAATTTTTTATTGTTGTATTTCCGTAGGAGGGGGCAAGTGCCTCGATAAGTTGGAATTTGGGATAACTTGGCAAGGCCAAAGCCCCATATGTGCCAAGTTATTGAGGGTTTACTGTACTGTATATTATCATGAGACAAAACATAATTTTGTTTAAAGAATTTGTGATTTAAGTCTTCCTAAAGAGCACAGTATACTGCTCATGTTGACTCATAAATGCAATTTAGTAAAAGCATGAATACGTAATGCCTTTTTTTTTTTGTAGGGATGCTATCATCAATGCGTCACTTAAAGTCGGAAGTGGCCACTATCAATCGAGGAAATGAATGTGGACTAAAGTTTACTGATGAATCACTGCGGTTTGAACCTGGTGACACATTAGTATGTTACAAGATAAACAAGGTACAGCAGGTCACAGACTGGGATCCAGGGTTCTAGAAAAGAGTAACATGTATGGAGTGATCTTGACACCAGGATCACCATTTCTAGAACGGAATCAAAGCTTGGCACGCTTTTTGTTACGCTTACTGCTAACTCCTCTTGTATTTGTACAAATGCAATAAATATAAGACTGTTACCTTAACTGGTCTTTCAGTTTTATTTTCTCCATAAATTACTTAAGATTTTGGCTTTTCCTTGCAATATAGGCTGGTTGTAACTTGTGAAGACAAAGGTGCATTAAAGGGAGGCACATGCACTTCCAACCCCTTTTGTTCATCCACCTTCTTGATATACTTATAAAGAATATTAAATTTCTAGGCGTCCCTCACTTCCAAACTTCATAATTTGTGTACTGATTGGTTATAAAACTGATAAACCTTTGTCATCAGGTATTTTATGGCTAATGGAAAAGTGAATAGTGTTTCAACACTAGAGGTCGACTACCACTTTACCTTTCAGTGGGTCACCTCCTCCTCTGGTTTATATTTTGTACAGTATAATGTATATTATGCTCCCTCTCTACTGCAAGGGAAATTTAGGTAATAGTTTCATTCATTAGCAACTGAAGCTTGTTCTATTTGTTTACCTAATTAATGCACTGTACAGTAATTGATCCTTTAAAAGCTGTAAAATACCAGCTCTGAATTGTTTTGTCTAATATTTGTTAAATACTATCAATGCCTCAAACTCAAGGGGACATAGCTACAAGCTCAACAAGCTGTCATGGATAATGAACATAAGGGAATAAGTCTTCACACAGGGTGGTAGACCTATGGAGCAGTCTACCAGCTCAAGCTGTAGAATCATGAACAGCACTGGGCTTCAAAATAGCTCTTGGGAAATGATCAAGAACAGGCCATGTGGCATGGCCACCTTCAGTAGGTGACCATTAGGTAAATGAGGTAGGTAATGTAAATAAATATTAAAGCTCACCCTTCTGGAGTTTAGTTGCAACAAGGGAATTTTATATATATATATATATATATATATATATATATATATATATATATATATATATATATATATATATATATATATATATATATATATATATATATATATATATATATATATATATATATATATATATGCAAGTAAATCACTGTAGGTGCGCGTGATCTAGGTATATGCTGATAACCACAAGGAAAGAAGAAAACACGAAGTTCCCAAGCGCTTTCGTGTAATTCACATCTTCAGGGGTGAGTACAGACTAGAGAGAGTAATACAAATCAAGGTGTATATATACAGAGGAGGGTGAGACCAGGTCCACAATGGTCAGGTATTAGGTAATGACCTTACTAATCTTTAAATAGCACACAACGGTTGGTGGTCAGGTCAGATGGTCAAGTGACCCGGCCTTCTCACCTGATCACAAATCTTCTTAATTACAAAATTGTCCAGCTTGTACATGCCGTTACTCAAATTCATGTTGGATGCTTCGGTATGTTTAATAAGACTAGATTCTATGATGTTCCTACTATCAATTGAATTACATGGTAATATTGAGGAGGCATTATCCCAGTCAATGCAATGCTTGTTATCCCTCAAATGAACAAACAGAGCATTGGATTCCTGGCCTGTCCTAACACTGTATTTGTGTTGTTTAATTCTAGTTGCAAGATCTTTACCTGTCTGGCCTAAGTAAAACATATTACATTCCTTGCAAGGAACTTTATAAATGCAACCAATTGTGTTGTTGGGGGAGTTCTTGATTAACATTTGTTTAACAGTGCATGAGTTTTTAAATGCCACATTGACGTTCCAGGTTTTTAGCTGTGCAGGAATGTGTGAGAAATTTTTGTGAAATGGTAATATTAAGATATTCTTATGGTCATGGGTGGGCTTGGGGTCAGTTCTATAAAAAGTTTTCTTAGTAATGTTTAAGCATTTGTCTATGAAAGATCTAGGGTATTTAAGGTTTGAGCCAATATTATATATATATTTGTATTCCTCATCGATGAATTCCGGACTGCAAATTCTCAAGGCACGTAAAAACATTGTTGAAAATACTGACTGTTTGACTTTATTATGGTGGGCAGAATAATAATGAATGTATGAACACACATTAGTTGGTTTTCTATAAATACTGAACTTAAAAGTGTTACCTATTCTGTGTATCAGACAGTCTAGGAATGGCAATTTACAGTCTTGCTCTAATTCCACAGTGAATTTGATCGAGGGGGCTAAGTTGTTAAGTTGTGGCAGGAAAGCTTTTAGGTCCTCATTACATGGCCAGAGACATAATACATCATCAACATATCTAAACCAGACTGCTGAGGGTGGTAAAATATTACTTAATAGTTTCTTTTCAAAGAATTCCATATATAGGTTGCTTAATACAGGTGAGAGTGGATTACCCATTGCCATACCAAATTTTTTAGCATAATATTCCCCATTGAATTCGAATTTGCAATCCTTAATACATAGTTTGATGAGTTCGATGAAGTCGTCTTTCGAGACGGGCAGTGAAATGTTATCCAGGGAATCTATGAGGAACTCTAGTAAATCATCAACTGGGACCTTTGTAAAGAGTGACGTTACATCAAAGCTGACCAGTTTAAAATCATGATTAATGTGTAAGTTATTGAGTTTATCAACCAGATCCGTATTATTCTTGATATTGGAGTTAGAAATGTTGCCAACTAGGGGATTTAGTAAAGTAACTAACCATTTAGATAGTTTATAAGAGATTGACCCAACTGAGCTAATGATGGGTCTTGCTGGACCATTGTGGACCTGGTCTCACCCTCCTCTGTATATATACACCTTGATTTGTATTACTCTCTCTAGTCTGTACTCACCCCTGAAGATGCGAATTACACGAAAGCGCTTGGGAACTTCGTGTTTTCTTCTTTCCTTGTGGTTATCAGCATATATATATATATATATATATATATATATATATATATATATATATATATATATATATATATATATATATATATATATATATATATATATATATATATATATATATATATGCAAGTAAATCACTGTCTATGAAAGATCTAGGGTATTTAAGGTTTGAGCCAATATTATATATATATTTGTATTCCTCATCAATGAATTCCCGACTGCAAATTCTCAAAGCACGTAAAAACATTGTTGAAAATACTGACTGTTTGACTTTATTATGGTGGGCAGAATAATAATGAATGTATGAACACACATTAGTTGGTTTTCTATAAATACCCTAGATCTTTCATAGACAAATGCCGAAACATTACTAAGAAAGCTTTTTATAGAACTGATCCCAAGCCCACCCATGACCATAAGAATATCTTAATATTACCATTTCACAAAAATTTCTCACATTCCTTCACAACTAAAAACCTGGAACGTCAATGTGGCATTTAAAAACTCATGCACTGTTAAACAAATGTTAATCAAGAACTCCCCTAACAACACAATTGGTTGCATTTATAAAGTTCCTTGCAAGGAATGTAATATGTTTTACTTAGGCCAGACAGGTAAAGATCTTGCAACTAGAATTAAACAAAACAATAGTGTTAGGATAGGCCAAGAATCCAATGCTCTGTTTGTTCATTTGAGGGATAACAAGCATTGCATTGACTGGGATAATGCCTCCTCAATATTACCTTGTAATTCAATAGATAGTAGGAACATCATAGAATCTAGTCTTATTAAACATACCGAAGCATCCAACATGAATTTGAGTAATGGCTTGTACAAACTGGACAATTTTGTAATTAAGAAGATTTGTAACCAGGTGAGAAGGTCGGGTCACCTTACCATCTGACCTGACCACCAACCGTTGTGTGCTATTTAAAGATTAGTAGGGTCATTACCTAATACCTGACCATTGTGGACTTGATCTCACCCTCTTCTGTGTCTATACACCTTGTTTTGTACTTCTCCTTAGTCTGTACTCACCCCTGAAGATGTGAATTACACGAAAGCGCTTGGGAACTTCGTGTTTTCTTCTTTCCTTGTGGTTATCAGCATATATATATATATATATATATATATATATATATATATATATATATATATATATATATATATATATATATATATATATATATATATATATATATATATATATATATATATATATATATATATATATATATATATATATATTTTTTTTTTTTTTTTTTTTTTTTAATGGTCTGTATATACAGTCGATTATGTGCGCAATCAAAATAAAAATGATAAATAAATAACATCATTACTAACTCAACCTAACTCGATTTAAGCATACAGCCATACATGGTAGTTTAAAGGGTAAATGACGTCATGAATGAAACAAAAACTTTTACCTAACTGTATATGAAAAACATTCAATTTAATTACAATAATGAAGACCAAGAAATATGAATGTTTAGCATTAAAATTTTATTTATAGTGAGGGCGAAATGCAGTTTCAGACCCTCGCCTCTTCACTCAGAGAAAGTTTAGTGCCTTGTGACCCTGGGAACAGGTACTGTGACCAGCGCCGCCCGCCAAGATCGAGTTTGGTCACCTCGGTGATCGAACCTGATTGGCTGAGCCAGTCCCGCGACACATAGCGCCATGTACTTCTGTAGACGATAATGATGTTTATTCAGTAAAATTGTCATACATGTTTACAGACTATTCAGTTATACAATTCAGCAAGATTATAGTCAATGTAGGTTCAGTACTGTACTGTATAGGCCCCGGGCTTTTGGCTGTGCTCATACTAAGAGAAAGTATTTTCTCAAGTTACGATCGACGTGCATAAATGTCTACACAGACGGCACTAACAGCACCATTGAAACGACCAAACCCATCATCTGTCATATTTTGAGATTAAAACTTGTTATAGGACTATTTATTTTCCTAGCCAACCTACATTTGCGTAATGTAACAACTCTACCTTCACTTGTACCTGTATTTGTACCCATATCTACTTGAACCTGTAAAAGTACAGTACTTATACCCGTTCTCTTGTACTTTATAATTAAAAAAAATAGGAAATGAGTTTTTTGTGATACGCAAATTACAAAACTTTCAAATATTTGACCTGTATATGCGTACTTAAATAGTTAACATTCAAATATCAGACATATAATGACACTCAAAATTAAAAACAAAAATACTACAGCAGGTTATCGTACCATCAAAGCATCATTGACACACAATTTTCTCGGAGCACGAACACCAGATGTACTGGAGGCAGTCGGATGAGTTGTGGAGCTTGAGGTGTGGTTACAGGCGGCAGTGTGCTGTTGACTGTGGTTGAGGTAGGATGTGCTTCGTTTCCCACCTATGACGTATGGGACCTTACTTTATCGCTTAACTAGGATCTGGAGAAACTTGTTGGGTTTTGTCATAGCTAAATGGCGCCACCTTAATAACCTGTTTTGAACCTGAAGTGTGTTTATATTTGTAGTTTACGAATCATAAAACCTCCCTTTGAGTACAAGTTCTCTATTACCCATACTCCCCTGCCTACAGCATATTAATAGAGAATATCGGTGTATGATTTTAGGTGCATGGAACACCTGCTCATCAACACCCGGTCCCATCCTAGCTCGTGTTGAGGTGGAATGAGTACTGGTGCAGTAGTGGTGCTCATTATCAGTTTCCACATTTTCCTGTGCTCGTCATATAGAAATTTTAAAGACTTGTGTATCGTAGAAAAGTTGTATTTACCTCGACAATAGCTCGTGTCCACCCGAGGAATTGCTTATACGTATTTTTCCCTCTTGCGTTATGCTTTGTTTCAAGTTGCCAGTCGTCACGAGCTTTCTTAATATCTTAGTACCTATTTTAAGTTTTAATAAATTATATTGTTGCAATATTTTTATACTATTTTAATATGTTTACCAAAATATACAATAGAAAATAAAAAAATAACCAAGGAGTCCGTTTCTGTAAGTGGCCTGTAAGTACGTGCGACGTGTTGGAGAAATCGAAGTTTTAAGGTGGCGCTTCTTAACATTACCTCTTGCTGCAGGAAAGGACGGAGATAGATCTTGAGGTGATCTGTCTCTGGGATTATTGTGCCCTTGGTGACAGACATCATGACGGACGTCAGCAGCACAGTGTCGCCCCTCCCACCACAGGATGAAGGATCGAAACTGGACTGGCCTGACGTGGTGGTGATCGTAGTCTACTTTGTCTTCGTATTAGCCGTCGGGCTCTTCGTAAGTATTGCTTCTTCCACTTGATGTATGTCAGTTCTCGGAGGTTCTTACAACAACTATTTAATTTTGTGCCCTTTAACTTTATCATCTGCCACTGGCCGGTTTTAGCCGGTGGGGAAGTCGGCCACTTCTGATGGCAAGTACTCCAATATACTCAGTAAAAGTTAACTCCAGCAATTTTCTATACTTGTGGCTTTAACTTGAGGTTGTAACCTCTAGCGAGGCAGCCTCCAGATATGATCACTTCACAGATGACATTTTGGATGAGGCTTAATTAGTCTGTCTCCAGCTCCTGAATTTCATGAATAATTTGGGTTTGGCTGCGACGGTTGAAAGAGCGTGTATTTTACAAGAGTTTTATAGTTAAATTTTTCTGTTCTTTGAGGTGCTTATATACTTCTATTATATCACTCCCGGTCATTTAATAGTATAAGCCAGGCAACTGTACCCTAAATGGTACTATGAAGGTAAAGCCATTTATTATGTTAACATAAGAACATAAGAAAATAAGGAGTCTGCAATAGGCCGGTTGACCTGTGCATGGCAGCTCCTGTCGAGAGTTACTACCACTCTCTATCATCCATGAATCTATCTAGCCTCCTTTTAAAACATTCCAGCACTTACTACAAAGTTGCTAAGCTTGTTCCACTCGTCCACCACCCTATTTGTGAACCAGTTCCTTCCTATCTCCCTCCTAAACCTAAACTTATCCAACTTAAATCCGTTGCTACGAGTCCTATCCTGCTTGGATATTATAAGAACTTTATCTATATCCCCTTTATTGATTCCTTTCACCCACTTAAATACTTCTATCATATCTCTTGTTATTGTTGTTATTCTTGGACAATATTTTTGTGTTTTAGCTCAAGTCAGCCAGCTAAGTATATTTTTGGATTCATTGTACAAACTCACCAAAGGAGGGTCACCAGACTGGTGCCTGTATTACGACACCTCAGTTACCCAGGGAAATTAGAACGTCTGCAATTGCCTAGCTTATACTATAGATGGGCAAAGGGTGACCTAATTGAAGTTTACAAACATCTCAGAGGGTACTATTCAGTCAAGTGTCATGCCTGGAACTGGCTGACTCCCGCCCCACTAGAGGTCACAGCTCAAGATTGAAGAATTATCAAGCCCAGAAAACTGTGAGGGCAAACTTTTTCGGAGTGAGAGTTGTGAACTCTTGGAACAATCTGCCAGTGTGGGCTCTTTCAAGTTCAGGCTCGACTAACACTGGAGCAGGTACAGCTACTGTATATCCAGAAGCCAGTTTATGCCCAGTACTTGCCAACAGTGCGTAAGAGATGTGACCGACCGCCCAAGCGGCTAACAGTTGCTCATTGGCGAAGAGGATAAAAGTAAAAAAGTGAACATCGGTTCCCCAACGAAGTAGGTCAAGATGACATTTTTTTTTACAATAAACTTTTCCACTACTTTGTCGAAGGAACGACGAATGTCAGTGACTACGAAATTTTTTACGGGATTTCATGAACGAGTGGAAATAAAGTGATTGTGAAAATAGTGAGAAATTGCCGTCTTGTCACTCTCTAGCCGCGTCTAGCGTCAACGTAAAGTTTAGATCAAGGGAGGTAGAGTGAAGGGAGAGTGAAGGTCATGTATGAAGGTTGCCACTCCCAGGTTTTCCCCGCACGCGGCTAGTGACTATTGTTGCTTTCCAAGGTTCACATGCAACAGGATATATGGTAACGCTTCTGTTGGTTTACTTAGTTTAGATGATGTTGATACAGCGACCAAAATAATGCCCAAATTTTTATAAGACTGCAGAAACTACTGAACGAAAAATGCTTTACGTACTCACCTAATATTGATATTTCAAACTCGCTATTATGAGAGCATCGATTCGTTTGTTATTTTCCAGCGGACTGGTGATGCAAGAACGCCGGCTGGCTAAAATAGTTTACCATACTGTTGTTGGTGTGTGTTTAATTTCCCTGGCCGTCAACGGCATCGATTGTTATGGCCATAAACTTGTTAGTTGGATCTCTTTCTCTTGTTATTATTTGACACTTTCCACACTTCTTGTTTTTCTTAGTGTTCTTATTCTTCTGGTTTTTGCTGTTCTTGTTCTCGTTGTTTTTCTTGTTCCGGATCTTTTTTCTGGTTTCTCCTCACTTTGAGGAGCGCACCCCTGTAGTTAAAAGTTTTTGTGTTTCACCTTAAATCAGATCTTATGGGATGTTTGTGGGCTCTAGTCGACGAGCCTGACCTCCACCTTAACGAGCATGTCATTGATGCTTGTTACTTCCTTCAATTGTTCAGACTGTCCCCAGTCACCAAGGTAACCAAAAAACTACCATTCGGCCGATGGACAACTTTCGTAACCCCCTCTATACTCGAAGAAGTAAAAATACCTCGTCAGGACGAGGAGGTTTAGCTTCTCAAGAGTGGAAGCTGGGGTATAGAGCCTCACAACTTTCACCTGCTCCCAAATTGTTCGCATGTCTGCTCTGGCTGAGGTCTGGTCTCTGGTGTTTCAACACAAAAACATTCATCATAGATTCGTAAGTAAATCTAGCCCTCAAACTAGAGATCTGTGAATACACTTGAAATATTGCTAAGGCACAGTGCAAGGTTGGTGGCAAAACTAATGTCTGAAATACACCGAGGCCCATTTGTTTGTGTTTAAAAGTTGTCAGTGACTAAATGTTTCTTCTTAACCCCCTGTGTACAGTGCCGCCTTTGAGCTGAATAAAATCTTTTGGCGTCCCCGTAGTGAAGGGACTGACACTCAATGACGGAAATGACAAATTTTTTTACATTCATGAGTTCCCGTGAAATGGCGGATGACTGCAACAGAGTTGCTTACATTACTGTTGTGTTGGTTTTGTGTGTGTGCGCTGCAGAGTGTTTTGAGGTCACGTTTGACAGTAGCACCGGTAACTCACTCACAAATTCGCTGGATTTTTCTCAAATCTTAGCCGGGTTCACAAATTTTTAAATGTTAATTGTTGTTCCAGGATTTGAGCAGGGCCGGATTCAGGAGTGGGCAAAGTGGGCAGCTGCCCAGGGGCCTCCACATATTACAATATGTTCTAATTTCCTCAATATAACTGCATATGGCTTCAAAATTCTCCAAAGAAGTGTTCAAATTTCAAAATTTTCCCGGGGGGCTTACAGCGCCCCCCGGAACTCCCAGATGTTTAGGCTCGCTTCACTCGCCACCCCACCCTCTTGGGTAGTTATAATGAGGGGGGCCTCCACAAAGATGCTGCCCATGGGCCTCCACAGGTCTAAATCCGGCACTGGATTTGAGAATATAAGAGCGATCCCGGTTATGGTAGTCATTTCAGTACTGACACCATTCAGGGTTCAGTCTCAAATGTTTATACGTTCAATTTTGCTCGTAACTGTTGATGCGAGAATTGATATAACTGATTATGAAAAAAAGAAAAGATTCATAATGTGAGTAAAATTTACATTTTTGTGGGAACAAATATGATTGTTCATAAGTACGTTCATATATCTAAACAGTATGTAGGTACAAATTAAAACCCTGTATGGTCATCCATCACAACAACTATAGTGATGTCATCCACCAACATATAAAATCAACAATCGAGCGATTACACCAGCAAACATGTCCGAGCTCACCAAACAAGACAGGTAGTAAGCTGCTACCAAGTAGGGAGGTACTACCGCCTGGGAAGATATTAGAAGCATAATGTGTTGCTGCTATATGGCATCACGAAAATCGTGACTAAGTTCCAGGTTGCTGATCTAACTTCTGCCTCGTTTACACCCAATTGCAGGGTCTCAATTGGGTCTCTTACTTTGATAACACAACATACTGTACATGTACAGTATTGTTTCTCACTTTTGATTTTTTTTTCATTTTTGTATTTCATTATTACTATTATTATTATTATTATTATTATTATTATTATTATTATTATTATTATTATTATTATTATTACATTTTCGCCCCCAGGCCCCGATGTGGGTCAGCGACCTGTGCCCGGGTGGGTTAATCCCCGTAAAAAAATAAAAATAAAAAAAATAAAAAAGAAGAGAAGGAAAAAAGCATCGAATGCTACCTTTCAGAATAAAAACACCAGTGGATAATCAACACTGGTACTGTATAAACATGTAAATTGAACCTTGAATGCCTGTGTATAAGAATTAGAAATCACAGTCAGATAATGGAAGGATATTATTAAAACGTCCTTAAACTCATTCTATAATCTAACCTAACCATGCCATGTCCATAATAATAATATGTTAGCTAAGATGAAACGTCCTTGGACCTAATATCCGTCTGTTTATTATCTGTACTCCTCTCTTACCCGAGTTTACGTTGAATCAAAAGATAAAGAAAGCTCAAGGGAAGTGAAGGAATAAGAAAGTGATGCAAGACACGTGTAGAGAAATCTAGGACATCACTACCACAACAAGGAGAAATACCCTGTACATTTACGCCTATTCAGTGATCCGTTGAGAGGTTAAGAAGGGAGAGGGTTTTTCCATAGACGTCAACCACTCCCGTGTTAATTAAATACAGCTCATGACAGGTTCTCGCTCACCCTTCAGTATCTAAGAATACGTGTTATCCAGATTTTAGAATATGTAATTTGATAAACTTATAGAGTGATAAGAGAAAAAGATTTAGGGTAACTTATTTTTACAAAGGTATCATTATGACGACAAATGAGTGATGGTACAATAACGATGGCGATGCTGATTACATTTCACTAGTACTCTAAGGGTCCCTGCCTCTTGTGTGTGTGTGTGTCTCTGTCTGTCTGCTACCTTTGACTTTAATGCTGTTTTTGTGTGTTAATACTTCCATAGTGATGAAAAGAATTACGTTTGTATTTGTAATAACAAGCGCCAACGAGACCTGGAGTGTGTTCTTTCTGTAAAGCGTCATTGGAGGGTAGTTTTGGTCTTCTATAATAAGGTTGTCAGGTGTTAAAGGATGTGTGTGTGTGTGTGTGTGTGTGTCTTAAGTACAACATGTGAGTCAGGTAAAATCCCACACTCACTTAAACTG
Organism: Homarus americanus; assembly: GCF_018991925.1. Lineage (NCBI taxonomy): Eukaryota > Metazoa > Arthropoda > Malacostraca > Decapoda > Nephropidae > Homarus > Homarus americanus. Next base: position 7,921,951 of record NW_024723833.1, on the reverse strand, counting down.
GAATTTCCTGTCGCAATCAACACAATGGGGACGCCCCTCTACATCTGACGCAATAAACACTTGTTTACAATAATTAAGTTCACTATGCCTGTCATAACTGAACAGTATCATATCTAACTTATAGCCAAATTAAATGTGATTTTGAGCTCAGCACAACCAACTGTAGCTTACTTGAGTACGACGTGACCCGATTTAATCCAACTTAACATAGCTAAACAAAATGTTGACGTCATTTAATGTAAGCTAATCCTGATCATATCTACGTAACTTCATTATGATTCGTATATTCAAAGTGTATCTTAATTGCAAGTTGTTCCGTTTACCTTGTTTTAACCCATCTGAAGTAATTATGCCTAAATACAAATGCAAACCCACACACAAACATGCATGCACATTCAAGCACACACCGACACACAAACGCATTCCCAAACACAAACATACACTCACATACAAACACACTCACAACCACACACCCACATACAAACACATTTCCAAACACTTAACATGCATTCACACACCCATACACGAACACAACCCCACACACCAACTCATCCACAAACACACACACAAATACACATAAACATACAGGTATACAGTACACTCTACCACACATACAAGTCCTTCCACACACAAGCACACATTTGCCCACCCACAAATACACACTCCTCCCCCACACACAAATCTCCACACCCCCCCCAACATACTGTATACACACACGAACTTTCACAACAAAAGATATCCGGTTTACACTGGGACAGCCCCGCTTGATATATCTAGAACAGAATTTGGGATGATAACCTGAGCTCACTCATTAATGCATGTTCTGAATGTCCCGTCGTCATTTTCTGTAGTGTGGGAGACTTGTAGTGTAGTGACGAACCCTTCCTTATGTCACTCTGTAAAACATTCCGTACCTCTTAAAAATTAAAGATTCAGTTTCAGGCATTAAATGTGTAGAATGACAAAAAAAAATCAGCGCTAGCCGAACACATCTACAACACTTATCACGAGTTTCTTATTCCGGTCAATTTTGGACAATTTGGGCTGGGGTAAACATAATTTTCATGATTATCTTGTCAATATAATTATTTTTGTATTTTATCTAGTGTTGTAGCACGATCATCTGAAGATTAACCCCTATCTTATTTCACCTCATGATTAACCACGCTAACCTAATCTGACCCAATCTAACCTAACCTCCCCAGGTAGCAGTTAGTCCATGGACCAGATCTCAATAATTGTATTTCCGTTGCACCTCCCTGGCAACGTTGGTTTGATGGTCCCAGAGGGTTCCTTGGCCACATACGACAATATTTTCATTTATCTTTCACACAACCTACAAAGCAGTTTTAACAGTGCATTGTGTGAAAGGGGGAAGCCTAGTGTAACTTTTCAGCATAACACGCAAAGCCACTGAGGGTCACCACTTGTTCATTTTATAATCTTAGTACAGTATTTACAGTATGTTTAACTGGAGAGATCGCTTAACCTTTCATATTACACATACTAAAACTGTCTGGCCTTTTTTTTTATTATTCTAAATGTTGACTATTTTTTACTATCAAAAAATATCTTTAATTTTCAATTTACACTGGCCATATCTGCTTTATGAAGTTGCTGTCACATTTTTGGGCCATTCAAGTTTTGTACAACTATTCAGTGTCATCGATGGAAGCACTATGAAGTTTTGTCCACTTTTCTTCAAACAACCCGTCATAACTCACATACAGTATATACATTTCTTTATTTACCACTTACTTTACCTTCCTCCTACTCCTTGCATTTTCAGGGCCTGTGGCCTTTTTCTCTACATATAACATAAGAACATAAGAATGGAGGAAACTGCAGCGGGCCTATTGGCCCATACTGGGCAGTCCCGTTTACACCCAACCCCTATTGCTCATATGAGCATCCAACCTATGTTTGAAGCAATTCAGCGTATTCGAGTTAATGATGATATTTGGTAACTTGTTCCATTCATCCACTACTCAGTTTCCAAACCAGTGTTTACCCATTTCACGCCTAAATCTAAATTTGTCTAATTTAAAACTATTGTTACGAGTTCGCTCCTGGTTGGATAGTTTGAGTACCTTTGTAATGTCCCCTTTGTTTAGCCCTGCCTTCCACTTATACACCTCTATCAGGTCGCCCCTCGCTCTACGTCTCTCAAGGGAGTAAGATGCTTTTAACCTGTCTCTATACTCAAGGTTCCTAATGCCCGGGATTAGTCTTGTCATGCTCCTCTGAATTCTTTCCAAGGATTCTATATCCATTCTGTAATACGGTGACCAGAACTGAACTGCGTAATCCAGGTGTGGTCTCACAAGAGCAAGATACAGTTTTAGGATGACCTCGCTAGTCTTGTAACTAACACTCCTTTGTATGAACCCAAGTACTTTATTAGCCTTGTTACGAGCAAAAACACATTGTTTACTTGGCTTAAGGTTCCTACTTATCATTACTCCTAAATCTCTCTCGCAGTCGGATTTCTCTATGGCATCGTTGTTCATCTGGAATCTGGTTTCCCTGTTTACATCTCCTATACTGAGTACTTTACATTTGTCGACGTTGAATTTCATCTGCCATTTTTCAGACCATTCGAAAAATTTGTTTAGATCTTCCTGTAGTTTTGCCGAGTCCTCGTCAGATTTGATAACACGTCCTATTTTAGTGTCATCAGCAAATTTACTTATGTTGCTGTCAATGCCGATATCTATGTCGTTTATGTATATAATAAATAATAATGGTCCAAGTACTTAGCCTTGGGGAACTCCACTTGTGACGTTGCTCCAATGGGACTTAGTGCCGTTAATGCTCACTCGCTGTTTCCTGTCCTGTAATCACGCCCTAATCCATTTAAGGATGTCACCTTTGATGCCATGAGCTTCTACCTTTCTAATTAGTCTTTCGTGGGGGACTCTGTCGAAGGCTTTGCTAAAGTTGAGATATACCACATCATAATTGTGCCCCTCGTCCACCGATTCGAAAACTGATGAAAAGAATGTTAATAGATTAGTTAGGCAAGAACGTCCGCTTGTGAAGCCATGCTGGGAATCATTGATCAATCGGTGCTTCTCCAGGTGATTTCGAATAGAGTTTGAAATGATTGCTTCCAGTAATATGCCTACTATTGATGTTAGACTGATTGTGCATGGCAGCTCCTGTCGGGAGTTACAACCACCCTCTATCGTCCATGAATCTATCTCACCTCATTTTAAAACTTTCCAGCGTCCCAGCACTTACTACAAAGTTGCTAAGCTTGTTCCACTAATCTACCACCCTATTTGTGAACCAGTTTCTTCCTATCTCCCTCCTAAACCTAACTTATCCAACTTAAATCTGTTGCTATACCAGTCCTATCCTGCTCGGATATTATAAGAATTTTCTCTATATCTCCTTTATTGATTCTCAGCATCATACATATGCAGCTTGCGGAATGAGTAGGTTGTGTACTAGAACATCAGTATGGTCAACTCGTAGAAGCAACACACAAAGCATATTACCCCCTCCTCACACAACGAAATTATACATAGTTCGTTCGTTGTTAGGGGATTTTGGTCCACTAGTCGTCCTATGAATTCTATACCTTACAAGGCCACGATTGGGGTTGCCAGGTCATGATTGTGAAGGTAGCGGAAGTGCAGGACGGTTGGGGGACTCACTCACCGTACCTATACTGTGTTTTTCTCCAAAGTCGTTGAAAGACGCGCGCCCATTGCATTGCCTTTCAGAATCCGTTAAGCATAACTTTTTAACTTACTATACTGTATTTAACTTTAACATATACGTAATGATACTTTACCTACCTTTATATTATTTAACACTGTTTTACTTAAACCTACTTTATCACACCTTAATTGTATTTTCCCTTGCCTTATTCATTTAACCTTTACCTTATTTTAACTTATCTCACTTTATCTCACTTTAATTTACTTTACCCAGGTTGTTTATATTGCTTTTCTCAATCTAACTTTTCTTTGATGCAATGTAGTGTCTAAGCTTGGATGTAGCGTTTAAGCTTGGATGTAGTATTTATAAGCTTGAGTGTAGTATTTATAGGTTTGCTTGTAGTGCTTGTAAGCTTCGTGGTAGTGTTTATAAACTTGGGTGTAGTGTTTATAAGCTTGAATGTAGTGTTTATAAGCTTGATTGTAGTATTTATAAGCTTGGGGTAGTGTTTATAAGCTTGATTGTAGTGTTTAAGCTAGAGTGTAGTGTTTAAGGTAGAGTGCAGTGTCCATGACTCAACCATCCCCTCCCTTTATGGATTTTTTCACGGAACATCTCTTCGCACTGCGTAGTAGGAAAAAATAGAAATGTCGCTACATCCTTTGACCTTCAGTTGATCACGTGTCCCCCAGCTGACTCGAGTTGTACTGATATTGTGGTAACTGGCAACTCTTTCAACATTCATAAGTGAGTGGAAACTAACATTGTGTGTATTTCTTATTGTAATAATATACGCCACTGTGTTTTCCAAAGCCAACCGAACAATACTCAGATTCACAAGGATACATTTGTTAAACATTCCTCCCACCATAACCTAACCGGTGATGTGATACGGATTCCGAATAACATCAGTACGACAGTGATGACAAACGATATATGACGCTGTAAGTGCACTGAGAACCTACCTACCTACCTACCGTGACTACATGGATCTTCTTGCCTCACATGGGGAAGAAAATTCAACGTAGGCAACCAATGATAATATAGAATTCTAGATCATGAACACGTTGGGAAAGTTTAATGCGAAGCAGCAAGTGATCCTGCCGGTCTCGTGCCTCGCAACTATCACCAAGAATTTTTTTATTGTCTACAACTTTCGCCGCTATTCTTATGGCGGGGGAGGGGTGTAAGAGTGAGGGAGTTACAGGTCATAATGGTTTTATTTGTAAAGTAATTGATCAAGTGAAATAGATGCAAAGTATTCATGCACTGTACAGTAAAATAATTATAATGTGCTGCAGGTAACTACAAGGGCATATATCACGAAATTGTTTTACTTTCTTTGTATTTGTTTCCTACTGTATACTATATAAATCACGTGTAAATAATAATAATAATAATTAACGGTTTATTGAAAAAGTTCTGCACACCCGAAGGCTGAAAATATACATTGGACATAAATGACTTATTACATACATTAGTGGTTTAACAAAAGCTTTCATTAGAGAAAGGAAAAGGAACAAACAGTGAACATACAGATTAATGTTTACAGTGGAAGTTACTACACGTAGTGTTGGAAAGTTTCATGACGACGTTCAAACATATTCGTCTTGCATTATCATTGACATCATAATTATTTTTAAAGAAATGATAGGTGTGTGTCACACATTCGCTGATTCTTATTTTTCATGTTACAGTCATCATGGAAGAGTCAACGAGGCAGTGTGAGCGGCTACTTCCTCGCCTCCCGCAAAATGCACTGGGTTCCCGTAAGTGCTCTATGTTACTTCTCTATTGTATAATCATAGAAATGGAAGTTGTTGGCTTAATATTTTTCCATTTGTTTAGTAATTGATAAAGTTAATATTTACCAATTTGTGTTTTTACAAATACCAAATATTTTGTTATTTATTCATGAAACTATTTTTTGGAAAATTTTAGAACAAATTAACTGGATCATATTATATGAAGTTACTATGTGTAGAGCAGCATTCCAGTAGTTGACAAATTGCTGCCATAGGCCATTACCTTTATCATTCGTATTTTTGTTGCTTTATCAGTTACCTATGCAAAAACAATAATTAACCCCTCAACCCCGACAGGTGGGAGCGTCACTGTTTGCCAGTAACATAGGTTCTGGTCACTTCATCGGCCTGGCGGGGTCTGGTGCTGCCGCCGGCATCGGCGTTGCAGGGTTCGAGCAGAGTGTGAGTATTACTGCACTACGTATGTCTTATACAATTGCTCCAGAAAATATTTTGGCACTGGAGTGTACGTATCTATTTTCAGTCTGATATCAATATCTAACACTGCAAGTACTGTTTTTTTTCAGTAGCTTTACTGTACAGTTGATTACATTAACAAATTAAAACTAATTAAATTGTTCATTATTTGAATAACTATTTATATACCCCAATAGTTGTGCATTTTGATTTTTGAGTAAACAATAGTAACAATCAATTTAGTTATTTTTTGTTCTTGTTATTTATATATACCTTTAGGGTAGGGGGCCCCCAAGCTGATCTGTGCATCAGGCCCCTATTAAGCTTAATCCGGCCCTGATTTAATGGCATATATAGCTAAATATTTTTATCCTTAGAATCTGGGGGCCCCTAAGAGTCTGGGGGCCTGAGGCCAGTGCCTCAAGTGCCTCATGGTTAATCCGGCCCTGACAATATGTTTGTTATCCTCAGGCTGTGTACATCCTGATGTTGCTTGGATGGTTATTTGTGCCAGTGTACATGAGTTCTGGAGTGTACACAATGCCGGAGTACTTGAGGGAGAGGTTTGGAGGCCAGAGGATCCGCATATATTTGTCCTTTCTGGCGCTGCTTCTCTACATCTTCACTAAGATCTCAGTTAGTAATTTAATATATGTATTTTTATCCTCCAACCGTAGAATATTTTGGGGTGGAAGGAGCACATATGATAACCGTTGTTCAACCATCCATCCTTCTTCATTAATTAGTTTCCATACAAATACTTGAGTTTTGTTGGTCACTGATCGGCCTGTTAGACACTTGGGTAGATGGTCACTTCTCTGTTGTGAACTGTTCGAAAGTACAGTACAATGTACTGGGTTTGGACATCCACTGACACCAGAATATATCTGAGCCAGCACCAGTGTGCATGTTGGTCAACTTGGTCTTCAATGAGCTCACACTCGGTGCTATGACATTCGGTATTATTTCACTTGTCTTTAAACGAATCTCGGGAATGTTAAAGTTGCAATCAGTAATTTTGGAGGGGGGAGGGTGCCTTATCTCAGAAACTATTGATTTACTCCACAAATAAAGGTCAAATTCGCTTATAACACATCAAAACCATCGGAAAACCATTGTTTCAACTACGATTTAGTACAGCGGTAACAAGTAACTATTTACCCAACATTCTCGGGTAGATTAATCCGATTATTCCAAGAACTCACAACTCTCACACCAAAAAAGTTTACCTGATAATTTAATGAAATTGTCTTATTCAACCGCAAGGTATTGTACATAGGAAAGGTAGCACCATGTCGGCTCAGTGACAATCCCAATAGGCAACTTCTTTTCACTTGTCCCCGCCCAGTCGCCCACGCAGGCGTCAGATTCAACAACATCAAACATGCCGAGTACCTGCTCAATTCTTGGGAGTTTATCACAAATTCGTAACAGGGGTGATGTAACTTACATCGCTTTCCGAAGGATAAAGAAATGAGAAGTTGGATTCACGTGTACAAGAGGAAAGACTTCTATAAATGCGGAAAATCCCCAAATATGCAGCTTGCATTTGGGAAGTTGAATTATAAACTGCTTGGACTACCAGTTCCAAGAGAACCTTTAACTAACGTTAAGGATTAAGAATTAAACAATACCAACATCACAAATACCATGTTCAAAAGGTAAGCTTATATTACTTCAACTACAACGTAAAAATATGAGTGTTATAACACAATGTATAGTCTCGTTCAAGATTCCTCGAACACTGCTGGAGACGGCTGGCAACTCAAGGTCGTAGTAAAAATATTAAATACATGTAAAAGTGATAGGTGGTTACTTAGTTCACAGTTGCTTAATTTAATGGTAGGGCTTTGTTGTTTCGTATTATATTATAGTATAATTATACTATACTATACTTTGAGTTGCCAGCTGTGTCCAGCAGTGTTCGAAGAATCTTGAACGAGGCTGTACCATACTGTTTGTTTGAAATTAAACTGACCCCAAAACAATTTAGAATAGCTTTTTTATATTGTTAAAAAAACAAGAACAGCAAAACACTATACACTGCTTCTTTTGAAGGAGTGTCAGTTTTACTTTCTTTGGTAAAGGTTTACGAAACCGTTATCACCAGAAGGAAATGTGCGATTTGATTTACATTTTTTGTACACACTATTAGCATGATATTAAACACAGAAATGGAAACAATTCATAGAACCTAATAGAGCCTGACCTAACATACCCATAGGTTCGGTAAGTTAGGTTAAGTTTTTTAGGTTCTATGTATTGTATTAATTTACCTTAACATTGAGGTTGATATACAGTACATCAGCAATGGCGAGGAGGAATTCGTGGAAGCGTTCACCATAATTTAGGAAACGTCTCTTGAAGAGGGATTCAGTGAGATAAACAACAAAAATGGTGCTGGGAGGAGAATTGTGAAGCGGGATATATGTAGTAAATAAGAAATAAAATACTTAAAATTATACTAGAAAATTTTCGTTTCTTTTAATATAATTAAAATCATCAAAACAATAAGTATAGCAAAAATAAAGAAAATCAACAAACAACTTCTAGTAATAACGGTTTTGTAAACATTTACCCAAAAGTGCTAAATTAGTAAATTAGTGAAATCTAAATAATACACTATATCAAATAAAACCCCATGAGTAAATTACTACTGTTAAAATATAATGAACGGTCCGACTAATTACCCAAATATAGCCGGAATGAAGTCAAATAATGGTCCTACATGAATAAATCGGACTGCTAATCACTTCTCGACACGTATTTGGTGTCAGAAAGTCACAAAAAATTGGAAAACTTAATTTAATCTGAGTTGTGTTGTGTTAGGTTAGGTTAGGTTAGGTTAGGTTAGGTTAGGTACATGCACTTGATCTATTAACTCAGATTAAATTAAGTTTACCAATTTTTTGTGACTTCGTGACACCAAATACTAGTCGAGGTTAGGTTAGGTTAGGTACATGCACTCGATCTATTAACTCAGATTAAATTAAGTTTACCAATTTTTTGTGACTTTGTGACACCAAATACTAGTCGAGAAGTGATTGGCAGTCCGATTTATTCATCTAGGACCATTATTTGACTTCATTGCGACTACATTTGGGTACATTTGGGTAATTAGTCGGACCCTATAATGAAAGCTGTTTATGCAACCCACTTTTATTTCCCTAGTCACACTGAAAGAAATTGTCCACATATAAGTAGACACTATGAAAATTGTTAGTAGAACTTCAATACAATTGTAATGACGGCTAATATTGATGACTAATCTGCCAACACATTATTTATTTTTATGTTTATATTCATATTATATTGTCATCAGTGAGATCTGATATGATAATCAATTTTTGGAAACTTCTTCATTTGGTAGATATATAATTAGGCGACTAGGTGCACACTACTTTGTCTTTCTCGGTGGTAATGCAACCGAGAAGGAACATCCCCGCCAATCACATTAACGGCTTTGATCGACGCCAGTGTATGGCTATGAGTGCTCTCATGTCCACAAAAAAACGTAAACTGACCTCCATATAATAGTAAGTTCCTTGTTTAATATGTTGGGTGGTCTGAGGGGTGGAGCCCCATGGCTAGGAAGTTAGGTAAGATTATGTAGGTTTCTTTGGTTAGGCTGGTGAAGTCTTCTGTGGGGTATGAGATGTTTGGCTCACACTCAGGATGGAATGGAGAAAGGAAACTCACAATGTGCTCTCTGTATACATGTTGTATTGGATGTACAATGCAGGTTGGTGCTGGGAAGGCAGCATGGTTACAAGCGTGATGTAGAGAGAGCTGGTTGGTGAGGACGCTCAGAGAAGGACAGCTTGTGGGTCGCCATGCTCGCCAGCGGGAGAGAGGACCGCCAGGCAGGCGGAGGAGCGAGGGCCGCCAGGCAGCGGCGGAGGAGGAGGTGTTGCTGGCTGCGGCTGTAGGTAGAAAGAGAGAGATCACCACGAGGTCAGGTCTTAAATAGCGGGGGTAGGCGTGGCTTAGCAGTTGACCCCCGCTCCGTGATGTATGGCGGCGCTGGTTGACCTAGACCACGAGGCATACACTGGGGAATTGGTGGGGTCGGCTAGGCAGCGACAAACAGCGTTTGTAGGGGAGAATTCCACTACAATACTCCCCCTTCCCTCCAGGCGGTGTAGGAGACTTGTTGTCTGCAGAGTTGCTTAGCACATGTGAGGCAGAACGGGCGGTGCATGCCTCATGTGAGACAACGGCGATGGCGTGGATAAGCCGGTCGCTGGGGACAACTGTCTATATACACACTATCCGTGGGAGAAGAGAGGGAGAAAAAGGGTGTGTGGAGGCGATGAATGTTATGCTTCCCTCACGGCAGGTACAGAGTCGTCAGATGCGCCTGCTGGGGTGTGTGGGCCTGGGTCAGGAGCAGGGGCTGTGTCAGCAGAAGCGGATGAGGGCTCGTGACAGCAGCTGGGTCCACGACAGCAGCAGGGTGCAGGACATTAGCAGGGAGTACCTGAGGGAGAAAAGAGGGGTGTGTGGGTCCGCACTCAGGAACAGAGGCCGCATCAGGGGCGGCAGGGGTTACTGCTGGGCCGGGGTCGGCGTCTGAGGCAGGACGGGTGTGCTGGGGTCGGTAGGACGTGGTGCTTGGGGGCAGGAAAAGGAGCTGGTGTCTGCTAGGAGAAACAGTGCTGCTCTAGGGTGTCTAACCTGCGGTGTAGAGACAGTAGCTGTAGAGCCGATGAAAGCTGCTTCTGTGTGGATAAGCCAGTCTTCCATGTTGCTTGAAGACTGGGAGCGTGATCAGTTTCTCCTCCATCCTGTGTGAGTGCGAATCTCCGGGAGTCACCATTTGTGGGGTATGAAATTGTTTGGTGTTCACTCAGGATGGAATGGAGAAAGGAAACTCACAATGTGCTCTCTCTATACATGTTGTATTGGATGTACAATGCAGCTTGGTGCTGGGAAGGCAGCATGGTTACAAGTGTGATGTAGAGAGCTGGTTGGTGAGGACGCTCAGAGAAGGACAGCTTGTGGGTCGCCATGCTCGCCAGCGGGAGAGAGGACCGCCAGGCAGGCGGAGGAGCGAGGGCCGCCAGGCAGCGGCGGAGGAGGAGGTGTTGCTGGCTGCGGCTGTAGGTAGAAAGAGAGTGATCACCACGAGGTCAGGTCTTAAATAGCGGGGGTAGGCGTGGCTTAGCAGTTGACCCCCGCTCCGTGGTGTATGGCGGCGCTGGTTGACCTAGACCACGAGGCATACACTGGGGAATTGGTGGGGTCGGCTAGGCAGCGACAAACAGCGTTTGTAGGGGAGAATTCCACTACACTTCTAACAATGCTTCTGCCAATTGTTTTCTTATCAAATATGGTTAGGTTAGGTTTAATTTAGAAATAATCACTTTTTAACACATTTGCCAAAACTATGTCAGTGTCCACTATAAAACACATTGAGATTGCAGCATTTGAAAAATAATTAATATATAAATTAAAAATCAGTGGCGGGTCAGTTGTCATTAATTACCGTAATGACAATTATTGAAGCTTAAATTTTGTCTCGGTATAATATGTGATCCCGGTGAGAGAGGGCTGGGCACAAGTGACGTCACGACCTTGAGTCATACATAAGCATTATTATGAGATCGTTTTTCTGATCCAAATTTAATGGTTAGAAACTTAATAAATTTGATTTTTTTTCATAAATATATACTGTAACTGTAATACAGTTGTACCCCACTTAACGCGGTCAATTGAACCCAGAGGGTCCCGCGTTAAGTGAAAACCGCGTTAAGTGAATAACAGAACATATGGGATTAATTCCAATAGAACCCAGCCCGACCCCCAAACTCCACTTTTTGACGACAAATAACTATGTTGTAGTAAAAATTCTATCTTAACTTTATGGTGGCATGAAAAACAAGTAATATAGAAGAGGTTAGGTTAGGAAAGATAAAGGTTAACATAGGAAAAATAAAGAATAGGTTAAAAAACGAAAATTTTTGAGGAACACTCACGGTAGTAGAAGAGATGGGTCGGCATACGGGGATGGAGGCTGGTTCCGAGGCAGAGGGCAGATTACTGCCCCTCAGGTGAATCACCATTACTAGGTGAATCAATATCACTGTCACTTACAGTTGTCATGGCTTCCCTGACAAATCCCTCAAAATCAACTTCACTATCACTATCACTGGCTTGGGCTGGCTGTGGTGGGTTGCGGGCGAAGAACTCGGTTATGCTTTGCTGACGGCTGGCTTTGATGTTGTCATGATACACCGTGATGTACGGCTCCATAGCCTGCACCAGTCGGGTATGGAAGACGTCATGGCGTTCATCGTCAGTGTCGCGGGAAACGATGGACTTAATTTTTTCTGTTAACTCTATGAGACACTTAATATCACTATGACTTAAACTAGGTTCTTCGGAGAATGACGCACCTTCTTCCTCCTCTTCACTGGCGGGTTCTTCTTCCAACATCTCGTCGGCAGTCACTTCAGGATCTCTGATCACCTCCATGATGTCTTCGTTGGTGGTCTCGGAGAAGCCTTCAGCTGTAATACTGAGCGCAGCTTCTCTGGCAAGGTCCACTGCTACTGCAACAGTCTGAACCTGACCAGTCACAGGTTCACTCCTCCTCTCACCTGGTATGCCATGCAACACATGTCTCCATGCGTGACGAATCGTAGCAATAGTCAGCAGATCCCATGCCTCCACCAAGAAGTCTACAGCTTGTTTGACGTTAAACTTCTTCCAAAATTGTTTGACGAGAAGTTCTTGAGTCGCCGCCTCTTGTTCCTTGTCCTCGTCGCTTTTACTCTCGCTGTCGGTGTCACCCAGCTTACGCAACTCATCCTTGGTGTTGGTAGAGTCGTTCAGGAGCTTGAATTTCTTTGCCGAGTATGCAGCTTTAACATTGCAGATTAACTCCTGGTCCATAGGCTGGATTAATGACGTAGTGTTGGGAGGAAGGAAGACCACTTTTACGTTGGGGTGACGATCCATAAGTAGGGGCGAGTGTCCAGGTGCGTTGTCAAGGAGCAACAAAATATTGAAAGGAACATTCTGTTGCTCGCAGAATTTCTGCACGTCAGGAACAAAACAGTTGTCAAACCAGAAGAGGGACAGAGAAGAGGACATCCACGCCTTACGTGCGGTTAGCCAGTGGACATTAAGCTTGTTCATGTCCATATTCTTGTAGGCGTGCGGCTTGCGGGCTTTGTGAATCACCGATAACTTTGGTTTACAGGTACCGGAGGCATTGGTGGTAAACAGGACGGTGATGCGTTCCTTCTGCATCTTCCGGCCCCTTACCTTGCTCGCAGACTGGACAACGAAGGTCTTGGAAGGTAACTTTTTCCAGAAAAGACCAGATTCGTCCATGTTAAACACCTGGTCGTCACTGTACTGTCCTTCCTCCATAATCTCACGTAAAAACGGAGGAAAATCTCTAGCCGCCGCACGGTCAGCACTCGCTTCCTCACCAACAATGCTGATGTTGGTGACCTTGTTCCTCCTCTTAAACCTATGCAGCCAACCATGGGAAGCATTGAAGGGTTTGGGCTCTGCAATTCCCAGTTTACGTGTCACTGCTGCGTATAGCTCACGTGCGTACTCCTGCACTGAGCGCGTGTCCACCGCCATGTTGCGTCGCGCCTGACGCACCAAATAACTCACCAGCAAAGTTTCCACTTTTGCCAGCACCCTGTTCTGGCAATACCTGATAGATGAAGCACCTGCAGACTTTGTGATCTTCATGTGCTCCTTTATCTTGGCTGCATCCTTCTTTATTGTACGAATCGTAGATTCGTTGACGCCATGCTGGCGCGCGAGATCAACTTGGCGTCTTCCTTTCTCCAAATCTTGAACAATTTGGTACTTCAGCTCGTAGCTTAATGAACGTCGTGTCTTCTTTGGTTTAGTGCCGCTGGGTCCAGGTAAGGAAAGGTTTCTCTCTGGGGGTGGTGGTCCGGCGGAAGCCATTTTACGGAACAATGGATGCGCGTTAACCCGGCGTGGCCTTGAGGGATGAAACTGCCGCGGCTAGGTCAAGCGTCGTCTCTCCTCCCTCCCTCCCTCCCCGGGGTAGTCACGTCATAATACTTTAAGCCAATTACAGCTAGCAGCAGAGGGGGGTAGGGCTGCATGGCCAATCACAGTCCGAGATGTCATATGACGTCAGTGATAACGCAACAAAGACACACACTGCGCAACCTTACCGCGCCGCTTGCCCAAGCGGAGGGAGGAGGAAGGAGAGGCAGGCAGGCAGGCAGGAGGGCGGGCGGGAGGGTGGCGCGTGGTCAAAATCTAAAAATAGCATCCGAGCCGGACACTCACCGCGTATATGATGAAAAATGCCGCGTTAAGTGAAAGTTCAGCTTTGGCAAGGCACCGCGTATATGCGAAAACGCGTTAAGCGGGGTAAAACTGTATACAATATATATTTGTTTGTTTCAAAATTGACATTCTGGGAGCTATACACTCCTTCATACAAATGTTTGCAGATGATGCCAAGTTATCCAGAGAAATTAAGAACCTAACAGACTGTGAAAAACTACAGAAAGATCTGTCAGCTTCAAGAGAGGTCAAAGAAATTGCTGCTAAGATTCAATGTCACGAAGTGGAAGAGGATGAACCTAAGTCAAAGCAACAGTAGGGAGGCATATCACATGTCCCATCAGGATGAAGAAACTGCATTAGCAGAGATCGAATGTGAAAAGGACCTAGGTGTGTATGTTGACAACAAACTAAAGTTCTTGGACCATTGTGAGTAAAAGGTGAATCGAGCAACTAAACTAGGAGGCCATCAAAGAAGGTCGCTCAGATATCTAGACTGTCCATCCCACGTAATGCTCTTCAAGAGTGAGGTGCTTCCCTGTCTGGAGTACTGTCACCCTGTCTGGTCCCCGAGATATGCTAGAGACTGTCAGTTGATTGAAAATGTCCAAAAGAGGGCCACCAGACTGGTGCCTGCACTACAGCACCTCAGTTACTCAGAGAGATTAGAACGCCTGCAAATGCATAGCTTATACTGTACTAGACGAGTAAGGGGTGACCTAACTGAAGTTTATAAACATCTCAGAGGGCACTACTCAGTTGAGTGCCCATGCCTGGAGCTGGCAAACGCCCACCTCACAAGGGGTCACAGCTCAAGGTCGAAGAAGCCACAAGTCCAGAAAACGTTGAGGGCAAACTTTTTCAGAGAGAGAAGTGTAAACTCTTGGAACAACCTGCCAGAGTGTGTTGTGACAGCACTTTCAAGACCAGACTTGACTAACACTGGAGCAGATGCAGTACAGATACATTCAGGAACCAGTACATGCCCAGTACTGTACATGCCAACAGTGCATAACAGAGACATGACCAACACCCAAGCGGCTAACGAGCCGATCAGTGGTGAAGAGGATAAAATTTAAAAAAAAGTAATATCATGAATATCTTGGTTGAGTTCAGTAATCAACACAGTCTAATCTTGTTTATGAGAGTTTTGGCCCACCCATATTTAACTTACAAATGCTGGAGGGAGCATTTAATATCTTCAGTGGTACAATAGTGTATTTGACAATCTTATTGGGAAGTTGTAGGTTTCTACCACAGAATTTTATCGATGACTTCTTGGCATAGATCAAACCTTCAGTGAGTAGAAGTTATTTACGTATGGTACTGTAGTTAGTTCATAACTCATATTGCTCTTATGGCTGATATGGATTAATACAAGCAAAGATGTAGCTATAAAATATCAATCTTGTACTACACAAGTACTGTACAGTACTGTACACATTTAAGTACAGTACATATACTGTATTAAGTACAGATATAGTAATTTCCATATACTGGCTAGTGATACATTAGTAACATTAGAAGCTTTAGTTTAAGACCAGGTTTTAATACAAAAGTACAGGTTCAGTTCAATATCATGAGATTTATGCTTTACTGTATGATATGAATACTGTACTGTACTACACTAATGTAGATATGTGAATCAAAGCTTCTCATCATGATGATAAACAGGGCACATGATACGGTAATTGAATTAACCAACTCCTTAATCATCTTGGTCATAAAGTATGAATGAAATTATAATGTATCAGTATCTTTAAAAGTCACTTCACTTGGTAGCAATCCATTGGCCTGTGACAGAAATCCTTCAGAGATAATAAATTTCTAAGTCAGGATATTATTGCTTTATAGATTTTTCATTTCCACTGCACACTGCACACCAATTATATTACCGTATACAGTATAACTTTGCTGTAAATTAAATTAGCTACCTTTAAATTATACTGATCATTCTTGCAAAGAAGAAATTTCAGTAATAAGAACATACTGTACCAAGTTGATTATCCTAACTGGATTATTTATTCCCTTAAAGCAAAAAGAGATCACACGTCCATCAGTGGGGCTCTTTTATCCAACTGGTTCTCAATAAAAATTGTTGTCCTCTTTCCCCAGGCTGACCTGTATGCTGGGGCTCTGTTCATCCAGCTGGCTCTTAACAAGAACACAACAGAGTGGCTGTATCTAAGCATCCTCTTCCTCTTGGCTGTGGCTGCCATCTTCACCATTGCCGGTGGACTTACGGCTGTGGTTTGGACTGATTTCGTACAGACCATTCTTATGATTGTTGGTGCCTTCATCCTTATGGTTATGTGTGAGTAACTACATGTTAGGTGTTCTGTTGAAGGATTGTTATAACCAGTTCTGAATTGAATTAGTGTCATGAGGTTCTGAATATGATCACAAATATATACTCAAACAGGACAACAAAATATGACTTACATTATAATGATTAGTGAAATACTGTACTGGTATGATTTTTTTTACTTAACCACTTTATGCAATGAAATTCAGGTACAGTGCTGTATCATTTTTTTACATCTACAATATGATTGAGCCAAGTACTGCAATTGTATGTACTGTACAGTAATAGTTTTCCACACCAGTTATTAAGAATTAATTTTTTCACCTGATGAAATAGAATGTGATGTCTGATGTCCAATTAAAAAAAATTTGGACACGCTCGGATATTTTATGTGTTGTAGTTTTCAGTTCAGCTTTTCGTGTTCATAACTTAAAGGTTTCATCCCTAAACCCTATAACTTCATTAATTTTCAACATACTGTGCAGTATCTTGGCTTCCTTCTCCTTAACCTACCTTCCTCTGGCACATCCCAAATTTATTGCACTAACTTTTTTTTTTACAATCTTTCACTTTCCATTCTCTCAGCAAGTTCATGCCCCGATACTTCTTTTATTTCTACATCTTTTAATTTCTGTATATACTGTACTATATTTATTTTCATTGTCTCATAGTGACCCCACATATTACATTCAATTATGCGATACAGTATCTATCGCTTCTTCCTCTTGCATCCAGAATAAAAAAAATTGCACCCCTACACTGTAGTTATTTTGAGTTATGGTAAGAAAAAAGAAATAATAAAAAATTTTGCTTTTAATTTTATTACATAACTTGTGTTAGGTAGTTTAACTTTTAATATACATACACGACTTATGTTTGACAGCATTCAATGCGGTGGGAGGGTTCGAGGCATTGGTGGAACAATTCCCGTATGCGACAGCCACCAACAGGTCGGTGGACTCCAACAACAACTCTTGTGGTGAGCCTCCAAGTGACTACATGAACCTTCTCAGGACCATTGAGCCTGGCAAGAGTGACTATCCTTGGACTGGCATGGTGTTTGGCCTCACCATTAACTCCATCTGGTATTGGTGTACTGATCAGGTGAGTTAGTGAACTCATTATTCAGTGAGAGCTACCATTTGAAAAAATTATCTGTCTGTCCTCACAGAATCGTTTGTCTTGATAGTGCTGAATCTGAGTGTCTCCTTACTGTTAGTAACTCGCAACATCTCTTTCTGTGTCCTAATTTCCAACCTGCCAACCTTCCAGTGCTGCTTTTTTGAGGATACCATTGTATATTGGCCTTAGAGAGAATTACAAGATGGACTGGTTAACAAAACAATTACAGTATGTAGTAAACTCTTAATTGATGGAAACTTTGGACTCGTTTTACAGCTTTGTCAAACACGTGTTCTTGTATTGCTAGGGAATGATAAAGATACCCCCTAAGTGCTGAGAACTGTAACACACTCCATTACTAAGGACTTCATAAACTTAGCACCCATCTCTGTGACATCATGTCAGTGCACATCAGGATCAGGTAGGTCTTGGACAACCCACTAATCACTGACATTTAATGCAAGTTATGCAAAAGGCCCAATATATATACCCCTCAATCCTGCACTATAGAGTGTAATGTTATTTCAGTTTTCAGGTGTGCTGGACTACAATAAACTGATCCATGTAACTGTCTTCTTAACTCAAACATATTACAGTTCTTCCTTACTCTAGGTTGCATTGACATACAGTAGTATACTATGTATGTATATGCCATATGCCACAAAACCTGGGGTATGTCACACAATTTACTTGGTATCAACAAACACCACTGAAAGGCTGATTGTCTTATCTTTTGTACCTATGGCCACTGTATTCTAGATTACTGTTCATGAAGCTGTTATAGCCTATTATAGCCTTGCAATCTAGTTCAGTATTTGATGGTTTAGATAAAGATATGATAACTACTTAACTCTCCCAGGTGATTGTTCAGCGGACATTGGCCAGCAAGAACATGACTCATGCCAAAGCAGGATGTATCCTGGCAGCCTATCTCAAGTTCTTGCCACTGTGGTTGCTGGTTTTCCCTGGAATGGCTGCCAGGGTGCTCTACAAAGACCGGGTGGCATGTGCCAGTCCTGAATTATGTAAGGCCATATGTGGCAGTCGTGGAGGATGTACTAATATTGCCTATGCTGAGTTGGTATTGAACCTTCTCCCAACAGGTGAGGTCATAATTATGATATACAGGGTATAAGAAATTTGACAGGCAACATGGTATTTGAATGGAGTGCTATGTTCCAGCCAATGTGTACCAGGTAAATGTTTATATTGTGTATGTGTCTTTCTCTTATTTTATTAAATAGCGAATATAAGTCAAATTGGGTTATGTTATATAGTATTGTGTGCTGCCACTTTTTTTTTTTCTGTAGATCATTTCACCTACACACTCCAATGGAGATAACACTGCTATCTGGACTGTTTAAAGAAAATTGGGTTTTGTTATAATGTTATTACTATGCTTCAACAATTAAGGTCTTAAATTGCATAGCAAAGTTATTAATACAGGTACACTATTACATCAACAATAAAAATTATGAAACGGAACTCTCTGGGTTGAAAATCAGTATATATAAGTCTAGTTGTCGACAACTGTTTTCACCGACAGGAATGTTATGTGCTGTAAAGTGATTCATGGAAGGTAACCACAGAATTTGTCTTATAAAGAGAAAACTGTATACAGTACAGTACTTTAAAGATATAAATAAGAGGGTAGGGATATCTTGTGAGTGGGAGCAACAGGTGGGGGGGTGTAGCGCAAGTGGGTGGCTCCCTCCACCAAGATCCCTTTAATACATCTTCATGCAATTTAGCCATAATTCTCATTATCATTTAGGTTTATTTCGTGCCTGAAAAAAGAATCCGACACTCAACACCACAAGTCGTTCCTTTACAAAAGGCAAACAGCTGATCGGCTTAGCTCCTTATCACCGATGCTTACCGCATTTCTTCAGCACTTAGTAAATTAGTATAGTACTGTAGTGTATTTATCATCACTTAATAAATAATATTGTAGTGTATTTATCAACACTTAATAAGTAATATTGTAGTGTCCAGTACTATGCGTCTGCATATACTCTGGTTTATTTATTAATCAGTTGTCTAGTGTACAAATAGTCAAATTGAGCCATCATGTATCACTTAAAGGTAGTAAATAACATTGTTTGGAAAGTATCTTCATACAATATTAAATATTATACAGTATGTTATATATGCGCGAATATCTTCCGATACAGTTTATCTTTTTATTTTCAAGTTAAATTACAAATTACATATTGTATTTTTTCTTTATTATTGAAGGTTTTATATTAATCATGATGAATCATACACCATAAGAGGCTGATCATAAGAGAATACTGTATAATATTGAAACAAATAAACCTGACAAATACGGCAATGCCTTGAAACCCCCACCTGCTTGCATATGCAGTGTTTTAACTCTTGTTAGGTCAACAGTAAATGTAACTGTGAGCAAGTGCTGTTCTTTTCATATTTTTTATTTTTTTTTATTTTTGTAATTTTACCCATTTCTTAAAACACTCTAGTATCCCTGTTAAAGATACTACTCACTCTACAAAAAAAGTTCACATAAATGAGTATAGGTAGCGAGGTGTGACATTGAGACCATACATATGAAGGCAAGACTCTGACTGTGACATAGTCTGCAACAGTGAGACACTTGCCACAAAACACCCACACACAGGCATTCAACCCATATACGAATACACAAACCGTCCAGACTCTTGCTGGATATTCCAGACTTTTTCTTTCTTTTTTTCGGGGTGAATAGAGGGGCAGTCTAGAGTTCCTCAGAGAGTTTGAAAAAGATGAATTCCAATATATTGAAGTCCAAGTTATGAGATTTTATTGTACAGTACTTCTTATAATTTCCAGTTATGTCTCGTAGGATGCTGATGACAATATTGGCTGTTTGTGCTGTGCCCACTTTTATCATCAATTTAGCCTCACCATTGTCATTCTCACTTCACCAATATTCTCTCTTCAGGTCTGTCAGGTTTAATGTTGGCAGTAATGATGGCAGCCCTCATGTCATCCCTCACCTCCATCTTCAATTCAGCATCTACCATCTTCACCATCGACGTGTGGATGTTGGTCAGGAAGAAAATATCAAGAAGGATGGGCATAGATGCCAAGCCCTCAGATGCGGAGCTGCTCATAGTGGGCCGTGTGTTTGTCGTCGTCTTGGTCTTCGTCTCTGTGATTTGGATTCCTGTGATTCAGTAAGTAAGGCAGGAAGTAGGAGTCATTGGGAACAGATTTTGATTCCTACGATTCAGACATAATGATAGATGTGGGCAGAGAAGAGAGATATGACTTGCGAACTTTAATGCATATCATATTGGAATACTACTGTACTGTACAATCCAAATTAAAAGTGTTAGTAACTATTTACTGTATAATCTCTTTTTCTGCTATTACTCTCTCTATAATTAGTCAATAGAATTAAACACTGATCCTGTATACTGTATATTCCTTGGTTATAAAGTAACAAAGAACTCACAAAATCTAGTATCCTTGGGTGACAGTTATCCATACTATGAATCTCATTAATGAAAATATGCAGGCAATATATTGTACAGTACAGGTATCTGAAAAAAAATAGTGAAGTAATGTAGTTCGATGTGCAACCAGCAACAAAGGAGGTTGTTGTCATGTAATCACTGTGGTAGGGAGTTCTGTTGGATTTTGTGCATAGCCTGCCAAAGAAGTCTTGAGCCTTGATTTCAGGCCTCTTATCCACTCCCATCACCACCTTCTCTTCCTGTCTTTTATCTGTTGATATATTATGGTTAATTCAAGTGGCACAAAATGTTGCCCATGACAAGCATAATGAGATGCTAAATGTTTTTCACTTATCTATACAAATGTTTGCCAGTGCACAAAATTTTTTATTTTAGCTTGAAATCTTATTGGGTGCACATTATTGGCTTCAGGCCTGGTTACAGGAATGGATATTGTGATTCAATATTGCAAAATGCTAGAGGCTGCATCTTGTTCATAATAATACTCAGGAAATATGCCTTATGTCCCAACGTGAAGATATTTTCCTAACAGAACTAACAGAAATTAGATGTGGGAAAGATCTGGGTGCTTGTGCTGGCAATGAAGCGAAGTTCCTTGCAAATAAATTACCATAGTTGGATTAATAGGAAAGTTTTTCCATTTCTGGCGATCAAGTACAGTGCCCGTGTCATGCGACAAATCTTCCGGTGCGATAAACCTTCCGGGCTCAGCAATTACTGATGTTCATTATCGACAACTAAGATGTATGATTGATTTGTGAGAGCTGAAAATATTAATAAATACGGTAACGGAAGGTTTTGAATGAATTTCCCATTATATCTTGGGCAAACTGACTACAGTATAAGGACGATATGAAACATACTCACTACCAAAGACAATGTAAGCACAAAGTGGGCAGTGCTTTGAAGTCGATGGAAATTGTGGGGTAAGAACACAAAAAATGAACCAATCAAACCCAAGGAATCCTGACCTATCCTGCTCTAACCTAACATTACAAAATCTTATCCTACTTAACCGATGGTGGAGGCTGATCATGTGTGCACCGCGTGAAGAAGTAAACAATAAACACTTAAGCGAACTGGAGAACCACCAAAGTTGTATGAAATTTACTAACTTTATAATTAAATTTAATACCCAAAACTAAGCATTTACCCCGGAAGGTTTTGCGCACGACACCGGCTATGCTGCCTCCTTGTGTACCAAAGGCTTTGTATACAGTGTACTATATTCATACTATCCCTAACAGGAAGTCATGCCTATGAGACCCCACTTTCTTTCACTAGCACTTTAAAGTCTACTACTAAGTCAGTATTGCAATCAGTATCTGGAATTAGAGAATGGCCATTCCACAAGAGGTCAAAGCCTTAAGTTGAGGGAGTTATCAGTACAGAAATCTGTCAAGAGCTAACTTTTTGGAATAAGAGTTGTAAAGTCTTGAATAACCTGCCGGCAAATATTGTGACAGGACAAGCATGAGCTCCGTTAAGGCCAGGTTTAACCAATACTGAAGCATATTCAGGTACAATTAGGAGCCCATACATGCCCAGTACTGTACTTGGCAACAATACTGTATATAACAAAGAATTGACCAACTCCCTGATCATCTAGTAAGTTGAAATATGGAGGTTGAGATGCAATAGAGTGGTAAAATAAAAATATTCCATGAAAGACACCAGAATCTCTGTAAGGAGAGGTACAAGTAGTGCATTATATTAATATTTCCCATGAATTTGAACATTATGTACTAAATTACAGCCAAGATTATGATGATAAATTCTCATGACTTCATAGTAGGGAAATAAAATTATGTCTTTCCTCCCCACAGGAAGACTGGCAACTCACAGCTGTTTGACTACATCCAGAGTATTTCATCCTTCCTTGCCCCACCTATATGTGCTGTCTACCTTTTGGCTATCTTCTGGAAGAGAACCAATGAGCCAGTTAGTACCACTAACATTATGCAACTGTGCCTCAAAGCTACCTAAGTTAATTTTTTTCCTTAATTTGAGAGCAGAAGAAATGCATCCAATTACTGTTTAATTGTACCCTGTAGTGTATTATTAGCCATTGTGACTGCATTTTGTTTTAGAGTTTAAGGGTTAACTCCATGTCCACTATTAATTTCATGATTATTGATGTTACTTTTCATTAAGTGGGTGAAAATTGATTAGTGATGTTACTTTTCATTAAGTGGGTGAAAATTGATTAGTGATGTTTCTTTTCATTAAGTGGGTGAAAATTGAAAAGGTATTTTTCATAAAGTAACAGCCATCGGAAATTATTCTCATTATGGAATCAGCAAGTCTACATAAGAGTTTGCCTTTATCATATGAATAGTTTACTTCCTTCCTACAACTGGAGCCCTCAGAAGAGTTAGCATTTAATGCAGAAGGTAAACAAATTGTATTACTCCATCAGCAGGGCATGTCACTCCAGTCTTTTGTTTAGTCATAACAGTGGCTTTCTTTTTTTTTCTGGCTGCTTGCTTACTGGATGTAGATATATTCTTCTGGCTACACTGCTTCACCTGGGAGCAGATAACGACATTTTAATTTTCTAACACGTGTAGAAGTTAGTGGCTAGGCCACAAGACCATGGTGTTTTCTCAAGGCAAAGCAGTTTTTCTAGAAAGGAATATGCCTCCTTATAGCTTCATAATGCAAGAGTTCATAAAGTCTGATAAAAATGTAGTTAGGTAATCAGCCACAGTTCCACCTGTTACAGTGGTTGGCACTTTTGTGAGATCTGGCAGCTCTGTGTTTATTTACATTGTAGTATAACTCCCAGAATGGCCCTAAGGAACCTCGCAATAGTAGCCAGTTCTACAGGTTAAAAATAGAACTTCATGGGCTCCAACCTGCTATTTGTTAGCCAGTGACAGTTTAGCTAGGCACTATGTCATTGTGAGTTGGATGGGTATAATGAAGTTTAGTTAAATAAAAATTTTATTTCTAATCTCTCTTCCAAGATGTCTGTATGGATCATTCATGGAGGCTCTGAGCAAATATGTGAAAGCTGGTCCTGCTACCACCACGCAACCTCACTCACACCACACTCCATGATAGAACCTTTCACTACCCATATTTATTCTACCATCTCTTATACTATGTTTGTTTGTTTCCTACCTTTAAAGGAAAACCGCTAGATTTATACTGAGTAAAAAATTTTAGCTACTCACTTATATTGGTAGTTAGGTTGTGGAGTAAATTAAGGATTTGGCCACAATCTATTATTCCTGATGTTTCATATCTGATTGTGTACATGCAACTTATCAGGGTATGTTTGTAAAAATATTTTTAACTGCATATGTCATATAGCCTCCACTACACTGTACAACTTTTGAAAAATAAGTGATCCTACATGGACTAAGATTTTTCATGGCAGCTCTCTCATTTAATATTATATTATTACTAATCATTCAAAAACTACTATGAGACTTAGGATATAAAATTAATATTTGGACCTTCTCATAATATTCGAACTTAATACTGTACAGTACATGGGTTCTGTAAAGGATGCCTGACTTTACAGTTTACTCAAACCAATCTATGTAATTATTTCAACCTGTTGTTAGCTGCATTCCCTGCCTGTTCCAACTACTTTAATCTTAATCCATGTCCACAGAGTGAGCCTTCACGACACCACCTATACAGCATATACAGTATAGTTCATTGTATGGTACAGTAGTGTATAGTCTATCAGATAATAAAATGATAGTGGCAAATCTGATTAGCCATCATTATAAACAGCATGTGACCTGAGCTTAAATACAGATAATTATTACTTCTTCCATTGTGGGGTGGGTCTCCATCCATGGTAAGGGTGACTTCACCAGGATTGAGTGGAAGTTTACTACTGCAAAAATTATGGATATTTTGCAAGAATTTCCTTCCTCTCACTTCAGGAATGGAACTATCCACTCCACAACCTAACTACCAATATACAGCATGTGTGTGTGGCAATAGATATTTACACAAGAGACTATCTAGACACTGTACATCTAAATTACTGGGTACAGTAACAGTTGTGATAATAATTTAAAATTTTCTCTCAGGGGGCTTTCTGGGGGCTGATGATTGGACTGGCCATTGGATTGCTGAGGTTTATCCTCGAGTTTTCTCAAGTCGCTCCTCCATGTGGCTCAAGTGAGTTTTTTTTTTCTAGCATTCCTGTGCCTCCTAATTCTTAAGATTTTTTAAGTGCTTTATTTCCTCTCTTTTTTCTTATACCTGTATTATTCTTAGCACTTATGGATTTTTTTCTGTTCATTCACTTGATAATTCTTTGTTCTACAACCTTCTCTCCCCCTGACTTACCACATCCTGTATCATATGTGCAATGTGCATGTTTCACAGTGTCTCAGTGCATCCAATAAGGGACAGTGTTTGAATAATGTCACAACAGCAAGCGTATCTTTTTTGGAGATGATAGAAATTTCGTTATTTAAAGAACAACTTGCTGTTTACAATGATTTTATTAATGAATAACTGTAAGAGAAAAGTTTGTTATCATGCTAGTGGAGTTAAACCACAAGGGGATGTAGGAAGGTAAGACAATTATTATAAAGCTATTAACTCTTAACAGAGCACTTATTCAAGATATTCTCCTGTGTGAGATGATACTTTCAGAACAACACAGAGGCATCTTAGATCTTGTAATGAACCAACCTGTATTACTCTATAGGATCCCCTACCTAGTTCTCGTCAAAAGGTTTATAAAATATTCCAGTAGAAGAGGTATTATCTTTAATATACAGTATACTGTACCTGTACTCTAAAATTTATTTAGATCAATCTTTAAAATTCTAGTGTGTGTATTATTAGTTGCTGTCCATCCAGCAGACAGGTGAACAAATTGTCCTTTTGCAGGTGACCCAGACCCAAGATCACACTTAATGAAGCTGTTGGTTGGCAATGTGCATTATCTCCATTTTAGCTGTATCCTCTTTATCATAACTGGGGCTTTCACCATTGGCATCTCCCTTGTGACTGCACCTATTCCTGAAGATTGTGTAAGTATTAGGGGTTTCTAACAGCAGAGAAAAGGTCAGTGGCTTTTCCCTTGGCCTTGTTATGACTGTTTAGTAGTTGAAGAATTTTGAGGATGGCCATTGTGGCCCCATAGTATATATCACAGGTGTACTGTAATTTCATTAAGCATGTGTGTGTGGTGTGAAAATTAGGAATTCGGTAAGCCAAACTAAGACTTACTATTACTTATTTAAATTCATCTTGCCACCAGCTGTACCGACTTACCTTCTGGACACGGAGAGACCCCCGGGTGAGGAGGTCCATTAAACTTATCCAAGATCTGGTCCAAGACACCCCTGACAACACTGTTGTTACTAATGGTACTGAGCAAATGATCATAGAAAATACTCAGCCAGGTATAGTTTTTTATTTGTTTAGTACTACAATACTGTACAGTATATATCCAAACTAGTTCAGTATGATAAAGGCTTGTAAGAATGGCCCTTTCTCTGGAATGTCAGTAAGAACTACTTATGATAAAAATAATTTGCAGCAGTAATAGTGTCCATCGTATATTGATGTGCTGTCATGTTTTTTATCGTTAAGCCGTAAGCGTATAGTAAAATTTGCCTCTTGGGGTTATTCTCTCAGAAACTTAATGACTATCTCTGTGCTCTTAACTAGTTTTCTTGTACTATTCATAGTTGCTAGTGTTCATTTTATTTGTAAGTTTTCTTTCATTCATTGGTACCATAATGTTGACAGAAGTGTCCAAATTGAAGCGGTACCTCAATGTGGTATGCGGTGTGTCGGGTAGTAGTAATGCAGGGGTAGAAAACCCACAACCACAGATGTCAGAGGATGAGAAGGCTGAGTCTGCTGCTGAATTCCTTAATGAACCTCCCTTCTGGAAAAAGTAAGTTTGAACTTATCTTTTTTTTTTT
Source organism: Homarus americanus (assembly GCF_018991925.1). Classification (NCBI taxonomy): domain Eukaryota; kingdom Metazoa; phylum Arthropoda; class Malacostraca; order Decapoda; family Nephropidae; genus Homarus; species Homarus americanus. The sequence continues at coordinate 7,894,941 of NW_024723833.1, read as the reverse complement.
TAATATTATTAAAAGTAGACTTAGCATTAAACAATAAAACTGTAGGTGGTATAGTGGTAACACAGATATCTCTTGTCACTATATTATGGGTTTGAGTCCTGTTTGGCCCAGGATACATACAGTACATGGGAAGGATGTTATTCAGTGTGACTCCAATTTTCCCTTGTAGTACTAACACTGGAAAATAATAATAATGGATGCCCCTCGAGATTGAGAATGGCCTGCCCTAGGGCCACCTAGGCGTGAATTTGTTTAAGGTGTAGAAGTTGTTGCCAACACAACAACCACACCCTAAGTTAACAAGCTGCATGACCCAGTGTCAAGAAACAGTGCGAGAAGACCGGACAACTCGCCAACTGCACTGGCTAACCATTAAGCTGAAAAGTGACAAGGAGGTTATACATAAACATACTGGTGCACCTATCTACCCCATAGTTGTAAATGTAAGTTTGATAGAGTAACTACCTGTACTAACTTTATTAGTGTTTGCCAGCCATCATGTTTTTCAGCTTCATGCAAACTTTGTTGTAATAGTCTTATCTCATACATATTAAAATATATCAGCAATTGATTTTTTTAATGTGTTTTCTAGTCTGGGACAAAAGTATTTCCTTAACTTATCAAGATGGTGAAAGGTGAGGGGTTCTGTTAAGTAATTAGAAAATATTGGAAGAGTAAGTGATATGTGGGTGGCAATGACCTTACAGTTATACAGTACAAAACTTTATAATAATTACTTCTGTTTCTCCTACACAGCCTGGTGAACATCAATGCCATCATCTGCCTTACCCTCACTACATTTGTATGGGGCTTCTTTGCTTAGCTGCTGAGAGGAACCTTCTGCCCCTCCCTTGTTGTTATTAGATATAAAGACGATTTAACAGGCACTGAGTGGCTGTAAAGTATTTTTATTAATGTTTACAATTGTATTAATAAAGTGTCCTGTGAAAGACAGGGTGTCATTGATTATATATATACTGTATATATATATACAGTATAGTTTGCATTTACGCGGCTTTTGTTTATGCGTTTGGTCATTTACGCGGTGCCTTGCCAGAATGAAAATGTTTTAATTACACGGTAAATTTGGTCATTTACTTGGCAAGCGGCTGGAGAGGTCCAGACCGCCGCACCATTTTTTACCCACGCGGGAAGCGCCGTGGTGAGTGGTGCGCATTAGGCCGCTCTTACACTATCACTGACGTCATGTGACGTATCGGACTGTGATTGGGCCACGCATCCTTACCACCCACGCATTCCCTCCGCCGCTAGCTGTGATTGGTCTAATGTAACATGACGTGCCCTGCCACCAGAGGGTAGAAGTCGCTGACCTAGCAGGGCCTGTCTCATTGTTCTCAGTCCGCGTATGCAGTTCTCTCTTGTGCCCGCTATTCCCCTCACAACTCACAATGGCTTCCGCGGGACCCCCACCACCAGAGAAAAACATTGAATTACCTGGACCAAGCCATGATAATGTGAAGGAAATCATCGAGTTGGGGGAGAAACTTAAGCTCATCCTTGACAACGACCCAGACAAGCATCGGTGATAGTGATATTGACAGTGAGGATATGGACTTTGAGAGGTTTGTCTGGGAGGCTCTGCAAACCTCTGCGAGTAGTGAAAGTGAAAGTGATTCACCGGAGGGCAATTAATCTGCCCTCTGCCTCGGAACCAGCCGCCATCCACGTGTGCCGACCCAGCTTTTCTACTAACGTAAGTGTTAAAAAACCTAATATTATTGATATTTCTCTTAATTATTAATCGTTTGTGCATACCACCATAAAATTAAGATGTTATTTTTACTACAACGTACGTATTGTGTCGGAAAAAGTGGAGTTTGGGGGTCGGCCCAGTCTCTATTTCAATTAATCCCATATGTTGTTATTTCATTTACGCGGTACTCCACGGGTTCAATTGACCGCGTTGTTTCCCTTTTCCCGTGTGATTTTATCAAGATTTATCTTATCCATGTTTTCATTGTGGATCTACATGAAGTGTGTATATATATATATATATACTGTATATATATATATACTGTATATATATATATATATATATATATATATATATATATATATATATATATATATAACATATATATATGTATATATATATAGCTATATATATATATATATATATATATATATATATATATATATATATATATATATATATATATATATATATATATATATATATATATATATATATATATATATATATATATATATATATATATATATATATATATATATATATATACTGTATATATATATATATAAGATACACAGTAGACTCGCAACTTACGCATATTTTTCTTATGCAATTTCAACTACACGGATTACCCCTGGGGTTAGGTTACAATTTCCAATTTCAAACTCAATATTTTGAAAATGGGTCATAAGCCCGCCAAACGCAAGCCCGCCAAAGCTCCACCCCTGCCATCCCACCTCTCTGTCTTCAGTTACCGCATGGGTATTGTCGGAGTTACACCTGCCTCTCGTGTGTGTCAATTTAGTGCGCTTAAACCTCTCTCATACTCATTCATAATGCCCAAACACAGGTCAACCTTTCTTCATTTATTTTTTACCCATTTACATGCACACACTGTCCTAAGGGCAAAGCTGTGCTGTACATGTACTCAAATGTACTAAATAATTACTAAAATTTTTGTCTAGTGCAAATTAATCAGTATCTTACAAGAATCCCAGCAATGTAAGTTTTTTCTCCCAGATCAGTTCAGTGACATTTTATAAGAGAAAAACTTAGTCGTTAAAAGACAAATAAATAAATACCACGATACCTTTGGCGCCAACTGTCACAATACATCACCTCACCTCCCCCTCCATCCCTCCTTCTCCCCCATCTTCCCAGCCAGTTCTAGTGTATATGTACGTATGTATACTGTAGTGATTTAAGGGCAATTTAGGGGTAGCTTTACGCGAGGTTCCAGAAACGTAACCCTCACGTAAGTTGTGAGTCTACTGTACTGTATATATAAATACTGTATATATACATGTATATATATTTGCAGGGGTTAGGTTCCAAGGAATGGCGTGAGTAGGCTAAACCGCGAATAGCAACTTATACTACCTTAGTGCACTACTGTATGCCTAAACCAAACAACTGACCAGCCATGGCAGCACTCATCCCTTCTTTTAACTTATCTAATAATTCAACATACTTTTTCACTGACTTCTGCATTTTACATTTCACTCCACTAGGTATCACTAACACTGACACTAGGTGGTCTTTTAGGGATCATTTCACACAGAAACACTAAAGTTTTGAAAGTACAACACAAGATGCTGTTTGGGGTGACTCCTTGCGCTGCGGGAAAAGGCTCGCAAGCTAGCCACTATCTGCTTACCGTGAAATTCATTTACTGTCAAAATGGCAGCAAGAGGACACCCCTGTGTGTTATGCTGCAGAACCAAGAAAGATCATCCTCAATTTGTATACCATTCATTCCCAAAGGATAAAGAAAGGTAGGAGCACAGTTTTGAATTACATACATATGATATGACATGTTCATTTATCATTATATTTACAAACAATGTGAAAACTCCCTGCAGGCAAAGTAGAATCTGATTTCTAAATATTTACAGGTGCTTGCAATTGATACAAGAGCTGGGTTTGAGAAACTTAAAGGAAAGAGCCCAGACAGTATAAGCAAAAACACCAGATTATGCAGCCATCATTTTTTAGAAGGCAATTACACTGCAGGGAAGGCAACTTCTCAGCTTTGTAAATACAATCAGTCCTCGACTTACGACGGGGTTAGGGACTGACGACCAGATCAAGTCGAATTGGTCGTAAGTCGAAAATGCGAAAATAATACATAGAAATTCTAAAATGGGTGTCTCTTTTTCTTCTCAGCACCACAAGAACTCTCACTTTTATGCTTGCCAGCCATTTTAAAGGGAATTACAAACGAAATTTTGTCAGTACACAGCACGATCACTAACGTCGGTACTAGAAAATACATAATTTGAAAAATATTTTATACGACTGCGGCGGTCGTATGTCCAGGTGGTCGTAAGTCGAGGAGTACCTGTATGTATGTCCAGATATTAACCTAGGATTGTATTATAATATGTACAGTATGTCATGTACCAAATATTGCAAATAAATATGTTTGCATATGTAAATGTCCATAGACTTTATTTTATGATCCACATTTATATATTTATATATTTTTGTGGAAAATAAACCATAAAACTATTTATGTATATCCATCACTGCCAAAATACTGACTGTTACTGTACTTATGATCCTAAAAAACAATGTAATATTTTATATTCTAAAGCATAGAAATGAGTTGGCATTCAGTTGACTTAAATGAATACATGAAATAGGATATTTATATGATTCACACATTAAATATGCAAAAACATGTTCTAAACATGAATAAAAATTAAAAAGAGTTACAATTCTTCCAGTAGCTTATTATAACATAGCAAGGTGAATGACTAATTTATACATTTTATGTGTATTTTATGGAGAAAATATAAAATTGGTTACGTATATTAACATAACTTAAGCATATTTCATATGAAAAATTGACACGTTGGCAACCGTTAAATGATGCTCCGTATAGTGATGTGCGAGCTCATGGATTTAGACACACTACATGTGGTAGCACGTGTTAAATACCACACAATAGATGTGGTAGCACATGTTAAATACCACACACTACGTGTGGTAGCACATATTAAATACCACACACTACATGTGGTAACACATGTTAAATACCACACACTAGATATGGTAGCACATGTTAAATATCACACACCACATTTGGCAGCACATGTTATATACCACACACTACATGTTGCAGCACATGTTAAATACCACACACTAGATGTGGTAGGACATGTTAAATACCACACACTACATGTTGCAGCACATGTTAAATACCACACACTACATGTTGCAGCACATGTTAAATACAACACACACTAGATGTGGTAGGACATGTTAAATCCACACACTACATGTTAAAGGCAAGTTCTGATATGTGTGTGTGTGTGCATCAAGACCAATCTGCTGTAGATTTATTAGTTCACTGCACAATAATGCCAGTTGTATAATTCCCTGATAAATGTACCAGGAACTAAATGACGATACATTATTCTTAATAAAGTCCAGAACCTTGACGTATATGCACCAAATTATCCTCGTGAGCAAAATATAAATGGTACATTGTATACATTCTGAGTTGTTTATGTCTTGTTTCAGTGAAGATTGTTCTATTCTCTTCAGGTTTATCCATATGCAGTACAGGTACTACATATGCTATTGAAACCCCCAGTTGTTGGTACATTATAGATAAATCCCTTTGGTAAGTATTAAATTTTGAATTCTCACACAATACAGTGCAAAGAAAACTTACATTTTAGTTTATCATCTCTCGATAATGGTGCACAATTAAAAATATTAAACAAATTCAAGTTTATTAACCACTAAAATTGTAAAGGAATTATTAGGACTATATGCATGAAAAATATTGTTGCAATAAACATACATGTTTGATTTTGGGTACTGTGTATTTTAACTATTAGGCACTCACAAAATGAGTAACAATGTGAGAAATTAAGTTAAATATGGTAAAAACTTCCTGGGTAGGTGTTTCCCAGGGCTCCCCAAAAATTTCATGGTTTTTTTTTTTTCGAGACCCAATCGCATCCATGGCTCATCATGATGACTTGTGCTGAAGTGTGCATGTTGAATGCTCACCCATATTTGTGACAGCATTCACCAACATTTCTTGAACTCGTTTCTTTATTACGTCTGTACATGTATTGTATTTTCAAGTTTTAATGTCAACCATTTTAACTTTTATACCATTATCCTCTTCACCACTGATCGGCTCGTTAGCCACTTGGGCGATCGGTCACATCTCTGTTATGGACTGTTGGCAAGTAATGGGCATGAAGTGGCTCCTGAATGTATCTTAACCTGCTCCAGTGCTTATCAAGTCTGGTCTTGAAAGATTTCACAATCGGTGCCATCACAACACTGGCAGTGTTCCAAGAGTTCACAATTCTCACTCAGATAAAGTTACCCCTCACAGTTTTCTGGACTTGCGGGGCTTGGATGCTGATGCCAAAATAGCTGCTTTGCTATCATTAGAATCATCGAGGCTAAGAAACTGTTTTCAAATTAGACTAAAAGATATATATTTCTCCCATGCGTATTTCAATTGTACGCCTGGCAACGGGAGACAGGATCACTAGTTAAAGCATTGTCTGCAGTTGTAACTCCTCCGTCCCTGCCATATTTCACTGGATTTACTGTGATTTTTAGTGTTTACTGATATAATAGTGTGTTAATCATAGCATTGTAGCCAACTAAGACTCACCACTGTAACCACCAGGCCATTCGGCCAAGCTGAGAGATGTTTTTCAACTCTTATTTTCGGGTACATGTATGTAACTTTCTTCATTTATTTTTACTCAGTTACATTCATATTGTGAAAATAGTAAAAGAAATAATTGTCCTACGGGCATGCAGTATACATTTCTTTGCACACGATTTAGATCAGTGGTGTCAAACTCAAAACCTTTCAAGGGCCAATTCTTATTTTAGTTACCCTCTTCAGGGCCAACACAAGTGCTATACGTATCACATATTTACAGGATTGAAGTTTACAGCTTCACACATTGCCTTTCCTGGCTTACCAGGAATACCTCATTTGGGTTTGTCTGATCTTAAGTATGTAAAATTCATTTTACTAATTAACATGATTATATCTATTTTTTTCATAATTTCATGGGAAGATAAATTTTACCGTCATCCCAAGGGCCACATTTGGCTTGCGGGCCATGAGTTTGACACCCCTAATTTAGATGGCTTGGTGAGGGAGGGGAAGACTGGTCAGACTGTGGTCAGGATCTTGCTGCTGTGGATCATTGGCCTAGTCCTCTTAAACAGACTTTTTCCTGAGGCGGAAAATTTCCTTCCAGAATTTCAATGTGGCTTTAGACCATCATGTGGCACCATTGACATGATCTTTGCTGCCAGCAGAGAACAGTGTCGTGACCTGCATATGGCCTTCATCGACCTATGAAAGGCCTTGACTTGGTCAAGAGGGAAGCCCTCTGGTGGACACTCAGCTGTTTTGGCTGCCCACCATAATTCATCGCCATTGTGGGGCAACTCCACGAAGGCAGTGTCCTGCACAATAGCACCCAATCTGAGTTCTTCGCCATCCAAACGGGTAAAACAAGGAGGTGTACTGGCACCAACTCTCTTTTCCATTTTCTTGGCTGCCTTCCTTACTCGTGCCAGTGACAATTTTGCCGACGGGGTGGACATCCAGTACCGGATGAAGGGCCTTTTCAACAGAAGACAACTCCAGGCAGGAACAAAGGTGTTGGCAGCTTTCATTACTGAACTTCAGTATGCAGATGACCTCACCCTTGTCCCTCACACTGAACGCAACCTACAGGAGATCCTGAACATCTACGCAGATGCTTATGCACACTTCAGCCTTGAGGTGAATGTACGTAAGACTCGGATTCTCTTTCAGCTTGCCCCTAGTTCAGCCACACCTCCACCATCCATCCAGCTTAACCGTACTATCCTCTGTAATGTTACCCACTTTCAGTATCTCAGCTCCCACTTGTCCACCACCCCAGACATCGATGAAGAGATTCAACATCGGATCAGATGTGCATCTCCAGCCTTTGGCAGACTCTGTACCCGTTTCTTCAGCTGTAGGGAGCTGAAATTAACTACAAAGTTGCACATATATCAAGCAGTGGTCCTCCCCACCCTGCTATATGGCAGCGAGACATGGGTCACATACAGGAGGCACCTCAAGGCACTTGAAAACTTTCACCAACGTAGTCTACATTCCATCCTCAGAGTTCGCTGGGAAGACAAAAGAACAAATGCCAGTATTCTCGCTGACACCAACTGTAGGAGCATCAAGGCTACCATTATCCATAAACAATTACGTACATTGGACTGGCCATGTTACCCACATGGACGACAGTAGATTGCCAAAGCAGCTACTTTACAGTCACCTAATGAATAGTAAACGTAACGCTGACAGGCAACTAAAAAGGTACAGTATAAGGATAGTCTTAAGACAAACCTGAAAACGTGCCAAATCAACCCCCTTACCTGAGAGACAATTACTCCACACCACAATGCTTGGAGGAGCACCACACAAGGTGTCAATACTTTCAAGTTAACCTGACTGCATACCGAGGTAGACAAGCATCAACGCCGGAAAGACACCGCCTCTCCCGAACTAGATGTAGCACTGCTCGGTTGAATGTACATACCTGGAGCTGGCAACATCCACCCCACAAGGGGTCACAGCTCAAGGTTGAAGAAGCCACAAGTCCAGAAACTGTGAGGGTAAACTTTTTGGGAGAGAATTGTTAACTCTTGGGAAAATCTGCCAGTGTGTGTTATGATGGCATCGTTGGCTCATTCAAGGCCAGACTTGACCAACACTGGAGCAGGTTCCGATATATTCAGTCATCAGTGCATGCCCAGTACTTGCCAACAGTGTGTAACAGACGTGACCGACCACCTAAGTGGCTAACGAGCCGATCAGTGGTGAAAAAGATAAAAGTAACAAGGCACTGGTGTAATAGTTGAGGGGTACAAGACCACAAAATTCTGGTCATTCTGACTGCATCTGTTGCAGGAAAATGTTTTGAAAGGGTTAAAGCTGAAATCTGTTCTTAGTTCTGCAGGCAGACTGTTTCAACAGGTCTATAATACTCTGCACCCTGCAGGATAACTTACTGAGCTTGAGATCTTCACTCAGTGAGGCTGTGAGCATCCATAAATCCTAACAATGAGTTTGAATTGTATCAAAAAAGAATTGACTTGTAATATATAGTACAGAAGTACATGCCTACTATTATAGGGCCACAAGACCAAACATCTGACATTACACACAGTTCTTACTGCTAAAAGATTTAAGATATTCTAGATATTTGAAAGCCTATAACTGGCAACCCTTCTGTTTTGCCCGATTTTCTTTGCTCTACTGTATTGAAAACCCCAAGCAACAATTACTTATGCTTAGTTTACAATTTAAAACAGTACATTTAAACATTTACAGGGCAAGACTAAAAGATCCAGAAAACAGTCTCTTTTATTACAAAATTTATGAGCAAATCCAGAATGGCCTCAATTTAAGCAATGAACTTACAAAACTTACAAATAGCTTAAAAAAGTAAATTACGTCATAAAAGTTGAGAATACTATACAGTAAATGTACATTCCTGAAGACATCATTTCATGAACTGCTAGCTTTACCTGAACAACATCCACATGCCAAAGGTCTGGTTATCACCCCTCAAAAACTTGCATCTCTTCATGATTAATTTGTAGAATAATCACTGTGACAAAGAATTGTCTTTGGTCTATGAAAAAAGTATGTGAAAAAATCGATTAAAATACTAGTGTACATCTCAACCTTGCAAAAGCACAAGATATGTCTTCAAAATACCAATTAATACCTCCAGCCATACTATTATCAACACATGACTGTAGAGTTTGTTCAACTGCAACTATTATTTTAGTAGCAGCTATGTACTACAATATTAGGAAATTGACCAATATAATATAAAATTTAAGTTAAAAGAGAATCTTTACCTGATGAATAAAAACAATTACTATTATGCAAATTTGCAAGGTAAAAATAAAAAATAATAATACTACTGTACTATACTGTTTTGAGAAATTGGAACCATGCTAATATCTTACCTTTTCCATAACACTATCATTTTAAAATACTATACAATAATAATACTGACATTTGTATTTTCAACACTACTGTTCAAAGGTGTTACTTCTAAGATTCATTTTTTTTTAACTCTTTCAAGCGCTTTCTCACTACGTATTGGAGTTTAGGAGGAAAAAATTATACTGTTTTAAAACTGACAAGTTCTTGAACTTTATTGTAAATATATAATGATACTGCTATGTATCATTCACTCCAACTCCAAAAATTCAACTGGGTCTGCTTCACTGTCATACACAGGTATGTACAAAACCAGCCACTTCACTTATTGACCATTGGCATACCCTCAATGATATATATGCAAGGAAGTATGTACAAAACCTTTGAACAATTTCTTCTCTACTAACCATCTCCACCCTTTAAAGTGTCACATGCAGGGAGATACATAAAGTACTTTGACCAAACACTTCACTTTCTGATCATCTCAACTCCGTAAAGTGTCATATGCAGTGACCTTCATCAATTACACCCTCACGTGTCAATCATTCATCAATGCTAAAAACATATAATGAAAACTTCTGAATGTTCTTTAACTGTAAGTTGGACATATTTTCAAGCTCCTCCAATCAAATGAGCTTGAGCTTCCCAAATATTGTTGCCACTTCAACAACCATCATGTAACAATTATAATATTTTTGGATCCATAGTTGCTATTCTTTGTTCTTACTGCTCATACTCACAGAATTAGGTATCTCGTGTATACCCTAAGTATTGACATTAAGAAGGATATCATTTGTAGTCAGCCTTCAGCTCACCTGAATGGAAGAGCTGAATAAGGTAAATAATGTTATCGCCCAATAAGAGAATCCATAAGAGATCACCTAATAATCCTGATCACAAGGACAATAAATAAATATTTAAAAGCATAAAGGCAGTTATCTTGTCAACATTTGGTCATGTTGTAATCTAGTTTTAATTAAATTAATAAGAATGAGACCAATAAAAAAGGTACTGAGTAAGAAAATAAATTGGTTATAGACACCCTGAGTGATTGTATTAATGGTATCACACACTGAAGTAATATCTTAGTCATCGCCATAACTCCCCTCATATATACAGTATATATATTTACTCATGTGTAAAAATCACAAACTTCAGTCAAAAGTTTCTACAATATATCACAGTTAAACGTCTGAAAATCCAGTACCACCTCAAAATATTTCTAGAGTTGATATCACTCAAGATTTAGAGGATGACATCATATAATTGAAGTAAATGATCCTACCTGGTAACAGATACTCATTAAATACTTCAACATCTATATACCTGAGGTGAAGGTGAATACATCAGAGAAAATTTGTAACATTCCTGGGCCCAAATTCTCAAAGATTTGTATGCTGAATTTTCCTTTTAAATAAAAATGTAAGAATGTATTGTACCTAACTGATTGAATAATAATAAAGTGACGGTGAAAGAATGCATGAACTGGTCGACTTATGGAGAGAAATAAAATATCAATGAGATACTACTGTAACTACATCCATTTAATTTTAGTCAAGGAATAAAATTAAACATACAGAACTTGTGTAAATCCAGACCCTGGTTTTTACGTAGTAGTTAATAACTATACATCACCTAATACTATATGAAGTCTCTCATCAAGGTGTTTGCTTTCCTCACTCTACCTCGACTGCTGACGTCAATCTCATCGTCATCATCGTCATCATCATCATCGTCATCATCATCATCATCATCATCGTCATCATCATCATCGCTGTACCTCATTCTCTTTTGTGAAATTTTTTTTGGTGTGCTCTCATATTCAGAGTCACTGTAAAGTGAACGTTTCAGGTTACCTAAATTCTTCACAGATTTACCTTTTCCTTTCCCAAGAGGTGTTGGTCCTTTATATTCATCACTTTCTTCATCTGAACCCAATTCATCTTCAGTGTCATCATCATCATCGTCATCACCATCATCAAACTTAGAGGTGATAACCCTCCCAACAATCCGTCCCTTGTGCTTTACCTCGTTGACAATTACTTCATTTGATGCAAAATTGATTGGTTTATATGGTATAGGTGCCTGACCTACTCTGTTAACTGTGATAAACTCCTGGAACTGGCGCCTATCAGGTGTTCGCTTTTTGGCCACAGTCATCGATTTTTTCGCTGGTGTTTTTTTCTTTGGAACTGGCTTTTTTGATTTGCCATTCTTTGCTTTCTTTTTTACTGGCTTTTTCTTTTTTGTTGGTTTGGGCTTTTGTTTTGGCCTTTTCTTCTTTTTCTTTGACTTTTTGACCTCGTCATCACTTCCATCGTCGGTCTCTGATTCTGAGCTGGAGTCGTCATCTGTAACATCGGCATCATCAATAAAATCCTTATCAGCAATAAAATCTGTATCGTCTTCATCATCACCATCAAGAATAATCTTCCTCGCTCTCCTTACACCAGATGCAACACCTCTCTTCCTCCCTCTCTTTGCAGATGTCTCTTCTTCTACACTTTCCTCACTGCTGGATTCTAGATCTTCATCATCAAATTCCACCTCACTCTCATCTTTAGTGCGCTTGCTAGGTCCCGTTTTGCTCTTATTTATATTCGGTGGACGACCTATTCGTTTTTTTACTGTTTTTTTATTCCTGCTTAAATCACTACTATTACTGCTACTACTACTACTAGCGGATCGTCTTCTCTTATCATTACCTGGATTTTTACTGGGTTTTTGTTGAGCACTATCACCCTCAGGTGGACTAGAAGAATCACTACTCCCTTCACTGTCATCACTATCACTAACCTTCTTTGCTTTATCAATACTTTTTCTCTTTGCTAGAGCACCCATTTTCTTTTTTGCTAAACCATTCACACCATTTGATGCCTTTTTAGGTTTCTCATCAATATTCTCTTCACCTGAAGAACTTTTGAGCCTACTTTCAATACCATACAACTGGCCATTAGTTCTCTTTGCACTGGGCCCGGCATCATCACCACTACTGCTCTCACTGTTGCTGCTACTGCCACTTGTCAGCACGTTTTTCTTTTTTACCTTTGCCACACTTGTTGCAACTTTCACTTTTGAAGTCAAATCCTCCTCCTCACTTTCTTCATTGTACTGCACAGTAACCTTGCCTCTGTTTCTTGTGGCCACACCCTTCTTCTTGGCTTTAGCCACAGTCTTAGTAGGTCTATTTCTAGGACTGTACTCTTCGCCCGAGTCACTATCTTCATCCTCATCGTTCAAATGCTTCTTACGGGCAACCCTTCTAGATCTTCTCATTGTGTCCTTTCTGGATGCCTTCCCAAAAGTAGTTTCACCATCCTCATCATTGTATCCATCTTCAAGATTCATGTCATCATCAAAAGTAGTTAATAAAGAGTAATCTGTCTGATGTAGAGGAACAACTGGCCGCCCACAAGCTGTTAATGATGTTGCACTTTTCTTTGTGTCACCGCTGGCTTTAGATGGCACATCTGAAATATCAACATTTATTAACCCTCTGACTTACCATACTTAATTAAGTACTTAAAACTATCATACAGTTTTTAATCTGCTATTATACAACTATAACTTTTATCAGTCTACATTCAACATAACCATTGTGACATTAAAAACATGGCAGCTTATGCAAAATTACAAAAGTCAATACTCGACTTCATCCCTCAAGTAAATGTAATTAACACATAACAAAATCACAAGTTTTGAAACACAATGTTGATGAATTACAGTGAAATGATAAATTTATATTCAATATACCTATTATGATATAAAAGGGTAGAGTCCTTAAAACACAACTTGAGCAACTAACATCAACCACAAACACCCACTCCAACACCATGTTATTTTGACAGCCTAGGTTAGTTATCCCCTACACCTACTCAGAGTCATGTTAATAAACTGCAGTCAGTAATATTATCATCATTTTATGTCTAAAATACTTTAAATTTTCTACCATTTGACCAAAAATACATCATTCTCCAAACTGTAAGGGCGCACTTGTACATTTAGATGTTTTGCAAAACATTTGTTTACTACACATACTGTATACAATAATTGAAATCTTCTTGTCAAGGAAAGTTTAATTAAAGGAGATTTTTTTTATACATAAAATACATAGAAGAAGAAGAGAATGAGAAGAAAAGAGAGAGAAGAAAAGACAGCGAGAAAACTTGGAAAGCATTAATTTCTGACATCTTTGGATATCCATCTCTAATGCAAATACATACACTTCACAGGTCACTCTCTACTTGCAAACTCTTGTTGTAATTACCACAATCCATCAAACCAAACTCTTGACTAGAACTTTTCAATGAAATGCAAGACGTAACCATCCATCAGCATTTGTTGTGCACGCCTGTTGAATCTATCTTTGACACACTGAAACCTCGTCCTTAATTCTGAAACTATCTGCCACCTCTATTATGAGACTATCTGCCACCACCACCACCACTACAGTACTATGAAACTACCTGCCATCATTACAGTACAGATGCTCCTCTACTTAAGAACATTCAACTTAAAAACTTTCAGAGATACAAACATCATCACTGAGGGGCGTTATCTGCCAGAACAGGTGTCTTATGTGGATGAGACTGGATTATTTTGAAGAAAATTCCAGATAGAACAAACATTACCTAAATGGAGAAGAGCGAGCCAGGTTTTAAGGCTGTATTAAAGGGTATAGCTGTACTAAATATCCATAACCTTTTAATTTTTTACAATATGTTTGGTATCGACAAGAGTAAAGTTGGACTTACAAACAAGCCTCAAGAACGTAACTCGTTCGTAAGTAGAGGAGCACCTGTACTATGAATCTACATGCCACCACTATTATGAAACTATTAACCACCATTATTATGAAGCTACCCCTCACCATTACACTCTCCAACTCTACCTACATCCTACACTCTCGAGGTGTGAACTGTCATCAGTGCAGGAGGATGAGTAAATGTAAAATGAGCCAGAATGTTATGTCTAATGTGATCTGGAAAAATGAGGCAATATCATAGTTTTAAAGGATTCAGCATGAACCATTTTAGTCACAAAATAAATCACATTGCCAATGATGAAATGAAACCCACTCTTTAATATTAATGCCAAAGGTTGAACAAATAAAAATAAATCAAGAAATAGCTATTTTGAAAATAAATGAAATATTCAACAACCAGTTTTTCTGATACGATTCTTCATTCTTATTAAAAAACTCATTCTTTTGTAGTTCTCTTAAGGTTTTCTCTGAAGGAATTTTTTCCCAATCCCTTTCAAACACAATCAGTCTTATAGAATATCCTTTCACATTTCACAGAACCTTCAAACTTTGGCCAATGTCTACTGTTCATGTGCAGTCATCAAATATAGAAATATCCTCAACCTAAAAACAACTACTTTTCTACCTATGATGTTTAAGTCCATAAAGTTCATTCCAATCTCGACTGACTGGTGTATAAGCGACAATCCCAATAGTCTTTATTTTTCTTTCATTCACATTATTAGGGGTGCCACCAGTCAAAGCCTTTTAAAACATTACTCAGGACGGATGTACAGATGCTGATCCCTGATAATTAGCCACTATTGGGTTATCTCACCCCCTTGGCAGGATAATGGCCCATCACTGGAGTGTTCCACCCTCAGAAAGTGCACCCAAAAGTGTACTGCACTCATGTACAAGGATTTGGTAAAAGGAGAAAATTCAATCCTCCAATTCCAGATAGTAATCAAACATAAGATCCTCCACATCACAAATGCTGTATCATTGAGCAGGAAAAACTTTAGAATAATTCAATGAATCATTAAGAACCTAACACAACTAATTTGGCAGTAAACACCTGTGATTTATTCCAACCTTTACATCAAGTAACTTGATGAAGTCTTTTCCTTTCAAGTCACATATATTTCACTATAATATAATAAAACAGTCAGCCCCCCCAAATCAGCTGATGTTGGCATGACAATGGTTACCAAGTTGATTAATGTAATTATGATGGAATTTATTGCTCCAATTGGCTGACTGAAAAACATGACTGTGAATACTTAAAAAGGCGATGTATTTGAATAAGGAAACTATAGAGGGCTGTTATAGATGTTATGGAAAAGAGTGATAAAGAAATTGAAAAAGGAGAGAGCAGATATTTATGAAATGCAGTCAGTTTAAACATCCTCAGCACTGTATCATGCATGTTATCATAACTTATACAGTGTCAATACACTCTCATCCATGCTTTCATAAGATTACAAATTCCATACATTTGTCCATGTTTTCACATACATAGTCTCAATTTAATTTTATTTTTTGTTTTCATTAGTTTTTGTCATCTTTACACACTTTCGGGAAGACTTTCGTGACTTTGAGTAATCTCGGTACCATTTATCCAGTGTCTCGATATCTGGAATGCTCCAAAACCTGGCTATATTCTGGAATAAACTATTTAAAATGAGTACCAAGTAATTTCCGAGTCGAGCGGGAAATTTTCAAAGGGTCTGCCACCTATAAGCATATGTTTGGGCTTTTTCAATTCACAGTTTCACATAGATACCATACCCATAATGTTCTTCATTTCTTTTGCTCATTTACATGCACACACAATTCTACATACAAAAAGTACAAAAATAAATAAATAAATAAATAGTTATCATAAGGTATAAAGCTTTAGGTATCTACGGGTCCATGGTGCTCTAAGGATGCTGTTGACTTGCTAAGGTGAGTGTCAGTGGTGAATGAGATGCAGTTTGTACAGTAACTTATACTGTATCAATTTTGCTCTTTTAATGCTTTCATCATTGCTATTAATATACTTTTGTTATAGCTGTTTATATGCCTACAAATTCAAGTTTTAATGTTGCAGTGTAAAGTTAAAGCTACTTTTAGGGGTGAATTTAGTGATCTGAACAGTTTTTACAGTGAGTTACACAGGTTTTACTGTACATTTAATACATTTTAAGCCTGGCTCTCCAAATTATGAAAAAACCTTATCCAATAATCCCCAGGACCCAAGCATGCTGGATAAATAGTCCCAGACTTGTACAGTATATAAAAATTATTAGTCATCCCTATTGACTGGAAGTTAATTATGGTTATTTTGAATCCATGGAGAAGTGGATGTTAAATGTCTATAATATGGGTTACACCGAAGGCATAGTATGAAAAACTCAGTGAATGAAAGTAAAAGATGTAATTATATGTTAGCAACTGACATGTAATAGTAAAATACAGTAATGCAGTCAAATTACTGTATTGAAAAAAATATAATATAATAATGAAATGAAGAGAGTAGACCCTGATAGTCACACCAAGTACAAGCAGACAAGAAGGCTGTTATGAGCAATAGCTAGGATAAAGCAGAAAACAATCAAAGGACAAAGAAGAACACATATGACATAAAACTAGCAGAGTTAGTTGATTGTACACACAGGACAGTGTTGAGATGGTATGTTTAAGTGGAGGAAATACTGGACACATAAGTCTATCTGTGCATGTGGTTTAATAGTAGATGTAGCAAGAACTATAGGTATGAACTACTGGTGAAGTGTTTGTGTAGTGGATGGCACATATGATACATGTCGATGTTAACACATAAAGGGGTGCCTAAATAGAGCAAAAACAAGTGTGTAAAACATGTCCACCACCCAGTGTTAGTAATATTCGATAGTCACTTTTGCCTAAATACACAAACTAAACATTATATACATGTGAACTTTGCTATTTGTATGAAACACATCTCACATAGTTCAGTAAGGTGTGAACAACAGGTGAGAGCTAGAGTACAGTACTGTACAGTATATACAAGAGGAAGTGACTGAAAAATAGTGTCATATTATATTTTTCAGAGTTAGCAAAGGCGCAGGATGTAATACAACAATGCATCTTGTTCAGGTTCCCTTACTCTTTTGAAAATATGATGCTACATTTTGCTGTAAAAGACAGCCACATCAATGGAAGTACCTTCATATTATAATATAATGCGCTATTACAAGAATATTAACCCCGAGAGCATGGAGAGGTTTATGAATTTGCCAATTGTGGAATCCAAGGTTAACTTGGAATATCATATAAACTAAAATTATCAGGGAGGAGGGTATACAGTACTTTGTTTTTAATAGAATATGTAAATAACTAATGTATATTGCTGAAGCAGATTTTCTTAAAACACCATATCTTGCTTTTACTGATACACGATGCCTACATCCTCATGATCCCTTAAGTAGTCCATAATTTAAAGTCATACCTAAAAGGGCCTCATCATATCTAATCACCACAAACAATGAAATATCAAATACAGGTCAATATCCTTGATGATGACCAATGAATGCCAAACAATCTTTCATATAAAGATCTTGTGACATGTCAAGACAATACTTTAACTCCCATGCTGGTCTTGGTCTAACTGTCACTGAAGACTTGAGTTAATGCTGACTTTGCAAAATACTGTGCCTCCAAAACTTAAGCAAGCAGTTTCTTTAACAACACTTCTACTGTATTCTTCCCAAACTTATATTGTTTGACGAACAGTAAATCAATATCTGCTTGAATCAAACAATCTGCTAATGTATCAAAAATATACCTAAAGGACTTTATTTTCATTTCTATATTTGTTCCTTCTTAATTAAAGACTGCATTTTCAAAAAAATCAATATATGATCTTACACTGAAAACTAATACCCACTTGGGTAGGTGGATCCTAATCCTACTTTAAACAAATTCACTTTAATAGCACCTGCCTTCCCTATCCAACCTTTATTTCCATTCTCCTGTCCTTCAGATCTGTTAGGTATCTTACCATTTACTGATATATCATAATTTCAGCATTGTGAAAATTTTCAAACCATCATCCCTCTATTATTAAAAACTACTTCCACAGCACCGATTGTCACCATAACACTACCGAGATATTGTATCACATACAACACCCTCCTTTGAAACCTTTGATTTTTGTATCTAACAAATGTGAAACTTTCATTCAGCAGCTATTTTTCTTCTGTACAAACCTGTAACCCTCCAATATAGGACATGGAGGGACCTCACATTTTTCCTCAGTCAATCTTTCTTCTCTCCTAATAGTTACAAGCCAACTTCTTGAACAATGGGCTCCATGTCAAAAGAGTAACTTTGTGTGTCAATGCTGTTATGTGCATCTAGTTTTACAACTCTCCATGAGCAACAAAAGAAAAAAATACAAGCCAATCCATCTTCAGATACTCTACCTGCATCATCTGAGGATCATACAGGAGCCATTTGTGTCGTGTATTATGGCCTGAGATTATGAAATTCCCTTGAGGCCAAATTAATGCTGTAAAACATCTATTAAAGAGGCCCTCAAATACATCTAACCTTATCCTCCCCTACAAGCTACTCCTTCTAGTTTCCCAGTACAGTAAAATCCCAGGTGCCAGACAAAGAGTTTTGTGGTTAGTTGAAACTCACTCTTAGAATCTCCCAATAAATCCTACAATGCACAGTGATACAGACCGACCTCGCAAATTCGCGTCTGGGAAAAACAGACTTCTTTAACACGTATTCCACTCTACATAAACGACGTGGTTTAGAAATAATGAAAATATAATATAAAATTATAAAATAAGAAAAATGAAGAGCATGGGTGCACATGTGTCTGATTGGCCAACCCAGCTGCTGCATTTATTGTTACTTGTAATAAAGCTATAAAAGTTGTGGAACATATTCTCTACTTATAAAACTAAGTCTATTGGAAAATCGCTTCACTATAAAAATTTAAGGAATGCATCCCTTTCATGTATCAAGGATAGCCTGTACACATTAAACAACATAAATAACCATATGTTGTGTACAGTACTAAAAAATTAAAAACAAATTCAGATAAGTGAATATAGACTTCGTCAACCAATGTACAGACGTTATATTTAAATTAAGTAACTGCAGGTTCTCTCTCCCTCTGTATGCTAATTTTTTTCTTTTCCCTGTGTATGGTTTTTTCTATCTCCCTCTGTATGTTAATTTTTTTTTCCAATATAAGTTAACGAGCTCAAGGGGTTATACAAATTTGGAGGAGTGTTTTACATCCTGCAGGTGGTGTGAGAGCCAGAGAAGCTGAGTGCTGCAGCAGTATAGACAACAGCCAAAGAGCCAACACCACCATCACTCGGCACAATTCTGGACACGTGGGGTTAGTTACCCTCACGTACGTTTTGTGCGTAGGTTGCTCGTCCTGCCGGAAGTTCCTCTCCTTGTCAAGACTGTTGTGGGAGACTGTGAGGTGGCTGACGGTAGCCTTTTCTGCTCGACTCCACTGCCTCCCAAGGAGAGAGCTGGAGATACCTTGCGAGAGGTCGCCCCAGTCTGGGACACACAACCTCTTCCGCTCTGCATTTTATGAGAAGTAGTGAGTAACTTTCCTTTTTGATTGCGAGGATTGATCTTAGAGAGATTACGCTTACCTTGCACTTTGTGAGTGGATAAAATGGATTTTATCTGGTCTTCAAAATAAGCTTCCATACGTAGAGTCATTGAGTATATCTGAAATGAGTGGGTGACATCATTATAAGAGGGTGATAATGAAATAGTAAGTACCATCCTCAGGTTTTAATATATATATATATATATATATATATATATATATATATATATATATATATATATATATATATATATATATATATATATATATATATATATATATATATATATATATATATATATTATATCTGTACCTTGCATATGGTATATAAAATTCTAAAAAATTATTAGTAGTAAAATTCGATATTATTTTTGTCTATCAAAATATATAATATCAAACCTTAAAAGAAATTTACCAGTGAAAACCCTTGTGATGAAGAGAAGCCCTACAGCGTTACTCACCCGGGACCTCTTATTCGTGTTATAATTTTTAGAGTTAGTAAATATAAGCCTCATATCCTTGGCAAAGTCATGGGGTGTGGTGTAACCGTTGGCAGACAGTTCCTCTCGTACTGTTGTCAAGTCCATTGGAACATCAATTACTTGGCTGTAGTCTGGGTAACGATCCAAATCTACAGGATATCTGTGGGAAAACACAATAAAATATATAGAAAAGTATGGAAGAAATGAAAAGCAACAGTTAATGAGGATGTGAAAATATCCATAAAGTCATGTACACTACTAACAAAATAAGTAATTGCACAGTTTTAAGCATCTAAATAATTAGTCTTCAACTGTTATATATTCTTTTAAGTCTGAATCCCATGTCATAAGCAGGACTGGCAGGATTAAAATCAAGTGAACTAAATATTTCTAACTCAGAGCAGAAATGTGATTTAAGTTGTTTTGATTTGTACTGGTATTACCTATGAAACCCGAGACTTTCATTGATAGTATTTGAGATTTAGATCAGACACACATTTCCATTTTTTCAATCTTTCCAGCCCTCCCTCCTCCATTCTATCTTTTCCCTTCCCATACCCAAAGACTAGTTACACTGTATTCTCTATTTTACGTTTTTACTTTGTACATACAGGGGTATTTTAATATATATATATAAATATATACCTATACAGTTGTACCCCGCTTTCCGCGGTCAATTGAACCCACAGGGTACCGCGTTAAGTGAACAACAGAACATATGGGATTAATTCCAATAGAGACTGGCCCGACCCCCAAACTCCACTTTTTGACAACACACAACTATGTTGTAGTAAAAATATTATCTTAACTTTATGATGGTATGCACACAATTAATAATTAAGAGAAATATCAATAATATTAGGTTTTTTAACACTTACATTAGTAGAAAAGATGGCTGGGCACACGGGGATGTGGGGTTGGTTCCGAGGCAGAGGGCAGATTATTGGACCTCACCTGTATCACTTGTATCAATTGTATCACTATCCACCACAGAGGCTTGCAGGGCCTCTTTGTCAAACCCCTCAAAGTCCATATAAGTCCATATCCTCACTATAATTATCACTATCACTGACTTGGGCCAGCTGTGGTGGGTGGCGAGTGAAGAACTCGGTAATGTTTTGATGACTGGGTGTCCTTGTGCGCATCGTGCCCGCGCCGCTTCCCGCGTATATGAGTAGATGAACCGCGTTAAGTGAAAGTTCGGTTCTGGCGAGGCACCGCGTATATGAGAAATCGCGTTAAGTGAAACCGCGTAAAGCGGGGTAATACTCTGTGTGTGTGTGTGTGTGTGTATATATGTGTATATATATATGTATGTATGTATGTATGTATGTATGTATGTATGTATGTATGTATGTATGTATGTATATATATATATATATATATATATATATATATATATATATATATATATATATATATATATATATATATATATATATATATATATATATACAGAAAACTGAATATTTAAAGCTATTACTGGTACCCGACGATAGTAAAACTGGTTACAACAGTAAGAATGAATGAACACTGACTGAAGGGAGATTGTTTCCACTTGATTTCAGATTTCAGCCTCCCTGCATTGCAGTGGAAAAAGACTTCCAAGAGAGAGAGAGAGAGAGAACGGATTAAATTTGGTAGTTACTGTGTCTGTCAGTGATGGGAAAAATAAATATCATTTTTGAACATTACCTTAAATTCTAAGATAATTTTTCAAATCCTCTCCCACTAAGTAACAGGATAGTCAGGAACAACAGTCGTTTTTCTACTTTTGCCATCATCCATTCACTTTTACAGCTTTGAAAGCAAGTGAGTCCCAAAGGCATGACTGCCCGTGGACACAGCCACTGTACAGCATACTAAGCCTTCGGTACACAAGGAGGCAGCATGGCCAATACTGCACTTGACCACCTTCACTTACCCAAGTTGTATACATAGGTACCCATTTACAGCAGGGTGAACTGGGAGTGCCTAGCTGTAATATCCCTATAAACCCCCTCAGTATCATGCTCTCCCATAATTCATGTACTCTGCTGCTTCCTTGAGTACCATTCCCAGAATTATTTCAGGGCAGCCTTCATCTTATCCTTTCATCTTCCTCTCTCCCTTTTGCTAACCACCTCTGAAATGTACAGACTTTTTACCAATATTTCACTATCCATTCTTTCTGATAAACACAATCTCACCTGAAAGGCATGGAATCCTCTCTTTCAAAAATACTCCGTAGGAGATCTTTGCATCTCTGCTGCCAGGTGCGACTATCTGGAAGTGGTTGGCCACGGCCCCTCAGTCCCTTGCTGTGACCCCCTTTACTGTGGTAACCTCTAGATATGCCTCCATCTGCTCTATTTACATTGTCCTCATCGCTGTGGTCTGGGGAGTGGTAGTTAGCCTGAAGCTGATGATACAGTTGTGTTGGGTCTTCACACTTCCCATCTCTGAGAATGAAATTTAAAATAATGACTAGTATTCAAGGGAAATTTTTATGTAGTATATTCTTTACATAATATAGCATCATGGTCTACATTCCCTTTCAGTTTTCTGAGAAAAACCAAAGTTAAGTGAGCATGTCTGTAAGAAAGAGGAAAACTGTACAGAAAAGTGTCTGACAACTGAAAATCTACTTTGTGAAAGATTTGAGCATTCTAAATATGAAATTTAAGAATATAGACTTATTCTCTTTTATTTAATTTTTCACATACTATATGGTATTAACTGAGGAAAAATTGGACAATCAGGCAACTGAATCAGTGACTGTGTGCTTGTCTACTTGTCTTCACATTAGTTTGAGGACTAAGTTATATGGTGATTGTAGAAGAATGATGACACATTGAAATCCAATTTGCACACTCAATAACTCTGAGCGTTAGAGAATAATAAAGTAAATTAGTGTACTGTACAGTACAAGTATTTGCAGATACTAATGGTATAATTAAATTGAAACATGTAATATGGTTTATCACATGCTTTCAATGTACAGTACACATGTTCATGTTAGCTTCCACTTTTAAATAATTACCGTATCTATTTAACAGCAACCTCTTGGTCCCAAACTTATTGGTTGACAGATACTTTACTATGTAACAAAAGAAGTAATACCCATTTCATCTTCAAAGAAAAAATCTGTTTCTTCACTTTTATTGTTGTACCAAAGAAAATGAGTAAATTTTTAATGTAATGGCAAGAATGACAAGTAAGGCATTAATATGATGAAAGTAAGTATGATATTGCCATGATATGAATGATGAGGGAGGGATGACTAAAAACTTTGACTTTACAGCAAGTGACAGTCGATGGACAGCAATCAATACTTCAAGGATAAAATGCACATCTGAGAACATACTTGATAAGCTTTAGGCAGAGCTCTGTGACAATTCTAGCTTGGCGGACAATGTTGCTCCCCTTCTGGTTAAACTTCTCTGTATTTGTTGCAATATATCGCACATCAAATTGGACTGCGTTGATGCGCCGATAAAACCGATTATCTAGTCTACTCTGAAAAGTAATCAAACGTCAGTAGAGAAAACTGCACACAATAGTTGCATTTATGCCATAAACTGCACATCAATTAAGCACAATAAGTAGTAAAGGTCCAAAATTGTCAATGCACATTTGTAGAAAAGTATAGAGGTGCACCTCAGTAACCACAAGGAGGAATAAGAAATTCCAACAGTCACTTGTCAAAAAGACATTTTACTACCTACAGTAAATACTACATGAAGAGTCAAAGCCAATAATTGTAAGAATCCCTTTCCACATCTAAATAATGCCATATCTGCTATTAAAACCTGTTGACTACTGAAGTATTTTTGGTAAATACTATATCAAAGGTTACAAAAAATATTTTCTTATTCTTACAAGGGTTTTCCAGCTATGGCAGAGAGAGGATACAATCAAGAGCAACATGAACAAACTTTCATTTCTTCTTCTTGCTGCCTGACCAAATAACGAGTATGTTCTTATATGATGTTTCCTTTTTTAAAAAAGTCCGCAGATATTCATCTTGTTTACCAAAGCCATTTTATTTATCATTCCAGAATTACTCTCCTTTTAAAAATACAGTAATACCCCGGCTAGTGCTCAGGATATGCTCCTGGAAAATGGAGTGTTATCCAAAACAGTGCTCTGTGAGTCATTATACCATTGCATATATGGATATGCATTGCCAATGACATTATATTTTACCTATGAGATTTATACACGTAGTACCATATTGTGTGTGAAGGGTACAGGTATTAATAAACACAGATTATTGTTGTAACATATCTTTACTGATTAATTAAAAATAAAGAAAGAATATTGTGTCATGAATGACAGTCTTTTGATGAATAGTGATGACAGAAGTAGAATAAGTGACAGAAACAGCATGTAAGTAAAATGAAGTGGGAGGGAGGGAGGGAGGGAGGGAGGCAGGAGGCAGTGTATATTGTATGGCTTTGCTTTGGCTAATCCATCACCAATATTATGAATTAGGTGGTGATAATAGAGGTAGTGGTGAAACATCTTGTGGTAAATGGTGAGGTGGTAATGCGTCAATTGGTTTCTTTGGTAATACTGCACCTGGAGCACTGCCAGATGCTATTGAACAGCTGATATCTACCCACAAAATTGAGTGTAAAAACAAATGAGCAACAGTGTATCACTTAAACATAACATAACATTTCAAAATATGAAATGAAGCGAGACCTGCACATAAAATAAAATTGTAAAATACATTTATTAATCAACTGTAGTTATGGGTACTTACCAACACAGCACTAAACCAGCAACACATCACAACAGCAGTGGGAGACTTGATGCGTAAAATAGTCACAATAATATATATAAAAAAAAAAAAAAAACGGGGCAACAAGAAAGTGTCCACAGAGTAAGCGCAGCAAAATTTGTACTGTACTGTAAACAGGGAACTCGGCCCTGATTGGCCGAGTAAGTAAAAACAGAGCAGCTTCTGGTGTGTTGTTAGTGTTCGGACTCGTGGCCTTTGATTATCTTTATGGATATTTTTTCTTTCCCTAGAGCTCCAAGATGCAAGCAAGAGTGCTATAACAAAACAGCTCTATTTTTGAAGGACTTTCAACCATATTTCTATTCTAGCTAGAGGGTCAACATGTAGAGGAAGGGTGAAAATGGTGATATCTACCAAAAACGCATTTTGCCCGGGGTGGCGCTTCACCCCCTTCTAATGCTGAGCGCCTCATATACTATATGTACCTTTGTTCATTTTTTACTCAGTTACATGAACATACAATTCTACATACATATTGTGCAAAAACATAAAAATAAAAAAGTAAAAAATAATTATCATAGGTAAAACACATATAAAGGGAATAAACATTTCTTTATGCACGAGTTAGCGAGCTGGCTGGGGAGTGGGAAGAGGGAGAAGTGTGTGTGTGTATGGGGGGGGGCCACTGCTAGGAAATCAGCTGGGTTGCATTGCTATAGTGAGTGTTCAGGTGAAGCAGCTAGCGTCTATGCAAATGACAGTTGTATTAAATTTTCATTTGGCTTAAACTATATTGTATACAGATGTAGTTTGAAGTAGCACAATTGTTGAATAATATAAGAAAGGTGGATGGCATGGTATTAAGAATAATGGGAAAGGAGGTACAGGGAGTTGTGAGTTTTCTTCAACCTTTTGATTTACTGTGTAGGCCGTTACTTTACATCGGTGATAATATTCCTTAGGTTTTTAATTTATATATTGGTATTATTTTTATTTATTCTTCATATTTACTGGTACAGTATATATTATTTTAAGAAAACTGTGGCTACAAGAGAAAAATTACACACAAAAGTTTTGCCCTAAATCTTCCCTGTTGAAATGGGGGTTGCATCTTATATGCAGTAAAATACAGTAGCAGCATACCTCCATACATCATCACCTTTGCTTCCTTTAATACTACTGTATCAAGCTGGAATCTCCAATCCCTGAAACTTTCCAATAGTCAGAATTTCTTTTTTAAACATTCCAAGAAATTTAAGGAAAAATCTCTCCATTCCAGGTATCCAAATGAATTTCCGAGATGTCAGATCATACTTTGATGCAGGAATGCGTACTAGGCGTGTAGATGGGCAATCTGATTGAGTAACTTAAGCCACAGGCTAACACACTGTAATTGGCTAATACTGTCATGTGACTGCATGGCATGTCTGTGATTGGTTGATGCATCTCCCAGCTTATCTCCTCAAACCCTAGCATCATGACGTGTTTAGTTCATAGTCCGCTGCCATTGTACCAGGTTGTTCCCTTGCTCACTGCTGTTTTTGCATACTATCTGTGTTGTGCAGTACTGTACATTGCTGTACCAAGACATAAGCAGCTAAGAATACAGTCTTAAGAAGTAAACAGTGACTACAGTGTGTGTATACTGTTAATTTACATTTTTGAAGTGTGAGTACTGTACATACAGTTCTGTACATAGCAGAGTGAACAGTGTTTGCATACTGTAGCCTTGTGAGTAGTGTTTCTGTGCACTGTACAGTACTTTACTGCACGTGTACATTGACGAAAGTTGAACAAACTTGAAAAGAATGTTCTTGTGAATGTTTTATAGGAGTGTGGAGTGGGCTTGTCGACCATCTACAATGTTAAATATACCAAAGCAAAGCTGAGGAGGCAAAAACAGAAAGCTATGCCAGGTGCAGGTGATTGCTGTAATATAGTGATAATAATGTGTTTGTAAGTAGCTGAACATTCATGTGCCAAGAATTAGAGGGAAATCATTTCATTAAAATGGAAAACTTGGGGTGCCTCACAGTAAGTTTTCACCAATTTCATTCCACAAACATTTTCTTTAGAAAAGGAACCAGAAAGAATCACAAAACAATGCTCAAATAACAACATTTTATCTCATTATAGTCATAAGTGTTGTAAATAATGTATTTACATAAATATTCACAGAAAAACATGAAATAAAAGAGGGACAATAGAAGAGCAAGCATGAAGTAGTAATATAATAGAAAAATTTAAAATTGTAAGCCAGGTAAAAGTAAATGTAGTACAGTACCTCTAGTAGGTGGGTTTAGGGTTACAGTATATCAGTCCCAAGGAACGTAAGGTTAAAAAAATCTTCATAAACTTACCTTAATTGTGGTGAGATCCATCGGGTAGTCAATAATTAAAGCGTACATGGGATAAACGTTAAGATCAACAGGAACAAGGAATGGTTCAGCGATGGCTAGACTCATGATCTTCGAGAGACCCACGGAAATTCTGTCACATTCGAGGCCAGGGTCCCGCATTGCCCATTCTTCATCCAGCAGAGTATACATCAAGCCTTCTAGCTCTTCCTTTTTCACTGCCACACTGCCTCCAGTCTCCACTGCCTCCACTGAGTTAACACATCATTGTATCATGTTAAAAATTTAATTATGAAACGAATAACGACAATACAGGGTAACCGTTATACTGACATCTATCTTTTTTAAATTTACTAGTGGTGATAGAGTACTGATCTTGATGAAACAAAGCAGCATCTGAGTGGTTCCCTGCTTTAGCAAGCATTAGGGTTTATAATTATAAAAAATGGGCCTCATTTTATCAAAATGTGACTGTAATTGTCCTCCCACATTTGTACCTTGTTCTTTCAGCATTATTACATCTCCAATAGGAATTTTAGTTGCACCCAGCTATATTCATAGTTGTGACATTCTAGGAGCAAGTGTCATTGCTGAATAATACACAGATAAGATATTCAAGGTGCATGTATAGTCAACAAAAATAATTTCTGCATCTTTACGGTGCTATAAAATATAACACACTGGGCCAAGAATTCTGAACAACTCATTTATTAGGGTGATTCCAGTTATTTTCTCTGCATTAACTATATGTCATATACATAATACATTATATTAGTTACACAATGCATTGCACAATCAGAAATACCAACCTTACCAAATTAACATGGCCTCAGTCAGTTATCATTGCGAAGGCAGTCAGATCCAGAAGTGCAGATTTTTTTTTTGACTGTACGTACACATGCCAATTGTTTGATTTGTGTGATAAGAGAAAATAAACCAATATTGTATTAAGAAATTTTTACTAGTTGTTCCAAGTGTAACATTCGTGAGCTTGTGGAGAAGGTCAATGGCTGAGATATTGGGGAGGGTAAAAAAAAAAAAAACTATGCAATTCGAAAGTCATATGAAAAGAAGTTACCTCATGATTATAAACTACTTGTTTGTATTACTGTCTATAATTTCATGAAGTTCTCAAATCTATCAACTATAACTTACTGTTATCAATCACAACTTACTTTCATCATCTATGACTTCCATGTCCCATGGACTAAGTCGTTCTCGTTCTCCGTTGTCCCAAAGAACACGATAACACATGAACATAGAATCTTGAAACTCGGGTAGATGAGGCTCCTGGCTCTCTACTGTGCCCAGCCACCAGGCATCATCAATGATACACCGGAATCTGTCACCTGGTCACAACAACCACAAATTATAATGTAGACCATGTTTTTAATCACACTTGCTACAATATCTACAACAGCTTAGTACTGTACCTGCTATTATGATTCATGGATACTTTCTGCAATACAAAACAAAGGATATTTGCATTATGCAGACAGAAGTTATGATCCACAATATTAGAGAACTCAAGAAGTTCATTCTTTTCTTGGGTGTCCCAAGCAATTACTTTACTATTAATTTTTCTTTAATATAATGACAGTCTACATTGTAATGAACTGGTTAGCACCATTCCGATTAAAAGTATATAGGTACTTTTAATAAGTTTTATTTTACACTCTAGCAAGCCTTAATGAGTAATAATAAATTTATGGTGAGGTAGTGTTACACAGTTGACACAACTATATACTCATCTCTCATCACACCTAATCCTGTTTGCTTTTGACATCAAGGATCTTTCCTCAGTTATTAAAATTCAGTAAATGGTAATTATCAAGAGGGTTGGCATCCCTTTACCCTTCAGAATTTCAACATAACTTACATAAAGTTGTTGCATTCATCAATACTCAGTCAAAGAGGACTAAGGAGTCAACCAAAGAATGAAATTTTGTCTAACAACTTTCAACAGCCAACCACACTCTTACAGTCTAGAATGGGGTGATAGCAAATGTTTTAACATTTTCCCCACTTAAAACAGGATGGCCATAACCAAGATCATGCATGCTCACATGCAGGCACACACATGCACACAAAATTACCTTTCATTAACTGCCATATATTCTTTCTTACTGAGGTAATAATTGTATTCTCCTACGGTATTTCCTTTCCATCTTGTTTATCACTGTCACTTCATCAAACCCAGCATCATGCATCACCAGGAAAGACCTATTCTCTGCTAAGTCAGTCACTTACACTAGTTGTTCTCTATGAAGGTTCCTCCCCCTTACTTCTTGTGCATCCTTCACCTCACCTCTTCGTCTTTCACTTTTACCTTCTATCATTCACCTTTGAAGGGTACAGTACTCCCTCTTTACCAATCTTTTATTTCTCATGTCTAAATGTGTTCATACCATCTAAACAGACCCTTACCTGCATCTCTCTGACATTTTACCCACTTCTACAGCTCATTTCTGTGTCACTTATTCTCTCTATCTTTTAATAAAATGTAATTCCTTCAAACATGTCTTTCTGTCCCTTCTAATTTGATTCTTCTTTCAGCATCCAGAATAACAGGTTTCAAACCCATAAAAATTAGATCCTAAGGATTAAACACTTGGAAGCCTTGATAGTATCATGTCATCTGTGTACCAAAACAAACTACAAAATATGTGAGAGCCTCTGAACATCACAACCAAATAAAAAATAAAAAATCCTCTATATTCCATTTGCTATTATGATGTGACTCCGATTATTACAACCTGACTGCCATACAAGCATCTTCAGACACTAATCCCAGAATAGAATATCACATGCAGTACAAAATTTAAGACATTTAACACGAAAATGCAGACATAAACGTTGGTGAAGCAGAATAATCAGAATGTCTTACAAGACAATATGTGACAATTGGATACATGCAACAGCATTTAACTCATAGGACAAGAGCAAAGGTAAGTACAGTGGTCTTTCAATTAACGAAATTTCGGTTAACAAATTACCTCCCATAAGGATCTTCAATTCGGTTAACAAACAAAACTTTGATTAATGAAATCCTTATGAACAACACGTTTTGTTGTGAGCATCAGCTGATCAGCTGATGGGCTAGTCTGCCAATTCAGTAATCTGTTCTATGTTTACATTCGCTTCCAGTGGAGTAAATACCAAGAAAGTTGTGCTCTTTAATATTTTTGCATTTTTATATAAAAATTATTAGTCATTTTAAAATTTAGTTAGCATATTGATAATATATGCAGCACAGGGAACTAGTTTTTTGTGCACCCATCAGCCGCTTGACTCAGTAACCAGGCGTCAGTTTGGCTTTATTGACAGTGAAGTGAACATCTATTTTGTTGGTGTCTTGAATATTTTTGCATTTTTACATTGAAATTATTGGTGATTCTGAAATTTAGTTAACATATTGATAATATATAGCGCAGTGCAGTGTTCATTTAATTAAAATAATCTTGAATTACACCAAGTGAACTTAAAATTTTATTGGTGAAATTACTGAATCAAGCATGGGTCCCCTGAAAGGTGATTTCTACTCCATCCCCACTTCCTTCTCTTCTCCCTTCTCCTCCTCCACCCCCCATTTCTAATTCCCATCATCATCATCAAACAGGAACCTTCTACACACCTCAAAGTAAGTGTACTTTACTGCATTTTTTTTTACTTTGTATGTACTTTTCTGTGAGCTGGAACCAATTACCCAATATCCCATTGAAACAATGGATTCAGTTAACGAACGACTCTGTGGAACAAATTGCATTCGTTAACCGAGGGACCACTGTAACTGTGTACAATGGGGTAAGAGACCAAGAACATTATCTATATAAAACAAAACAATGTTCAAACAAACTCACCTGGCCTCCACTGTCTCCTTACAGCACTATCATATGTAGCCTTCAGAATTAAAAAATCCAGGACATCCGGCATGTCATGGTATTTGATAGTAAAGGAGTCTGAGGTGAGCTTTCCCTTGCCCAATTCCAAGATCCCCAGTTTAAGGCAGCACAAGCGTGGTGGCTTAATTTCATATTTTATTCCAATAATTTTTACGTATTCTTGGTGCTGAAACATAACAAAAAGCAATAGTCTTAAAATTTCTTAATTCACAAGATGAAAAATTGAATTATTTTACAAAACAAATTTCTGTAAATATTACCTGAAATTAAATAAAAAAAGAAAATGGATCAAACAAAGAATTGTCTAAAACCTAATCAAAGAAAACAGCCTTCAGAACACCCATGGACAAGCTATACATAATTTACAGGGTTTCCACCACTTTTACCACATGTATTATCCAGGCTTTTCCAAGGTAAAATTAAATGTTTCAAAACTCTTTTATAAACCAATCCATAACATTTTAACACAAACAACAAATAATATTCTTTGTTCCTTTTTGATGTTCGCAACTCCTAAGATGGTCCATACACTGTTTTCTTTCATAGAAAAGTTATCAAGAGCATCAATATAAAATCATTATCAGACTTAAATAATCACAAAAAACCTTTGTATTCCTAAAAGATGGAAAACATAAGATTATACAGTAATCACTATATTTCACAACAATTAATTCTAGCTGTAAACAAAAGTGAACTACTGTATTTTTAAGAATAGCTACAGAGTTCAGAGGTATATTTCTCTCTGCCAAAGATGAGAACTGTCATAAACATTATGTTTTAGAACTGATTTCCAGATTTTTCAAGTCTATTCACAAAATTTAGTAATGTTCATAGCTCTTCCAGGTCATAATTTTTTGAAGGCTTCACCATGTTTTCACAGTCAGTGGGAACCCTGAATTACAATGTAGCCCACACCAAAGACTATAAAAAGGACAGGAAAGCTCAGGCATTCACATGCAATGTTTAACACACGAACGAAAGCACACATTTGGTAGTGGGACGGATAGATGTTGCTAGTGTGGAGCACGTCATCTGCCCGTTTACACAATGAATATGACAATCGGAATCCGCACACGAGCGCAATATACAATTGAATGGACTTCTCAACATGACAAGTAAAGGACACCCGTGCATAATCTGCAAACGGAGAAAGGATACACATCCCGATTTTGCATTTCATCGATTCCCCAAAAATAAAGAAAAGTAAGTATTATAAATATATTTAAAAAATAGACTAAGAGTAAGATTGTATTAGACCTATTTATTACCGATGTATAATATGTTGAAAGTTAAATAATTTCCATGAAAGATGCTAGGGGCAGGTATTATCCTTATTATAATTTAGTAACTAAGTAATTCTGGATAAATTTCTTCATATGTAGTAGATGGCAGAGGATACTAGGCACACTTTTGAAGGGGAAAACATTTGAAGAGTGTTTGTTGGGGTATGTGCCGGTTTGGCAACAGTGTATCAGTCCGTCAGGGGACGGGAGTTAGTTCCGGCACAGACGCCATGCTGTGTGGACATGTCTGTCTTCCCTTGTCACCTTCGCTAATAAACAGACTATGAATGCGGCATTTAATTAGGGTTGGCACCCTAACAAAGAGCTAAATAGAAGCCACTGTGTATGCATTATTATTATTATTATTCAGCATCCTGTTGGGAAAGGTACTTGGTAGTGCGCACAATATGCTGAGAAAATATTACACCTAGTTGTGGTGTTTATGCCCGAGCTTTTCCGTCTTTCTTATAGTGTTTGCCCACACCCTTCTCCGTATACAATTCACAAAAAATCGAACAGAATACAGTACAGTATATCACAACATTTGAAGGCAAATATCATACTTACCCTGAGCTTATTTGTAGTTCTCATCCAAGGCAAACTCCGCTTATCATAAGTATAAAGCTTCCTGTTCATGACAGCTTCAACGTAGAGCATGTGGCCTTGCATAAAATAAATTAGTTCATCTCCCATTTGTGGGAAATATGGAGCTTTCTTGGGAACAGTTTCTGTTAACCATTCTGGTGGACGGAACTCCTCGGGGATTTCATCTGCACCTCCACTGATCTCTGAGAGGTTAGGTCTTGGTCCTCGCTGGAAGAAAAAAAAAATCACTACTGAGTGATAACAAGTAAGTCTTCACAAACAAGAATACAGTTCACTCAATACAATAAATAAGCCTTCTTTTTCGCACTTCTCTTTAAAATACTGTGGATTAGGAGAGACAAATGCGACAATACCGTCCGAGTGTCATCATCAATGCTTTTTTTTTCTCCCTATTTTTCACACTTGCAAGAGTTAGCCATGACTACCTGATGACAGCTCTCCATGCTGTGCTTTCTCTTGCAACCTCTCTTCCTAGGATAATAGCTGATATAACTTCTCACAACCTCTCCCCATGTCATTCTTGGCCTACCTCTAGTTCCCCTCCCCTCCACATTTAGACTCATGTACCTCTTGATCCAATTAGTCTCCTCCATTCTATCTATATGCCCTAACCATCACAGCCTACCTCTATGCAAAACTTCACTAATACTTTCAATACCCAGCCAACCTCTTAGTTCTGAACAAGGATATCTTTCAGTGTTACATTGCACATACATCTCACCTTTCTCATTTCAGCTAGCTTTAGCCTGTGTGGGTCATCATCGTTAACCTTCCACTTTTCATTGTCATACTTCATCACACTTCTCCCACCAGTTGTATACATCTTTTCTTTCACACAAAAAGAAGGTCCTCCTGCTGTCAATAAAGGCAGTGACCTATATTAAAGCTAAGCTTGCCTAGTACATTACAGATAAGAAAGATAAAAATATATTTAGCCTTGTAATAAAAGATGGGCATATGCCCAGTGCTTAGAGCTGGGTTCAACAAGATTAATGACCGGATTCTGGTAATTTTTTTCATGGTTTGGGATACATGCGTCCGGTGCTGGACTCCAATCCGGTTTGAAAGGGAATCTGGATTAAGCGAGTCCAGGTTAGAGGGAGCTTACTGCATTGTATAAAAGGAAGGAAGACATGAGAGAGAGAGAGAGTGTGGGGGGCAGCAGCACCCTGGTAAAATCTTAAGTAGGAATATCAGAGACCTTAGTATTAACATTGTTTAAGAATTTAAATCAGTGTAAAAAATTAAAGGCATTTTGGAATATGTATCATTAAAAATAGTGCTTTACACACCTTTCTTTGAGACCGAGGTACAGTCCATAAGTTACTTTTGTCATTTTCCTTATTTTTCTCCTCATCCTCCTCATCATCATCATCATCATCATCATCATCATCATCTTTTTGTTCTTTATTATCATCTTCGTCACTGCCAACTTTATCCTTCTTCTTCTTTTTCCGAGGGCTCTTCTTTTGTTTGTGAACCGTTCGTTTGGGGGGCTCCAGGTTGACCCCAGCTTCAGCAGTCCAGTCTGAATAGTCTGTTGACTGGTCATCTGAGCTGGATGACTCTTGGAGTTCATCATTTACAACTTCTGATCCTGATGAACTACCAGAGCTACTAGAGCCACCAGCATTTTCTACATCCTGCATTGAAAAATGTATAAATGATTATTCACATAAAATGCAGAGTTTTCAATAAATTTTTACAGTAGACAGAAGGCCCAGTGAGGGCTTAAAGACTGGGGATCAAAGGGGCTGTGGTTTATATATGGCAGTGTAATTAATTTAAGATAAATGAAAGACTCCATTAACTGGTGGATGAACATATTGTAAATTGTATTTAAAACCAACTAGAGTTAAAAAAGGATTCAAAAATCAGATAAAGATTGTTTTTTATAGATACAATTTAATCTTGTATGAATGTCAGAGGAATCAGTGACTTTGCAAGGCAGCTGGTTCTAAATGAACAACTCTCATTACAAAATTACTAAGACTTGAGTTAAGGACGAAAAATTCAAACATCCCAATCACAGTACCGGGTAACCCAAAGTCACTGGCTTTCATAATACAATACTGTACAAGTTTCTTATTCATGTGTGTGCATGTGTGTTTAGAACTTGGTGTGGTGTAGTGTATGAATGTTAACTCATAAAACCCCCCATCATAATAAAATTAGGAAAATTTACAGAAATATTAATAACTTCCAAACAAGTTATATAAATCAGAAGAATTGGTTTACAGACACCAAACAACACAAAAAGATATACATAATGTTATAAATGTCAGATTTTGAGTTTGTAGAAATAAAATTAATCTTTTCATACAGACCTCATAATCATGATGTTCATAAGGACCTCCTCCAGACTCTCTTACAGATCGCGTTGAGTATGAGTGCGTTTGTTTCTTCTGCTTCTTCCGTAGTTTCTTGTCAGACTCATGATGTTGCTGGAGAGGAGAACGTACTGGTTCTGGCTTTTTTTTACTTTCTTCATCATACATTTGCAGTTCCATCTCTCCTAACACTCTTCTTCTCTCTAATGACTGTTTAATATCTGATACATATTGCCGTTTCACAATTACGCGTCGGTTCCATTTGATGTTGGGATCCCGCTGCCAGTTACCAGTGGACTGACGAACGCCTTCCACATCACCAACTCTACGAGCCCCAACACGACCTGCTGCTGGGAAAAGAAACAAATTTATTCAAATCTTTAAGTGCATTTCTTGCAAAAATACAAGAGTAACTTCATGGGATGGATGGAAAGAGGGAGGAAGGGTAAAGAGAAAAAATCATTCTTCCAGATTCATCCAAACTTTACCTCTCCTGCTCTCTTTTGGCCACTGCATAATGTATGTTGACATGAACAAGAGTTCCAAGTTTACCACAACAAAACATAATTTTGACATCAAGGATCTTTCCCCAGTTATTCAAATTCAGTAAATGGTAATTATCAAGAGGGTTGGCATCCCTTTACCCTTCAGAATTTCAACATACAGTAACTTACAAAAGAAATGTTGCATTCACCAAATCTCACTCAGAGACCTAGGTCGGTCAACCAGAGAAAAATTTTGTATGCCTAAACCACTTTTAATACCCTGCCACTCTTACAGTTTAGCATGAGGTGATTAATTTTTTAACCCTTTTCCCGACAAAAAAACAGGATAGCTATATTCAAGAGCACACACACACACATGCACGCACGCACGCACGCACACATGCATGCACGCGCACACACACACACACACGAGAGAGAGATAATCGGATCTTTTTAATATAGATCAATTTCTTTGTCATAAATTCGGATTTTTATTTTGTAAACTGGGAACTGCCTGTATTGAATCATGTAATGAGACAGAAAAATTTGATGGATAACACAAACATAACCAGCAGTCTCCCTCATTAGGTTGTAGGACAAATAAATGCAAAACCTAAAAACCAAACCAAGAATGTGGTATATGTCCTTACTGGCTCGAGGTGATAATGGGTCATGCAGAGCAGCGACGGCATAAGAGTGGTCATTGGGTGGTCCACCAGAACTGGCTCGGCGCTCTCCTCTTCTACTGTTACTACTCTCACGTCTCTCTCTAACCCCACTGGGCCCTGGCTGCTCTCTTGTTTCAGATGATCTTCTACCGTGAGCCATTCTCTGGTCCTGCTCTTGTGCCAGACGCTGAATCATGTCATCAATACTTGGCCTCGGACCAGATATATATTCTGGGGTTTGTATAACTGGCACACTGTTGTCAACATCTATGAGAGCAATATCAAGCACCTCCTGGTCACCTACAGAAAAATAGGAAACAAGATGAACGATAATTTTTTGTCTTGACATCTTTAAAGGAGCAATGGAATACAAAGTTATGATTAGGATGGGGCACCAGGATTACAGTTATGTATGAACCACAATGAAAATATTTTCTAAGTTGAAATTGTAATGTTCAAAAGGGAAATAAGCTGTCTGAGAAGAAACACAGTATATGGTATGGTATGGTTTCAGCAGCTATTACAACAAAACACAAGTGAACCAAATACAGAGTGATGTAGTATTATCTGAATTATGACTCCTTATAATCTCTTTCTGAAGATTACAGTAATTCCCATACCAGTATCTTGTATGAAGTTACATCATGAATTAAATGAAATACCTTCCCAAAGTCACAAGTTGCACAAGGTGTTAACAAAATACTTATGTAACAGAAAGGAGTACATCACAGCACATTGTTAAAAATCAAAGCCAGGAGCAAATCTAGAGAGTCGGTGTGTACTCATAGGTATTGAAATGTACAGTACGGGTTCACAGCCTCATAACATACAATAAGAAATTCTTTAAGACACTAGCACTTTTTTCACTTCAACACTAGCTCCATTATTTCAAAATACTTTTTTTTTTTTTTATTATAACCCACTTTCAGTCTGAACAACTGCTTCCTGGACTGCAGTTGCTCAGACTCAAGGTGACTCATGAAGCAATAAAACTCTGAGTGCCATGAATCATTAGTTATCAACTATGTAGATGCTGTAGACCAGTCTAGGCTTTCACCAGCTGATCAATTGTCTTTGTTTATTATTAACTTCAAAACATATTTAATGCTTCTCTAAGAAATTAAACTTTAAAGACATATCTAATTTTCTTACACTAAAAGCAAAGAGGATAAGGTAAACAATTCTTAACCTGCCAGAGAATGTTGTGACAACAAGAGTATACAATTTGGCACATTGGTTTATATATTCTCCAGGTGTGTTGTATAGCAGAAAATGGCTGTAAAACAATGAGGATGACACTCAAACTACTCTTTTTCTCCCCTTCACTTTTCAGGTATCAAGCCCTCTCCTTTGTTAATATACACACACCATTGAGAAACTTAGTGCATCACACACACACCATTGAGAAACTTAGTGCATCACACACACACCATTGAGAAACTTAGTGCATCACACAGACACTTACCATTGGCATTTAACAGAACATTGGGTATGAGTTGATCATGTCTACAGCTCTCTCTTCCAGGTACAAGCCGCTGATACTCAGGTGGGTAAGGGTCACCATCCATGTTCACAAGGAATGGTGGAGGCATCAAGTGAGGAGCCATTTGTGTTTGTTCATCTAATACATGGTGGTTGCCATCACGCATCAGAGGACGATAATCAGTGTGGAAAAAAAGCTCTTTTGGTATCTGAAACATAATATTCTGAATTTGTGACATATTTTGATATTTATGTTTTCATGACAGCAAAACTTTTCATCACTGTTCCTACAACTGTATGGGTTCACCTCAGTTTTCCTTAGTCCTTCAACCTGGTGTTTGACCGAGAGCTGAGCATCATAACAACCTGGCCCAAACCTTTAAATTCCATTCTCTCCTTGCCAAGGAAAGTGAATCCTCTTTTTATCAATAACTAGACTCACTTATTCATCTCCATCAAAAACCTCTGACTACTTAGTTTCTAATACAGATACAGAAATTGGTTCCCTGTTGATACCGTAGTAAACAAAAATATACACTGTCTTTTCACTTTTTATTAAATAACTGTTGCTGTTAAAAGTTGTAATGTTCAGTATACTGTATGTCATATTTTCTGATTGGTCTCTTGTACATTTTGTTAAAAGAGCGCCGTTGAAAAAGCCCGGAAGTTTTAAAGAAACAAAACAACTATAATCATTTCTATCATAAAAAACATGGTCAGCTAACCTACAACACATTACCTGTTGGAACTTTTCATTATGTCCAATTCCAAAAAGTGCGAGGTGGCCGTGAGAGTCTGTGGCAGCTATTGTGAAGCCATCTGGGGACCACTTGGCATCAAAAAGTGCCCCATAACCTTGACCTTCAATGGTATTCTTGAAGTTCCAGACAAGAGTGCCAGTGAAAATGTCCCACATCATAAGCTGACCTGTTTGGGTAAACACAAAACAAAAAACTTCACTTCGGAAATGTAACTGGTACCAAAAAATATAAAAATTATTTTAAAACAAGGTAACAACATATAAAGCTTTATACATGCTTATCATATTCTATGCATAAGTATGAAGCTACCTACTGTAGCTTAAAGAGGAGTTGTAGAGAACAGACAGCCAATTTTACTGGTTTACAAAAGCTGGTAGGAGAGCATGCACCAAGGATGATATTCCTTAGTTAGAGCGGACTTTTAAAATATCACTTATGCCTATTAATTGCTTTCATAATACCTGCTTAAGGTGCCTATGCCTTTACAGAATTTATGTGACCAATAGTGTATTGTATTGCAACTGCAACTGGTATTAGGGCTGTGGCCAATCATCCACTCACAAAATTCTTGGCTTTTAGTTCAGATTGCTTCAAGAGACAGTGCATGAAGCAAGAACTGCTGACAACTTAAGATAGTGTTGTGGTAGGTGAGGCAGTAGGAAGCAGACATTAGTTTTTGTGTGCTTATGTAATGCAGGACAGGAAACCTTACCACATAACTATAACTATTTTCTGTACTGTATTAAGTTTGGTGCCTGTAAAGTACAGACAATTTGGGATACAGCAAATAGAGCTAAGATTGCAATAGATAGCTATGGTAGATATGGATAGATATGAGTTAGATATTTTGAGTTTGTGAATGTATATCAGAACACACAGGACAAAGTTTATGGAATAACATTTATTTTTTCTGGCTGATATAATGGTGTGCTTATATTTTGTTCAAAGAAAGCAGCAAACAGCTTTATATCACATAACCCATAAATGAATGATAACAGCAGGTTTCAAGTCATGGTATGGTAAATTCATGGTATAGTGTGCTGTGCCATATATGAAGCTTTAAATGCAGAGGAAAAATATCAGTTTTATCCAAAATTGCAAGAAGTGCTGAAATGGAGTTCCTCTTGGCACATTAGGAATGGGAATGAAGAATGTTAAAGAATTCATATTTGTGGAATATGCAAGAAGAATAGTTATCAAGCAGAAAACATTTTGAGGTCTTGGATATACTTCCTCCATCACAGTTATGTCATGTAGCATTGTCTTAAAAGAAACACAAGGTAGATAAACTTATGATACTCATTTGAAGTGTTTTAATATCTAACAATTGTTCATCATTCAGGGATTAATTTTCTTGTACTCTGAAATACGAAACACGGAGAGAAAATATATTTGTCGTAATAGTGCTTAAAATATCCTAAATAAATGGGTGAATGAGGTAATATTTACCGTCATGAGCAGCAGTAAGGATGAGTCTGGCATCGTGAGGATGGGCCTCAATTACATAGGAATTATCTTCATGACCTCGAAGGATGTGCTTCAGCTCTCCCGTGGAGCTGTCCCACACTCGTAGCCACTTGTCACTGCTGGCAGTGATGACATATTCATCTGACTGGTTCCACCCAACCATTGTTACTTGCAACCGACGGATATCTTCAGTAGGAGGACTGAGTCTGTGAGAAGAACTTTGCATGACACTAAAATTTTAAATATTATTAGCATCACAACGATGTAGAGGCAAAATAATGGTCAAATGTAATAACTGTGTACATGAATGAGGGACACAGAGTAAAAGAGAATATAGCTGAGGTTTTTTTTTCTTAACTGTGTAATGGACTAAGGTAACTAGTACAGTAGCTACATACAATTATGTGCCCTCCAGAGAGTAACATAACTGAAAAGTGACCTCAAGCTAAGCCAGCCTGGTACACCATGGATCAAAAAATAATGATGAATGAATTAGTTATATATACAATAATAAGAAGTGAATGCCCTATAATAAAATTGCAAGATGTAAGTGGATGGAAAGACATGAAAAAGAACAAAGTTCTACTGATGAAGAATAAAGAAGGGGGAATAACAAAAAATTGACTAAATGAAACTTGCACAGGGCTGTGGTGGCAAGATGAAGGACACACATTTGAATGTAATCGATAATTGCTGATGTATTGTCATAAGAAATATATTTGGTCCTACAACATATAAAGGAATGAAAAATGAACTCCATATGCTGAAATCAAGCAAGATCAGATACATTCATCCTCAGCTAAAATTTGCCTAGAGTTGTTAAATTAGCAGGCTAAAGACAGCTAGTCCACTTTTTATACCAATGAAAAGAAGTATCCTGCAAGTAAAAATAAAAACGATTTTCTTTGATATGAAAGTAACGAACATTTATGAAGCCACTATGACTAATGACACAGTGCAGGCTTAGAATTGTCAAGTTATACAAAAAGACAATGCACAAGGTAGAAACATTCGTACTAGAAGCAGCCATTGTGGCTGATGAAAATGGGATTGCTGCAACCAACAATACTGAAGGTGTTTGCTTTCTACTCAATTCCTTTGGATAGCTGCAAGGAGACAAAAAAGGCTTCCTTGTTGAATTTCCTACAGCAAATGCAATGGAGTAAGCTAGTGAATCAAGAGATTCCTATTTCACTTAACCTACAGAATTTGCCATTTTTAAGCAGTACAAAATAAAAATTTAATATATAAAATAAAATTTAAAAAAGCTTAAGTCAGATTATCTTGAATGGAATTGCCATCTCATTCTCTGAAGATGCAATTATTATGGTTATCATCAGAAAGAATAAAGAAATAGAATACCGTACCTAACAAAGGGCAGTACAATAACCCTTTGCAAATTTGTAATAGGTACAGAAGATGTCTGTCCAAGATGGCTGGATGTATTTATGCTGGACTAA
The DNA here is from genome assembly GCF_018991925.1 of Homarus americanus. NCBI lineage: Eukaryota > Metazoa > Arthropoda > Malacostraca > Decapoda > Nephropidae > Homarus > Homarus americanus. Next base: position 7,852,849 of record NW_024723833.1, on the reverse strand, counting down.
ATCAATGCAAGATAACTGACAGATTTTGAATTACACTATACAGGTATTTCTATTGCCAAGTTTCACTTTTGCTTCACACTGTCCAAAATAGATTACACACCAACCTATGCCTTCTGCCTTGAAAAATATGAATCAAGAACTTGTGCTAATAAGTGACCTTACTGTGAAAATTACTTCATCCTCAATGTACCTCTAAACTCTTGTGATGGTCTCAATGTCAAAGGATGGCTGAAAATACTACTACTCAAAAATATTATAATGCCCTCACTGGGCTTGTTGAGGATAGGTCTCTCTAACCCCTTCACTGTGGGACACCACTTTAAAATCTATGTGAAATAAGGTGATCCATGCTGACCAAATTTTTAAGGATTTTGAATTATGATATTCTTTGCATTAGTTAGGTAATATGAGTTAGGCCAAGAATAACATGGGGAGAGTTTGTATTACTTAAAAGATGAGAACCAGATGTAAGGGGCTGTAAAAAAATGCAAAGCATGGATAGCTGCCATCAGATGGCTAATCCTTTCAAGTGTGGAAAATGACAAAATGCGATGATGATGATGTATTACTGATATCAGGTTGTTTGTGTCAGATATTCATGATAAGAAACATTTACTTATTTCATATTCCCAGATTCTCTAGAACAGGAATAGGTACTAGTGGACGAGGGAGAGAAGGTGTCTGAATTATCAACCACAATACAGTATATAGACATCAATACATTTGGAGGAGTAATTGAGACTCACCTTTTTGATTGACTTCTAACTAATCAGATTGGTAGAACATGGATAAGAATAAATTATATTCTGAAAATCCTTACCCTGGTAGTAAGCTGGACATGTTAAGTACAATATTTTTCCATTGCTGGCGCTCATACTTCCAGACCAGTGCAGTGCCATCCCTACTGCCAGAGATAAACTGGAGGCCTTTATGACACCACTGAATACTATCCACACGATCTAGATGTCTTTCAGTTTCAATCAGCTTCTCTACCCCATCTTCACCCCCAAGGTGATACACCCTGGCAGAATGACAAAACACCAAGATTATTACACCAGAACCACTCCGTTATAACACTGTATACTGCCTTACTGACAAACAATAATTACAATGTTAATGGGGAAAAATTGCGCCATGTGTTGAGTACAATGCAAGAGGAAAATTAATAAGAGGTAATGACAGCCTTTTAGGAGTGTAAATCATAAATAAGAAGCACCAAGAGGATCACATGGCCATTTTAAGTTAAAACTAAAAGGAAATGTTGATGATGCTAAAGTTTTGGACTACTCAAAAAGTGACAAACATATACTGAAAATGTACTGGATGTCTGTTGGAGTTGTCTAACAATTGCTCAATGGATACTGTTGGAACATATAATGGAGATATAAATTATGCATTAAAATTTTTACTCGTCTCAAATTTGTGTGGGATGGTGCACAGGATAAAGAAACCTTAAAGAGGGAGGGTAAATAACAGGGGAAAGTAGTGAAAGACAAGTGCAGAAAGTAACAGGAGAGGACTGTGACTTACCTGACAAAATGATCTGCACCTCCCAGAGCCAAGAAATGTCCTCCTTGACTAAAAGATGCACAAATGAGTTGGGCATTGCCAGGTCGAACTCTCTCATTAACTTTCAATGGCTTGGAGCTGAAATTATTACCCAACATATGAGACAGATAAAGAATAGCTAAATCTATAATAAATCTTATAAATGGGTCATTTCTCAATGCATTTGTGAAAGTACAGTAGTGTATACAATTCCAATACAGTAGTTATTGCACTATGTCAATTAATGAATTCTGTTGAGATATTTCATTTAGTATGGTATACAGTGCAGTAGTTCTTCCACTCACAAAAATCATAAAATTATCATTTAATAACCTTTGGCCAGTTTTACTCTTTCACAAACAACTTCAGATATTTGTTACGCAATCTACTGTGTGTGTGTGTGTGTGTGTGTGTGTGTCACACTAAATAGGTATAATGTCAAAATGGCAATATATTTTCTTATCCAAAATTTGAACTGGTCTGTACATAGACATAATCATGTAGACAACCCAAATAAAACTATATGAACATCATTACTAACCTAATCATGATATAGTTTGGTTATACAAGTATTATGGTAACAAATACCTTTAATAAAAAAAGCAAATTTAACAATTTATAAAATAATTTCCATAATTACAGCAATAAACACAAGTTATTTATATTTGACAAAAATGTCAGATTTGTTTCAAGACATAACTTCAGAGATATTATATATACAGTACGGTGTTACTAAATACAAATAACTGCCAGATAAGTGGTAGTCTACTGAACCAAATCACTCCAAGTGGCACTTTGCATTAACAAAACCCACCTGGCAAGAGTATTTGGCAGGATAAATCAAAACTTATAACAAATGGACAATATAAATGTCAATACTGTACTCAAGATAAGTACACTATGTAAAAATTCTATCAAAACAGTCTAACTTACTCAAACTTTACATCACAACCCCTTCGAACATATGTCCAAAATGCTACACAACCATCGCCGCCTGTTGAAACTAGAACACCTTCACTGTCAGGAGCAGGACAGAATTGCAAGGCTGTGATCATTCCAGTGTGGCTTGATAACACTGCTATCTGTGGATTATATATAGGTATATATCAAGATGTTATTAAAAAATTTTGTGAATGAAATTAGAATTGTATGTGAGAAGTAAGTTAAAAGTGAATGTGAACAAGAGATGAGAATTAATAGAGAAGACAGAAGAATCATGACAGCTTGAATGGAGATACAACAGGGAAAGTCAAGGGTACTAAACACCTGCGAGTGAATATGCTGTGAATGGAACACTAATTGATAAACCAGTAACAGAAGAAAAGAAAGTAAATGATGCATAAAAGAATATAAGGTAACAGAGAACTCTCAATGAAAGCAGAGTTGAGGATTTATAGAGGAATTCTTGAGTCAACATCATTATATGGGAGTGAAGCATGGACTCTGGATATAAGAGGAGGAAGGACACATAAAGTCACAGGAACGAGATAACTGAGAGCATTAAATGAGAAAGACATAATAAAACTATTGAGAAATAGTGAAATTAAATGGAGATATGGAAATAAAATAAGTCAAGAGATGACCAGAGTCTATGAAGGAGGTACAGGGAAACCTAGAAACAGATGAAGGAAATAACCGTGCTAGAGGTGATGAGGATGTTAATCTAAGAAGTAGCAGAGAAAGTGAATGATAGGCGGGCATGGCATTGAGTGGTTTACACAGAGGTCACAGCAATTATAGCAAATAGATGAAGGTGAGCGATGAGAATTTATTTTTGCTCTTGATTCCACCCACCCTGCACCATAGGTGGAAAAGGTTTAAAAAATCATGTTAGATACCTTACAAGTCTAAGATAAAAATCCACATCCATGGATACTTTTTCATGCAATGGTCAAAGCTCAAGTGCAGCTGCAAATTACTGTACTGTACTGACATTACCTACATTGCATATTTTACATAAAGCTGTAAATTAAACAGCTCTAAGTTTGAGCAAGCCCAAACAAACCCCAATGAAAACATTTTCCACAACACAAATTTATATTAACATGAATAACTTTCAAAATACTGAGAAAGGCAATGGCAGTGCTCTTTACCCGAAGCCTTAAAATAAACCCTGGGAATATATGATACAAAAACAAGTATGATACAAATAACTCAAATTTTTCTCTTACATAAACAGTAAGGGTGTTGTTTTGAATAAGACCCGATCTCTTATACTTCCCAACTTTAACCTCTTTGCAATTAAATCCATACTCCTAATTGAGATAAGTAAAACAATGCTAATATGAGCATCATTCACTAGATCAAATCTCACAGCACAAATAGCAATGAACTCACAGGTGCGAGGGTCTGTAGACTCCACACACGAATGATCTTATCACAGGATCCAGCAGCAACAAGTGTGTTCTCACTGTCAATGGCCAAGTCGGATATCTCTGCAGAAGCTCCTCTCAGGGTAGCCAACAACCGCCCATCAAGAATACTCCATATTTTAACCAAGGTATCATCTGCACCTGTGATGATATATCTGGAAAACAAAAATAAAAACTTCATAATAAGAAAGTAGACTGCCAAATGATTGGAAAAAATAAACCAGGTAATAATCTTGAGGTTTTGTTAAGAAAGGTAAAAGCCATTGGTGTAAGATCACACCTAATAAATACTAAACACTTATAGAGGCCATCATCTTTGTACTTTATCAAAACTTTAAATTTTTTTGTATCACTGTACTAAGAAAAAAAAAATCAACATACTTCCCCGATCGGTCAAACAGCATGCAGTAAACTGCCGACAGATGACCAACGGAGCGCTGAAACAACTGTGTACGACAGTAAAATTTGTTTGTGACCACATGCTTGCGGTTGACAGTGCCTGTGAGCTCTCTCCCGACAATGGTCTGGGTGAGGCTGGGAGGCCCACACACCCGCACGGGTTCCAGAGGAGGAGAGCCATGGTGACGCACCAACACATGAGACAAAGTTCTGTAGCGTTTTATCAGATCTGAGGATAAAAAAAAGTGGTGATAATATACTGTACAGGTACTGTAAATGGCTTCCCATGTTCAAATGATTATATATATATATATATATATATATATATATATATATATATATATATATATATATATATATATATATATATATATATATATATATATATATATATATATATATATATATATATATATATGAGAAAAAGGTAGATTGGTGGGATTTGACTAAGATTTCATTTCTTATTTGGATGATGTAGACAACATTACAAATAGCAAATGCTACAAGGGTAAAGAATTTAAAAGGAAAATATTCTGCAATGCCTATGTAGAGAACAGCAAAGGTGACTGCATCTAAGGACCAGAGATTTAGTATAAAATATGTACAAATGTTGAAGTTAACATGCACTGGTTTCAGACTTAACCTCTTCTTTACCGAACACTCCTTCCAATGTAAACAAACTTATCCTCCCTCATACCTCACCCCCCCCCCCGATTGCACAGTGCAATAGGAAGGTGTTATAATTATCCCTGCACACACACTGTTTATTCTATGATAATTATTTATATATCTACGATCAAATAAACCCAATAAAATGCAGTTCAAATGATAAAATTATTAATATTGTCATTTTTTTTATGCTTTCATCTATATACAGTACAGTATTATACTTAAATGTTCAATGTTCACACCTGTGAATTGGATAAATATACTGTATACAGAACATGTGAAAATTATTGCATACACAGTAATGTTATGTTTATTTACGTTGTGAGTGATGTCGAGTTCCTGCAAAAAATGTCTGGCCTTTTATCTGTCTGCAAATGGGTCTGATTTGTGCAAGAAACGATGAGTGGGGGTGGAGGGACCAGGGAGGGAGGTGGTGAACCACTGCTGCCACTACTACTATCTTCAAGAATGTCTATCTCTTTTCAGAATTATAATCACTGTAATATTCCTCTGAAGAGTCATTTGAAAGATTATTATCACTTTCTGAATAATTTTCAAACTGATCTTCACTATCAGACATATCTAATGATACTGAGACTACAGTGAATAAAAGCATATCCCACTCACAGAAAACATAAGAGAATACTGGCCATCAGCATGGCATCAATTACATATTTGAAAATCTAAGGGGGGGGGGTTATTATACCACAATTTTTCAAAACCTATTACTGTATCAGGAAATGGAGCAATGTGTAAAGAAGTGAATCAAGAGTAATGGAGCAAAAGTAAGCAATAAGAGAACAATGTCAAGGGAGGAAGAGGTGAGGATATATGAGAAACTATTAGCAGACATAATACCAGTGTGCAGCATTAACTCTGGATGCAAATCGGAAAGTAAGAGAAATGATGTATCCGAGAGCAATAACAATGATAAATAAGATGCACAGAAGTGAAAAATACAAAAGTTAGAATATGTGGCAATAAAGAATTAAAACTAACCTTATAAACATTAGCAAGAGTGTATACTTCAGAGGTACAGTAGAAGGTTGGAGGGAGTAGAGAAGATCAAAGAAATAAAAAGATATAATGAAGGAGGTATTAGGAAAGACAGGATGATCATCCAGGCAGCAGAAGTGACTATGATTAATAAAAGAGCATGGTACTGAGTGGTTCAAAAGGGAGTCATAGCAGTTAAGAGTTAACGGATGCTTGCTGTTGATTCCAGCCACCCTGCAGCAAAAGAAAAAATATGAGGGTGAACAAAATTCTTCTTTTTCTGCTCACCATCCAACTTATTTTGTGGAATATCGTATAGCACTTCAATCTAAATTCCCTGTGATGACTTAATGCCCCCAAATGGTTAAATTACTTGGGATATCTAACTTGGAGGTGCCATCAATACAAAACAAACAATATTTACCTTGTTCTGTGCGTAGAAGTGACTGTGAGCCAGCGCCTAAGAGAGTAGATGCTGCAGAGTGAGGAAGTTTCACTAACTGGTTGATGGCCGGACCAAGGCGTGCCACCATGCGTAATAGGTGATCATTTGCAATGTGTCGATGTTGCTCATCCTGTAATAATGTAATATTCAGTTTTATAATTCATGAGACATGTAAAAAAAAATAAAAATAAATGATTACTGGCAAATTTTCCCTTACTGGGTCTAGTGTTGATTTGTTTATATTCCCACCTTTTATCTATCAAACAGTCTTGAAGAATTAGTGTGCTAAATACAGATCTTAATTTTGATAAATATACAGAAAGGATCAAAAAATAAGTGCTACTATAGTTTGTTGTCTACCAAGCTGGAGTTGTGTCTACCGGGATATTTACACTGTAGCATCCATTAACCTAACTTAACCTAGATTACAAGAGTTTAGGTTAGGTTAAGATGGACTAAGTTCGGTTAGGTTAGTAGATGCTACAGTGTTAATATCCCGGTTGACCACCTCCAGCTCGGTAGACTGCATACTATAGGAGCACCAAAAAATATTTAGCTATTGGTAAATACATTTCCTCATTTTGCATGCATTCATTCTTTTGTTCCCTCCTTAAGGCAAATAAAGATTATTCGCCCTATATTAAATTACATGAAGGTCGACCAAAAATGAGATCGTTCAGTTCATTCTCGACTTACATTATTAATGTTTATTTTCCCTTCGTTATTATTCATTTTCAATCATCAATTTCATTTATTATTCAAGAGAAACAAATACAGAAGTGCGCATTTTTTCTCCAGATCAATCCTTTTATTCTCTCACTCCTGCTTTGTTACCGTTATGTCCACTTAACCTCATTCGAGGACCTTAATGAGTAAGTAAAGACAATGGTTACATACTGCAAATCTTCGTCATAATTCATGACGGATAAACATTACTAAACATTACTATACAAGATATGTATATACTGTATACAGCATATACACTGCATTATAAACATCCCCCTTGTCTTTGTTAATGCGATGTTTACTTCAACCTTCAGCTAATGACTCTTGAAAAAATGTATAATTACAAAGTGAACATTAATTCGGTTCGTAATTCAAGAGCCTATATTATACAGCAAAAAGTCAAAAATGACACTTTTATTATGATCTTTGCCTAGAGGTGTTTCTTTGTTTGGTCCTTGTTGCTCAATATTGATCCCTACGGCACGCCCCGCCCCCTCCACCTCCACCAATGAAAACCCTCGCACAGCTTTAGGGAGGAAGGTGTCCCGGACTCTCATTGGCCCTGAGTTTCATCACTGGCTGGCTGGTTGGCTGGCACGCACCCAACCTAACGGGTCCCAACGTTTATTTTAATTCAATAGGTTTTTCACATATTTAAGGATTTTTTTTCGTCTTGATTCTAATGAGGGATATAAAAAGAAGAACATGTGAAGGAAAATAAGGGGATAAGATGATGGTAATGAGGGTAAATATATTATTATAGTAATGATGGCAACTGAGTGGTGGGGAGGGGGGGGTGTGGGAGAGAGAGCCTCCCCATAAACATAAAACCTTCCAGCTACAACCTTCGCTCTCCCTCCCCCGGCCGCTAATTATCCTCCTCATATTTACCAGTTCCCCAAAATTATGAATAAAAAAATAAAAATATATATATTTTACAGTTTTAAGGAATTGAGCCAAAAATGCTGATGTAAATTTTTGATTCAACTTACCACTTCTTCAAATGTGTTGTTACGTTGTTGGCCCAACCAGTCGTGTCTTTTTGGCAGCAACTGAAAAACAAAGATAAAAGATAAAAATGAGATTAAAAAAAGGAGGGGTGAGGAGGGGTGGTGGTGTGGGGGCGACCCCCCCTCACCCCCTCACCGGCACCTCCAGTATGTACACACAACCACGTGGTCCACATCAGCTGACACACACCACAACAACACTCTCAAACTTACCTCATTTTCCTCGATTTCTCGCCTCAGCACCTGAAAAGGAAGAAAAACTCGTCAGATCCAGCCAGTTTACGATCTTGTGTTTCATTTTGACAAGAAATAACCTTACCTCATAAGCTTCCTTGCACGGACCAGTAGATATATACTTGGCGATCAAATAGTACAGTTCTGCAACAGAGAAAGACTCTTGGTTAAACCGCGAAATTCACCTCTCTTTCAAATATCATTTCACGCGTCCATTCCGCAAGTAACTCACCGATTTCCAAGACACTGTATCGCTTATTCACTGCACTATTACACCGTGAGGTTGACGGTACCACATCCATAGCAGAATGCACGGAAATATGCGGAAAACCCGAGGTCACTCTGTTTTACTTGAAACCTGCATTTTCTTCCTCTCTCTCCCCGCTGTCTGGGCCGCACAACACCTCGTGACGTCATGAAAGCCACCGCTCCATAAACTAGTCCTGTCTAACACACCTAATTGTACAATAATTTAGTTATATAGGACCGTAGTTATGTATTAATGCATTTACATAACTAATAAAGTATGTATTTTAATATATTAGAAGTTTATATCAAGTTTGATTCATTAAACAGGTTGTGCGGACTTCGATACGTTACAGTTGAAGCATTCACCGTCTTTTAATTTCGCGAGAACGAAATAAATTCTTCGTTTCATATATTTTCTCAGCACATTGCAATATTTTATTCCATATTTTTTATATGATAACATTAGTTTATAATTTATCTACAATTTTCATGAGTATTGTAATGTGAGAGATGTAACTATTTACCAGATTTAAATGCCTGAGACAATCATGTTATCCTCCAGGGTACAGATTCTCAAAGATTCTTAAGTTGGATATTCCTCATAACTCAAGATGAAAGAATTAAACTAAAAAAAATAATGTGCAAAAATATAATAAACGCATAGTTAGACTGTTTCAATTAATTAGTCAAGTAAATTGACCTAAAGAATCTTCCCCAAGATGATGTGTTGATTCGGTGTTCTAACATTGATATTGATATTAAGAGTGAACATATTGCATTTAGTTAGTGTCAATGAAAATTTCAAGTCATTCGTAATTGCTTCTTTAAATTCTGTAGCTGAAGAGAATAAATTAGGATTTTTTTACATCTTTCATTGCAAGTTAGGTGTGACAAATTTCATCAATTTAATAATGTCATCGATACCTGTAAAAAGCAAAGATAGATAAATATAGCCACATATATTTAATAACGTACTAAAATGAGTTTAGCATCAAGTAGTTACTCTGCTAAATCGAAGTAAGTTTTATCAGTTAAAGAGCACACCAGACTCAACATGCCAATATCTTCAACAGAAACATAACTAAAAAAAATAATGGCAATTATAAAACAAAAAAAAATCATACAAATAAAAATTCAAACTATATGAATTTTGTTGCTAAATGTTATAAATGAATTTGTGCTAAGGAGTAGCGGGTATGGCAAGTCCTCTGTGTGACACCTGCTGAAGTCCAAAAACAATTAAACTTAATAAACTTAAATATCTTAACTTATATATCTATAGTCAAATAATACAACCCTCGTTTTAGCATTTATTTTAAAGATTATATTAAAGTTTTGCATTTCCATTATGAAAAGATAAACAAAAATAATATTCAACTCACTACAGTATAACATCAGCATGCCTTTTAAGTTATATATTTCCATATGTAAATATATGACTTTGATACGAGAATTTTTATTACAAACAAAATTAAGAAATATACTCTTCAATATCTTCAAATAATGAATGTTGAGGTTTATTATAGTTCCTCCTCATTCTTTAAAGCCCATTACGTTTAGTGGTATTTCTCTTTCCAGGGTGACAGCTGAGGTAACTTTGGCTTAGGTGAGTAACTGGAATGTTTGCCGTTTCCTCACATTCAATCGATCTAGAAGTTCCAAGTTGGCATAGTGTTATCTGTGGAGAATGTAATTTTATCTGGGGAACGTTCATATTATGTAAATGGAATCAAGAGTCACTCATGAAAACGTGTATGTTGTCCATTAAACGATGCTATATTGTTTGGCTTCAAAACCCCCGACACTTTATTGATAAAATATATCTTCCTATCTGTAAAACAAAATATGAAGGTTCTGTGTGTTATTTTGGACCTTTTGTTTCGTCATGTGTTTGTGCCCTAAATACTAGTTCGTGTTCTTCCAGGTTTTTCAATAAAAGCTATGGCAGACTGTTAGAAAATAGGATTTCCAAATTAAATCTCCAGTTATATGTATTTGGTCAATTTATAGTAGCTTACCGTTCTTTCTTTTGGTAGAAGAAATGTGTAAAAAAAACATAAATTCACCCAAAACCAACCAAACCTAACCTAATCAGGAGGGTCCACCCCCGTGATTAGGTTAGGTTAGATAGAACGATGCACTAATATAAGAAGACCATGTGTTTTGTCTTTCATCACCCCGTTCATTAATACTTCCTGACATCCACAACCTTGTTCTTTCCAAACCGTGCAGGACATGTTTTGGTGCAATATAAAACAGTATGGGCTGAATCACTGGTATCATGTTAATTTACCTTTGCTTCGTTATAAAGAAAAGAAATGTAGCCTGTACTGTGTTCAGCTAGTTTGGGGCTACTTTATAAGGAAACCACAGTATTATTTGGTAATTCGTCGGATCGTGACTGTCAGCTGATTTTCATTGAAAATGAGTTTAAAAATACAGTACGTACCCAGTTATTACCGTTTTTATTAAAGGTTCCAGTATTTTGTTATGGGAAAATATAAAAATGGTTGAAATTATGTGCTAACCAAACCTAACGATAACTTAATGTAACCTTACCTAACCGCGGGGCAAACCCCCTCAGATTCCTTGGATGACCAAAATTAAAATATCGGTAATACAACCTAGCCTAACCTATGCCTTAACGTGCCTATATCTAGAAGACTAAGCATTTACACAAGAAAATGAACAGAAGTGAAAGTAATCAGCGTACAAAACTGTTTGTAATAACAAATACCTGTACATCATCTACAATAATTAATACCTTATGTACCTCCAACTTTACTTGGCTTAGCATAGCTGTTGCTCACCTATATACCTTGTCTCTTTCTTTCCATACCACATTCTCTCGCACATTCTTTTTCTGTATCTTTGTTTCTCTGTCTCACCCTTTTTTAGTGTTACAATACTTATAATTCGTATTAGTCATTAAATAACTAGAATTTAACTCAAGATACAGTACAGTATTGTATTGTATTGTACAGTACAGTACTACACTTTTGGAGTTTGTGTCCATAACTACTACTGTATGTGTTATAGTATTGTCAATATATTTTTTCACCAAACTTTACAACTAAATTTTCTCTTGACAGATGTAGAGGTTTCACTGCAAGATGACTTGGATTGTTGAACAGGACCGTACTTGGGCAGAATGGGCTGCCCTGAGGGTTTTACGAGTGGGACCAGTACCCAACCATCTGGCCATTATAATGGATGGTAACCGCAGATTTGCTAGAAAGGAGCACAAGGACACTCTTGCTGGTCATACACAAGGATTTCATAAGCTGACAGAGGTGTTATGTTGGTGTCGAGATCTGGGAATCAATGAGGTCACAGCTTATGCCTTCAGCATAGAAAATTTTAAACGGTCAAAACAGGAGGTTGATGGATTGATGGATCTTGCTGCTGAAAAATTTGCAAAATTGCTTGAAGAAAAGGAGAAGTTAGCCAAGCATGGAGTTTGCATCAGAGTGATTGGTGATCTAGACCTTCTTCCTCCACGCATCAGAAAACTTACAGCAGAGGCCATACTGGCCACAAGACTTAATACAAAATGTTTCCTCAACCTAGCTCTTGCGTACACTTCACGGGAAGAAATAACCTCTGCCATGAATCAGCTTTCACAAGGAGTAGACAAAGGAGAACTTCTGACCAGTGATATTTGTGAAGAATTATTAGAGAAGTGCCTGCACACTCGAGGTTCACGAGATCCAGACCTGCTGGTGCGCACCTCTGGAGAGGTCCGTCTGTCTGATTTCTTGTTGTGGCAGAGTGGTTTTTCCTGCTTATTCTTCACAAAAGTTCTATGGCCAGAATTTACCATCTGGCATCTTTTTGGGGCAGTGTTCTATTACCAAAGACACTACCACACTCTCACTGCTGCACGACAAGAGAGTCTAGCATTAAGGCAATGTATTGTGGAGGAGAGTGACATTGAGAACTGTCATGTAAAATTTGGCGAAAAGGTTTCACAAGAACACATTTCTGCTTATACATCTGCAAGGCAGGAACGAGTTCAGAATTTCCTCTCAAATTTACATAAAATAAGAATTGATAACTTGCAACAAATAAGTAATGAAGGAGAAGATTAAAATTGGAAGTTAAATTTATTGGGCTGCTATGTGGAATGTGATGTTGCTGTACCAATGTTTTATCTACATTTCTATGATGTTAAACAGGATTATTTAAGGGTAGACCTTGTTGAATATTTTACACTTAATGAATACAGTATCTCTCCAATTGATTTACTGATACTGAAGTTTTCCAAGTAATTGATGAGTTACACAAAACTAGTGCCTTGTAGATATAAGAAAATGTAGTATGAAGGATTATTGGCAAAACAAAAAAAAATATATATATATACTGTAAAGCTTTGCCAAAATATATAGTAAACTACATTAATTGTATAATTTGTGAAATTTTTAGCTCGCAGATAGCCGAGGTTAAAGATATAATTTTTTCCAACTGGACCAAAGTCAAGGTTTATAGAAAAGGGTAAAAACTGTTACTAACATTTAATTGTGTGCAGTTAAAGTTTTGTTATTGATGATGTTAATAAATATTTATGATGGTGATTTTATTATTATAATAATCCACCTATTCTAACTTAACATGCTTTTCTGTTCTTACAATATACAGTACTGTAATTAATATGATTTTAAAATCATCATTGTTTTGTTGCCATTTTCCATGCTTGTATAAGTTAGCCAAAATTAATGTACTGTACAGTACTGTATCTGATGGCAGCTGTTGTGTAAAATCAGAACAAGATGTCCCCTCCCTCCGCTCCCACTACTACAAACCCAGGGCACCAGCACAGAAATTGCAATAAAGACCAGGGATTGGGTACTGCTCTGATGACCTGATTGCCATCAGGCATTTTGAAGCAAAATTGTTCAGGTGGATACCCTTCTGAATGCCAATCAACAGGGTGGGAGCAGCTGGCAAGGCAGGTCACAACTCTCTTGAGGTAATCAAATACTCCCTGTACTACATTTCACAAAAACAGTTGACTTGTCGACTAAACTTTGCCAATGTTAGCAGCCTTATCAACTGTCATGTCAATATTTTATGACCATTTTCCACACTTGTATGGGTTAGCCACGATTACTTGGTGGCAGCTTTCCATGCTGCAGTCTCTTGTTGCTGCTCTTGTCAAAATTCTTACTCTGCAGGTACCACACATTGAAAAGCATTACTTTCTAAAAGTACCAGCAATGTCTGTGAAGTGTAGATGGCATGTTTATGCCAATAAAACGCTGGCAGGTGGGACACAGGTCGCTTTGAAAAGTAGGTCGAATGCCTATGCCCTGGTCGCTCATTGCCACAGGATGCTCGCACATGGGACATAGCCTAATGTCCAGTTCAGTAGTGAATAATGTATCGGTTATGGTTTGTGTGGGGGGGTGAGGTTCAACCCAACAAGATATTGAGAAGAATACAAAAAGAAAACTACAAGGGGGAATAATAATAATACACATCTTAATTAAATGTTTACTCCTTGAACATATAAATGACACAAGAAACAGGAGATTGATCATGAAATCCCAGTTAACAGCTGAATACAGTGTGGGTGGCTCTAGTTACAATCTACTGTCCATGGGTTGAAAGCTCAGGAACAGAACCAGCTAGTGCCACATACTGGTCATCTAACTATAGCACAAAAATAACCCTGACTCGGATAATCCTTCCCTACTGCAACCATGAGACCCAAAAGAGCATCAACTGGAAGCACTGTTTTACCCCAATGATGAAGGTTTGGTAGCTACACCTATGTGCAACTAGAAGTGCTCTGAAATCATCACTTACTCAACCATAGCCCCATGACCTAGGATCAGTCCCCTTCAGCTCCCAGTTTGCTTGATTATTCTCAGGAGAAGAGGGCTGAAGTGTGAGGTGCCAGATCTATACTATTCATTAGGATTTCAGGATCAATCTCCTGCTTAGAGTTAAAAGTACATCTCTGACAACTTCATTTACCCAAGACAAGGAAATAAGGAGGATGGATGATATGCTGTACAGGATATATAGTATATATATATATATATATATATGCTGATAACCACAAGAAAACACGAAGTTCCCAAGTGCTTTCGTGTAATTCCCATCTTCAGGGGTGAGTACAGACTAAGGAGAAATACTTGACAAGGCTAATATATACAGTAGAGGAGAGTGAGATCAAGTCCCCTAGGGTACAGCAGGTGTCCACAATGTTCCGGTCATAAGGCAGTGACCCTTATTAATTCCCCTTGTCAAGTATTTCTTCTTGGTCTGTACTCACCCCTGAATATGTGAATTACACGAAAGCGCTTGGGAACTTCGTGTTTTCTTCTTTCCTTGTGGTTATCAGCATATACCTAGATCACGTGCACCTACAGTGATTTACTTGCATATACAGTCAGTTCTGCTATAACGCGATAGTTGTGTTCTTGTAAAATATCGTGTCATAGAAAATCGCGTAATAGAAATAACAGGGCTTATGGAGAAAATAGGGTTAGGTGCAGATTACTCAAAATCGAAAAAATTTAGTAGTTAGCCTAACACAATGGATGGCACAGTCTAAATAAATGTTACATTCATATCTAATAATGAAATCATACAGTAAATAAAACACTTTACCTTGACAAAATATGAATGTAACTTGATGGGGGAGAAGGGTGATTTTGAGGTTGATAACATCGAGCTTCTCTTCAAGTGTTATATCCTTTCTTTTATGATCATCACCGGGAATTCGATCACCAGAACGCTTCTTGGAGATATTCTTCTTTACCATATTCACAGTTAATACCACAAAATTGGAAAAATAGTAAGCAAAAATCGCGTTACAGCAAACAAGCGTTCGCGTTATACAAATATCATTCCTCTATTCATAAATCGCGTGAGAGCAAATTCACGTTATCAAAACACGCGTTATAGCAGAACTCACTGTATATATATATATATATATATATATATATATATATATATATATATATATATATATATATATATATATATATATATATATATATATATATATATATATATATATATATATATATAAAGCTGAGAAGCACAATTTACACCTTTATAGAGAGCTGACTACCCAACCAAATAATGAAAAAGTATTAACTTTACAAGATCCCAAGGGCCATTTGTGTACCAACAATTGACTGGTCCAATTTCTATATTTTCCTGTTTGAAAACTGTGAGCTTAGAGGGTTAGGCTAATAGAATCACTCGGGAATTTGTCTCTGGGTTAGTAGTATTACTTAAAGCTACATCATGCACTATGTTAACGTTATTTACAGTTGGTTCACTTCTTGCCCCTATTAGTGGGAGGACTGGTACATTACTCGGAATTCCCCATCTTCCTGTACCCTGACTTCTTGGCCTTTTCTGATCTTTAGCTGTGAATATTGTGGGTTGCTAACAGTGGTGGGCACAGCTAAACGAAAAGTTAGCTTTGCTAACCGCTAATCTGTGAACTAAAAAGTTAACTTTGCTAATGCTAAACAGCTAAAAAAATTAGCAGAAGCTAATGCTAACCGCTAACTTTTATTATATGAATTTAGCTTCTTTTTTTTGGGGGGGGGGGACTCTAAAACCCTTAAAAACAAACCTAGAGAGCTGAAAATTTCATATGTTGTCTTGTAGCTTAGACAAAGAGTTTTCCAAAAAGGTATAGCATGCCAAGATCAGATGATGATCAAGGTGTACACAAATAATTAAATGAACAAATGAAATTAAACATTAGTTTACATTCAAGTTTCAACATACACTTTATAATCTTTATTTACTGTACGAAAAGACAAAGTATTAAACGAATCCAAAAACTATAGTACTGTACAGCATAGGTAGCAAATAGCATCATGCCAAGATCAGATGATGATCAACTTATCAAGGTGTACACTGTACACAATTTCACAAATAATTAATTTGCATTCTCATACAACCTATCGGCATTATTCATGTAAATATGCAATACCAACCACATACACATTATACCAGTGCATTTTTATATAACTTATTGTTGGTCTTAGTTATTATGCCAGTGCATTTTTATATAACTTATTGTTGGTCATAGTCATGTAAATAAACAGAAAAATCCAAACTTTAATGAAAAGTAAGTTTTTAGAAAATTTTGTTTGGCGCACACCTTGGATGACATCCTGGTTATGAACTTATGCAGTATTTAGCATAAACACATATATATTGACACAGAAAAATCCTAATTAAATTAACAAATAAATGAGAAATGAAATTATACATTAGTTTACAATTACATTCTATGATTCTTTCAACATACACTGACAGTCTTGTCACGTTTACACGCACTAACACGCAGTCAGCCAAGCGTGTTTGACTGGCTGTTGGAGACACGCGTCGCGGCGTCACACGCTTACAACAGACAGGAACAAACTTATAAATTTTGTTAGCGGAAGCTAATTGGTCCGCTAATGGTTTCCAAAGTAAGCGAAAACGCTAATCCACTAACGAGAAAGTTAGCTTCGCTAATTAGCGGTTAGCAAATTAGGGGAACCGTGCCCACCATTGGTTGCTAAGTACAGTAGTTTTTTCAGTTTGTCCCCGAGCTCTTTGCCGATATTTTATTGGTGAACTGTCAGGGTGGGGGTTATGTACACATTACTATTCTGTTACTTGCTTGGGGTTCCAGTATCCCTCTTGTGCTCGTGTTTAGGGATGGTGATCCTTACTAACTGCACTGTGCTTATATTAAGTCATCTTTCCATATTCGTGACGTTTAACTTGTCTACAAAGTCAACCCTATTTCTCAGCATGTTTGACTGATTGTTCATTTGTCTTTCTCTTTCCTCACCAGGTTTTTTATGATGAGGTTGTTCCTGTGTCTAACTCTTCTCAAGTTTACTTGTATATTGTTTTTTTTTCCTACCTTATCTATCTTGATCCTGACTAGATTAGAGCATTTATTTGTTTTGTTGCTTGGTTCTTAATTTCCCCAAATAACTTGGCGTCATCTGCAAACATTTGTATGGAGGAATGTAGTGTCAGGCATGTCATTTATGAAACAAACAAACAAACAACGGGCCCAATACAATGCCCCGTCACAATCGGGGTACCACCCGTTTTGACGGGTACACGTAATGATTTCATGCCATTAATCACCATACACTGCTTGTGGTCATGGAGAAAGTCTCCAATCCACGCTAGTACAGTTTAATTTTTAGCCTTTCATGGGGTACTCTGTTGAAAGCCTTGGCAAAATCTGGGTATATATTGTTATTACCACCCTGTTCCAGAATTTGGGTCCAAACATCCAGTACCTTGAGTAATTGTGTTAAGCAGGAGCGCCCCATCATAAAACCATATTGGCAATCCTTTACAAGGTTGTTTCGTAGTAGATGTTCCATCATGGCATCTCTTATAATGCTCTCAAATACTTTACATACTATGCTGGTCAGGCTCATCAGTCTATAGTTATTCATGGAGTGATGATTGCCCTTCTTGAAGATAGGACTCGCATAAGCCATTTTCCAATCACTGGGGACCTTTTGCTTATCCAGTCATTTACAGAACAGGATCTTCAGGGGTTCAGCAAGCTCATTGCACAACTCTCTTAGCACTCTGGGATGCACCATATCAGAGCCGGGACTCTTATGAACCTTTAGCTTTGACAGTTTATTTCCTATAACCTTTCCTCAAACGCAGGAAGATTGATCGCATCATCTCGTTAAGATCGAAAAAAAAAATTGTTCAATGCCTCAGCTTTCTCCTGGTCAGAATCTGCGTAACTACCATCTTCAAGCATCAGGTCCGATACTCCTACTCGCATTTTTAATTTTGACTTTGCATAGCGGTAAAATGCCGTAGGATTTGATTTGACCTCACTTGCAACCAGCCTCTGGAACTCCTTTTTAGCCCTTCTACACTCTGACTTTGCTTGGTTCCTGGCTCTTGCATACATCCTCCTGTCCTGCTCATCGTTTAACCTAACCCACGCCGTGAATTTCTGGGTTTTTTTTTCTTAACTTTGTCGACCGCAGCATAGTTCATGTGCAGAGGTCTCCTTGTATTCTTAGAGGCACTGGGTTTGGTCTTGGGTATATATTTTTCGATCAAATGGTTCACTTTACTAGCTATGATATTCAGCGTAGTGTCTGCGTTCTTATGCCTTAGTGAGTCAGGCCAGTGGATACCCCTCATCTTGTCATAATTTCTCTTGTAATATTTGCACCTTGGCATGGTTTTGTCATGAACTAAGTAACAGTTAAATCTGAATGACAACATTGCATGGTGGCTGGTGCTAACTGGGGCTAGATGTTCCAGTTTGGCCACCATACCCTCCTCATTTGTTATGAATGAACTGATGAGTAAATTTTCATTTTAGTGGTGCCATTTTATTTTACAATGGAATATGTTCTTAAATTCCAATGTTCATGACACTAAAAAGGCACCATTTGAAACTAACTTGCAAACGCTAACCTAATTATGGGTATTGTTTTAAAAAACTGGCCTCTTGTTTCTCTTTAATATTCTCACTAAAAAATAGAAGTACAGGAAAGTAGCGCTTAACAAGCAACATATATTGTTGAAAAAGTGCTCATTAGGTGAATATTCAGTCAACAGGATCTGTTTTCCCATAGGATCCCATATTTGACCCAAAGTCCCATGGTACTGTCTAAACTTGGATGTCCAAAGAATTTCAACACTAAAGCCAAACCGAATAAGATTAAACATTGTTTTAGTATACAGTATATCTGTAGTATTGTACTGTACTTACCAGAGTTGAAAATAAATGCTGCTATGTTGGCCTAGCATTGTTCGTTAAAGCTGTAGAGAACACGGTGATAAAATAACACGGCCAAGTTCTATAGGCTCATGGGATAGCCAGGCTGGGTCAGCCAACCACTGACTTCACCTCACGAGTATAAAGAATATGTCTGCAAGTGCACTTATCTGGCTGGCCACTCATGAATCAACAAAGCATGACTAACCTCACTCCACAAATGATAATCCGAGCTGGGTTCCCTTGTGATTTTGCTCGTTAAATGAAAAAAAAAGAAGTATGTTCATTAAATTTTCACACCCTAAAATATTAAACTCATACTAAATTCTTGTTCATCAGTTACTCATTCAATAGGACATTACTGTACTGTAATGTGTTACTAGTATCTGGAATCTAATTTTTTCTCAGTTATACAGTACAGGTACTCCCTGACTTACGACAGGGTTAGGGACCAACATCCAGGTTGTAAGTTGAAATGGTCGTAAATCGGAAATACTTAAATAACACATAGAAAATTTAAAATTTGGGTCTCTTTTTCTTCTCAGCACCACAAAACACTCACTTTTAAGCTTGCCAGCCATTTTAAAGTGAATTACAGATGAAAATTTGGGTCTGTGTACTGACTTTGGGACTCAAAAATACATAATTTGACCACATTTTGGTACGACTGAGGCAGTCGTAAGTCGGGGACTACCTGTATATATGTACTGTACAGTACTTAAAATGAGTCCTAATTTATTTTAGTTTGCATCAAGGGGAAAATTTTTGTCCATAGGAAGCCATTAGGAACCAAGCTTTGAGTTCTGGAAAACTTTTCAGGATTGTAACCTATTGGTAACTTAAGAGGGATGCCCACAAATGTATGACTAAATGCAACCTTGTGTACAAATGAGGGTTTACTCTATTAACATATCTGATCATACTAACAAATTTTTGGTAAATTTTAAATGTTGTACAATATGTGGGGAACTGGCAAAACTTATTGCATGGGAAAGTATTATAGACTAGATTTATTGTGATATGTAATATTTTAAGAACAAGAACAACATTATTTCAGCTTATGCTTGCATTAGGAGGCAATGTATTTGGTTCAATATATTTTCTACAATCATTTTGTTTCAAATTAAAATTTAATATGGGGTACATGGCATCAGAAAACTAGACCCTACATGTAAGAAAACACTGAGATGGGAGCTTTAAATAAATGCCATATCATCCACAACTAACTATGGTTGAAAGTGGCAACAGTACAAAAAGTCCATAGTTTGGTAAGTGACAACACTAACCTGCCATGGTCTCTGTTAATTTCAGAACCCTGCTATGATATAAAAATAGGTTTCTTATATTAGTTTGCTGCAAGAGAGTCTCATGGCCATGGTATAGTGGGGGATTTACTGTTGTCAAATTTGTACACTGTATCCCAAAATGTTTGAAGTCTTTGAGTATACAGTACAGGACAAAGGCATCAGATTTCATGAAATTATTGATAAATTATATGCCTGGTAATTAAGATAAATGCTTTCCTTTGCATTCACTATTACTCCTTTTTACATTTTAAAGTTTGTTTAGAATTAGACCACCAGAGGGTGAACAACCTGCCAGGCTCACTCTGGACTCCTGCAGCTAACACCAAATGGCCAGGCCTCTCCAGTCTTACTGACAACTGTGTATCTTTTGTACAGTTCATGTTACTGCCATGATACTGAAGACTGGCGGCCTGGAGTGGCACATCCTCAGACGAGATAGTAGCAGGACTGTTGTTGTTGGAATAATGAAGGTTTGTGTCTGAGTTTCCCATCATACATACAGGTAGCTCACCTCCTACAGCACCAATGGGTGAAACCTCCTCTTCAGCATCCCTACACTCACATAATTCAGCTGGCTGGCAAGGGGAGAATTGCTGTGTGCCACACTCTGGACTCCTGTTCTGTTGGAATATTTTATGACTATCTTCACTGGACACTACACTGCTCACTTTGTTCAAGTTTTGTTGTCTTTCGGCATCACTGCAACAACTTTTAGTACTTTTAACTTCATTACTCTGGTCGTTATTAAATTCAGTAGTTAATGGTGGCTCTGATAAATCTAGCAGGTGTCCTCCAAGACCATTAAGCCAATCAATGTCACCCACCACCAGCTGAGCTCCATCTGGTGTTGTCATTCTGTGGAACGTACAGATTCCTTGTAAATAAATCAAAGTTGTGACTTTAAATATTCTATAGTAACTTTTGTCAAAACACAAGTTTAATATTTGGAAAAGCATTATGGGCATATAAAGAATTCAAGAGACTTATTAATGATGATGATGCAGCAGTCTCCCTTACCCAGATTATTTGTTGAATGGCTGGTCCAGACAAAGGACAATTATCTTCTATACAGATAAAATGGGATGGAAGATACAGAACTCGCCATTAGAGGCTGTAGGGTCCATGGGCAATTACAACTTTTGACTTTGATTAGTATCACGCATTTCAAGCCTATGAAAATTACTCAAACGTTTAATAAACCCTTATTTCATTTGATATGATAAAACAAATTAATCTGTCAAATATTTAAGAATTACTTACTATCCAGCCACACATTGGTGGGGTTCACTGTATGCCTTAGACTTTTTCAGGTGAAAAATGCTGGAAAAGATGTTACTGTGACAAAAAGATACATACAGCGCATATATCCTAGTTAGGCTAATAAATACCAGAAAGAAAATATTGTATAGTACTGTACGTACTCTAAAAATTACTAATAAGTTTTACAACGTACTTGGAGTGTGGGACTGCATGTGTGCCTGCTGTTTCTCCTGTGACAACATCCACAACCACCAGAGTTGATGAGTAGAGAACACTGCCAATTGTCAAGAGAAGAGCATATCTGTTGCCAAGAGCAAGTAGTTTTTTCACTTTGAATTTCAATATTATATTATACAACAGCTTAAATGTTTCTATCTCATACACACATAAATTTGCATGTTTTTCATCAATATCTTGTTTAATCAATCCCACATACTTCGTACTATACTGAAGACCTGGGGTAAAGAAATTATTGTTTCCCTCATTGAGACGTATGCATGATTTTAACAAAATTTCATCAATGTTACCAATTTTATCCATTAAACAGACGGAATTGAGTTCAGAGTTATCATTTGTTATATTTTCAGTGGTGTTTAATTTATCATCTGAATTTTTGTTACTACTGGCAGGCCAGCTTATCTTATTGACATTATCTCTAGTCATACAAATAATCTCATGATAGAAACTGCAAGAAAGGTCTGGCAATAAAATAACACGCAAAACCCAATGATCTTGATTGGGTAATGACTTGATAACTAGACCAGTCGACAAGCACCACAGTTTTATGCACTCATCAGCTCCACCACTGACTAACAGGTCCAACTCTTCTGAAAAGTCACTGCTGAAAACAGGACCAGCGTGCATCTTAAACTTGCTCCACAGAAGGAAATACTGGCCAGGACTGTTACCCAAAGAATTATCTATTACACACGAGACTTCGCTCATCTTGCTGAGGTCCCAGGCAGTGAGGATCCCAACAAAATGGCCACAGATAAGGAGAGAATTTGGTCTGAATTTGATGCATGAGACAGCACGCTCTACTGGGAAGGCCAGCACTGGGATGTTGAGTTCTAGTTGCCAGATGTTTACATAATCCTCTTCTGATACTGAAAATAAATAATACAGTAAATTTATTTAATGTTTCAATGTTATTTACAAAAGTAGAAATAGAAGAGTGATTCGGAAATCCCTTTATCTTGCAGGAACTTGAACCAGGTTAGGTTAGGTAACTTCAAGGGGGCTCTTGAGTCCTCCCACTGGACCTCCCAACATCAACTTACCGGTAGGTTAATTTGTTAATCCTTTCCCACTATGCCATAAGCTTTGAATGCAAGGGATACAGCACAGCAGTTGTTAAAGAAAAAATAAATAAAATAAAATAAAAAATAAATATTTAATCATGATTACACAACTAAGCACTCACTTGCCATGGTGACCAACTTTATTATCCAAAAACTCAAGTAAACCAGACTCTGCGCCCCCCCCCCAAAAAAAAAAAAAAAAAAATTGAGCAATTCCAGGACTAGTTGACCACTCATCTTGCCCCAGTTTCTGCTAACTAGTCATAACATCAAGATTGATATTTGGTTCCACTAGGAAAAGATTTTAAGCTCAATTTGTAGCCAATACCCTTTTAAAAGCAGCTCCCATTATCCTATGCCAGGAAAACCTAAGAGGGAGGAAAACGTGTGACACAAAACACTGTAGAGTTAAAAAAGGCATAGTGAGATGACCCATTGTATTCACTGGGTAGGGAATTCAATACTCCCTGCTGTTATCCTTCATCCTCTTGGAAGTGCACCCTTCAGAATTCAGAGCCATCCATAACAGAGAACAATAAAGATGGAGTGCCGGACAATGTACTGTATCCCCTAAGGGCCTAAGAGAACCATGTACTGTACATGCATGTCACATCTGACTTAGGCTGATGTAAGGAGGTCCTATTTGAAGACTTCAAAACTCCTGAAAGTTGTCCAGTATTAAAAGAACCATCTGGTAGAGGATGCCAAGCATAAAATATAAAATAGATAATTGTTCATTTTGAAAATTATTTTGTTATGCTAAGGATCATTAACTAAACATCAAAATTGTCTGTGGTCAAATTTCTGACATTGATTGTAGCTTTCCTTTAAATTATGTCAAAACATCAACTTTTTCAGTTATGTTTCAGACTTTTGTGTGAGAATCTGTACCAGTTCCACATACACATTATATCTCATCATCAGTGGGGGGATGGGACATGCATCAAACATAAATTTTATAAAAAATCTTTCTTAACATAAAACACAAAAAATAATTGCTTACAGAGAACTTTTTAATAATACAGCAAGTCCTCGCTTAAAGTCGGGGTTACGTTCCTAAAAATGTGACGTTATACGAAACAACGTTAAGAGGATCAATTTTCCCCATAAGAAATAGATCAAATACAGGAGTTACGTTCCTGAGCCTACCCCATGAAATACATTACATATACAGAAAATAATTGCCATTTCTATAGAAAATAGTGCATACATATACAACTACTAAGTTTGTATTGGTACTCATCGATGGGCAGAGGTGGTAGACCGAGTGTGTGGTGGGTAGTGAAGCAGAGGAGGCAGATGGCGAGAGGGAAGGAATATGGTGGGAGCGGAGGAGGGCGGTGAGTCATTGAGACTCTGTGCCGAGCCGAGAGAGTGGCCAGGCGAGTGCGGATGATGCGCAGTAGAAAGTAGTGCGTGACGACGTAAAACTAAGTAGTATCAGATCACCGGGACGTTAAACGAATTTTTGGTCTCTAAAGTTTAGCGTCGTAGTACCGGAACAAAGCTAAGCGGGAAGACGTTATGCGCGGACACACTGTACTGTAACTACATATCTCTACTGTATACTCAAGCAATCTTTTGAATTTTCTAATCTCCTTCTCTCAATGATTCTCACTTCCTCCACATCCACTCCTTACACTTACATTTTCGTAATCTCTTTCTCATTCCCAGCCTTTTCGTCCTCCCAGCTTGATAACCAGTATTTTCCTCCACCACCAATTGCCTCTTTTTGTTACTGTTTTCTTATCGACCTTCCTGACACTATCAAGCTAATTTTATGTAATCTGCAACTAACCTATCAACTAAGCTTTCCTTATTATTGGCTTCCTTTGCAAATGTTACAAGCCGTAAAAGGTGACAGGTTGTTGAATGCATCATGAAGTAACACTTGAAAATTTTCTGACTTTTTGGAGGGGTTTTCACTGTTTATTTTTTTCTGTCAACAGGGACAATATTGAGTTAATTTTTTTATCCTTGCAGTCTCTAACCACTCTGGCTATCTCTCAAGTAACTTTATGTCTCCTGTGCTCTATTCTAATTCAATCACTCTTCCTTATAACTACAACACATGTATCCTTCTTTATCTTCATTTCTTTGATACTGTACAGTCAACCATCTCATAAAATCTTAAAGGAACCTGAGGGGGGAAAAATTTAATTACAGTAATATACAATTTTATGAGACTTGAGAATTGGCATTCTTTTACAGTACAGTACTACCGGTAGATAGAAATTAACCTTGTGTATAGGTCGGCTTGAAAAGTTGAAAAAATGTAACCAGTCTGCTTCAAAATGAGGAAGGTAAAAAGATCTTAAGATTTAAACTGTCTATCAATAACTTCTCTTCTAATAATTTTCCATATGGTATGGCCAATCTGCAATTCATAGGTCTTAGGATAAAAAACCCTATACATATACAGAAAAAAGAGGAACTTAGAACTAGTCATAAGCAGCACCAGTACAAGCTAGTGAAAAAGATCTCTCAGTTAGATAGTGAATTAGTTAAGACTAGTGCAGTATAATATCCTACAAAAAGGTGATATTACCTGTACAAAGGAATCCATTCTGATAATCCACAGCCTTTACAGCCTTCTTACAGTTCTGAAGCTGCATGAAGCGCTCACTAAAGGCTGTGCCATTTTTAAGTGAGAGTTGTTGCCGTAATGATGATACATACGCTTGATGCCAATTAGCGCCACAGTGAACTTTCTCAATGTTTACTCCGAGTTCTTTGCATTTCTTGACCCATATATGGTTGTGGTTCTTGATAATCCTGAAATAAGGATAATTATTCCCCTGTTATAAATAGTACAACTATACCTTTCATAAGTAAGAAGGGAAGTCACACATGAGTGGATGTCTAGCAGAACAAATCTGTGGAAATGTACCAAGCTGGAGGTGTACAGAAGATGAACTATGACAAAACATCAGCCTAATCTTGGTCTGTCTCAGCTACACATGTATCATTCATTCCCTTCTCCCTGAATAATGGAGTAACTAAATCTGTTCTACCAGTGTTCATCTTATTCTTAACAAAATTCTAGCTTGGAATATTTTGGTATCTTATCTGTATTTCCATTGTGAAGTGTTTATATGAGTTGAATTTGGGTTCCTCATTTCAATATACAGTACATGTATAGTCTTTTTTTTTAGTTGACAGTACTAGGCTAAGAAGCCCCCCCCCCCTTTTTGCAGCTCATTGGCTCATACATAATGTTCAATTTATATTGATACATCGCAAATAATTCCATATACCTGTATGGTATAAGTGTTCAGGATACCTAGTTCTGGCTCACTTTAATCCCATTCTTTATTATGGAGCAAGATTGTGAGATTTAAGATTAGTAAATAGAAAAGGAATATGTAATAACCCTTCCGCACATCATGACAAATCATTGGGTAGCACTAGTTGCACTGGTAGCATGAATTGCACCATTAAACTTATACAATTTGTACAAAAAGTTTTCAAGATTATTGGGCCAAATTGTCGCGCATCATAAATGAATGCTTGACCTTGCGAGTGAAGCTTCCAGAAAGTACCAAAACACTGGAGGAATTCTGCTGTCCATTAGTTTCTTCCCATCAGTTGTGCTGGTAGGTCACATTTGTCTCTATATCTACAGTATATCCTCTCCCACCCTCCCCATAATTAGTTGTACAGGTATCATAATTCCAAAACAACTGTTGGAAAGCTCATAAAATTCCACTTCTATAACTATATTATACCTTGGTAGGTTTGAGAGAAAATATCTGAGATATGATGCTCGCAACACAAATATTTTTTTTATCTGGAGTGAAAAAATAGCATCTTATTCTTGTCTTTTTTCCTGCACATGTTAAAACCAAAATAATAACAAAGCCAGTGATGCATAAATCATGTAAAAATACAAAAATTAAATCTTGTGGGATAAATTGGTTGCAGAACGAAGATGACCAGACCTCACATGAATGGTTCCATATGACTTTTGTTGTGGTCACGGAAACCTAGAAACTTGCTGAATGCTGAGAGGGTAAATAATGCATGTACAAAAGTGCTGTAATAATCTTATAATGATCAAATTATCATCTTGGTAATTATGTGATATTTGCATTGCATATACAGGTACTACCAGGGTGTAATACAGACTCTGCAAAACATGAAGCAGAACTACTCAAGTGGAGTTCAAAAGCAGCAGAAGATAAAATTAAAGGAATGGATATACAGTACAGAGATATGGAATACAGTTCTTGTTGTTTTTCCAGCTACAGTAATTAGAGTTGGTATAGGAGCCCCTTATGGAATTTTGCAAGGGGTCTCTAAATCACTAAGGCTGCTCCTGACTGAAAAGATAATACATACCCATTCCATTCTCTTGAGACCTGAGTTGCATTCAAGAGGCTGGGTCCATCCACAAACTGTAGTACAGCAATCTGTAACTCTGGAGGAAGCAGCGTCAGCAAGTCTGGGGTGTCTTGGCCAGAGATAAAAGACACCAAACGCCATTTAACATAACTGATGGAGATGATAACAAAAACACAATTACACACAATAAAATGAAAACTACTAAACAATATAGACTAAATAAATTTGTCACATGCACATAAGAAGTGTACTATATATATTCTAGGTAGCTATCATATTTACTCTTCTCTCATCTTTGTGTGAGGCAAATTAAGGGTTACAAGAAACTTCAGTGTGTCATATGGCAACTTTACTACCAGGTGAGTGTTCAAAACAATAGCACTGCAGCCCCCAGCCACTGAATCCACTTGAGCTGCACATGTTTGGCCAGTCAGGAAATGTTGAAAGATTCCCTATAATGATTTCTGTGACAATCCTTCAAAAGAACCTTAAACATTAGTGGAAAATGTCCTGCAAGTACATCCACCACGAAGGACCATAAGGCTATTATTTTGGATGTTAAATTAGATGTAATTAAAGACTTCTATCAAAACCTAATACAAGTTTCAAACTTCACCAGAACCTGATGCAACACCAGTATCAGTTCAGCAATGCAGGAATCCAGTCTGGTATTTTCAGGTGATGAAGCAGGTAGGCTTAACCCACCCTCACAGTTACCCTTCCACTCCCCAACTGCAAATGTCCTATCCTAGACACATAATCTCAATTTTATTTTGTTGAGTACCAATGCATCTGCATTCATATACAGTACTGTAATTGCTTATTTATGCATTTCCCTTACATTCTCTATTAATTTATTAAATTTTTGTCCTTACTAATTAGTTACAGTAAGTGAAGTTTATGGTAGATTAAGGTCTCTGAAATTTTGGCCCAGGTACACATCCCCAAAATAAATCAGCGACTTACTGTACTACAGGAACCCCTTGAGTTAAGGAAGATCCAGTTTCAGAAATTAACATTAATAAAATTTAAATACCAGTAGCAGAGAACGAGTTTTAATATATAAAAAAATAATAATGTTTGATCGTCTGGAAATTTCCAGTTATAAAAGAGGGGAAAATATATAAAACATATCAATCTGTAGTATTTCACAAATCACAAAATAAATACACAACACTACTGCACACTGTGCAAGGAGTTAAACTACTCTATAGTTCTCTCTTTAATTTCCCTCACCACCAAATCCCTCTTACTTAATATGACTTCACTTTCATTACAGAATATAATAGAGTATTATTAGAAATTTTATGACTATTATTTAATTGCACTTATCAATAATCTTAGTGCCTGCCTTTTTGTTGAAAGATATACGGTACTGCAGTAGGGTAGAAGCATGGAACCAATCCTATGGGTGGGTACTGCTTTGGTACAGACTGTACTGTAATTTACTATCCACCAAAACAAACTTTCCTATAAATTCTGGAACAGAGGAATGTGGTCAAGCCACACCTGACTGTACACAGATTCTAAAATGTACTTTCATACTAAACAACATAGTGTTATTGTTTCTGAATTAGTAAAATGAATTAAAATACGGTACTGTAGCCATATCAAACAAACTTCATTGGAATAAAAATTTTTATATTTGTCAAAATATGTCAAGAGTGAACCTGGAGGCAGCAGTTACGGTGGGAAGTAAAAGAGCTTGTTGGCCCTCAGGTGGGAGTGTAGTTACGAGAGCCGTCACTAGCTTCTGTTGATCCTGATGGTCAAGTTCTTTGACCTTCTCCAATAAACTGTTCATCTTGACAAATCAATCTTCTTTATACCTGAAATTTTTTTACAGCATGATTACTATGCATGTTCACCCCTACAAGAATATAAAGTTACTTAAATCTTACACACACATAAGTACAGTACATTTCTCCAGGTGTAATATATTATTTCAACAATTTCATATGCATTATGTTGCCCTTAATAAGCTAGGAATGTGAGCCAGAACCAGTGTGTGTTTGTTGAGTATTCAGGTGGTTTTCAGACTCACTAAAGATATAAGCATAAACAAAGAATCTGGCCTTCATTTCTGGTGCTAACCGCCCTAATCTAACCTAACCGAAACCTGGCTACTATCCTAAATTAACCCACAATGAACTCTTTTTTTTATATAACTCTAGGGCTATGGTCCAGGACAAACTGCAAAATCTTACCTAAATATTTTAAGGTTTGTAACTTCACCACCCCAACAATTAAGGTATTACTATTACGGCACCTCACCAGGGGCACAGTCACCAGTATGATGCACACAACAACGGGACATGATACTTACACACGGTAACATGATGAATACTGAACATCAGGGAGACAATGAATATCTTTGTGACATTTGTGTTTACTGCCAGGCGTTAGTGGTCAGCTGTTTGTTATTGTGGCGGCGAACATCATCAGCAAACACTATGGGAAGTAAACACTATCAGCCAACACTAGAGGAAGTAAACACTATCAGCAAACACTAGTAGTATTAATTAACAGTCGGTAAATTTAGTCATAATGGTCAACAGTACCATACTACCATTTGTGATAATAAACTTTACATATTTGTGGTAGCAAGCATTACAATCTAATATCCGTGATAGTAAACACTACCAGTCAACATTCACTACAAAAAAAAAGAATCTTAAGCAAACAATATTCTTGATAGTATACAAGGAGCCAACACATCAGGAAGTAAATTTTACCAACCACTACTCAGGAGGCTTTTTTCATATTTTCTACCACAAATCAACTTATTTCTAGCCGTTCAGGCAGCTGGTATGTTCTTTTCACTGTCCAGTGTTAATGCAGGAGAAAACCGGAGAAAATCTGCAATGTTTGGCAGTCACACTGGATAACACTTGACACAGAGCTGTGCCGGAGATCGAACCCGAGACAAGTTAAGAGGCACGCTGTGACTGCTGTACCACCAAACAATGCTAAGGCAACAGTTACCAGCACCAAGCATTAGTAGTCTATTACCATTCAATACGAGTACCAAAAAACCCATGACCCAATTTCCAAATACTGAATATTGTTTCTTTGTGTATAACAATAACTACTACAGTAACTATAAGCCTCTTAGTTCACATGATAATACTAGCTTCCTCTAGCTTAAACATGAGTGAAGTGTACATGAACGGGTTGTATATAAACGGATTATACACAGATTATTATGTATATGAATGAGGCTGTATATGAAGGATGACCATACAGTCGCTGGTGATGGTGGTGGTTGGGAGTGTTCGCTGCCCACACCACAACAAACACAAGGGCAATATTTACCAGTGTTAAAAATATAACAGTAACAGAGTTGGTACACTGTTTATTTTATCAAACGAATAAAACAATAAAATACACTCAATTCTAATTTAAAAATCTTCAAAACTGTTTTTAAATTAATTATCATGCAAAATTAGGTTTGGAAAGTCTCTTAAAAAAAATATAAAGTATGGATTAGCGATACTGTTCGTAGTGTTAAGTCAACATTGGCCATCTTACCACTAGGTACCATCACAAGCCAGGCACTCAGAGGTGTATTGAAGACAGTGTGTGTGTGTGTACGTTTAATATATATTGTCCCCTTCAAGCAACAGAACTTCATTATGGATAACTCATCGTGGACAGCTCCTCCGGGGGCTGCCCAGCCCATGGGGATACAGTCAACAGCAGGGGCAGTGCCCATAATGAATGATAAAGGTGAGTGTCCAACTGATGCACAAGGCAGTTGTTTTGGTAAAATTATCGTTTCGGTCATGCATCTATTTGGAATTCGTTCAAAACACACAAAAAAAACCCATCGAAAAAACATAATTTCAACCCAATCCAACCTAACCTAAACTTAAAAATC
The DNA here is from genome assembly GCF_018991925.1 of Homarus americanus. Classification (NCBI taxonomy): domain Eukaryota; kingdom Metazoa; phylum Arthropoda; class Malacostraca; order Decapoda; family Nephropidae; genus Homarus; species Homarus americanus. Next base: position 7,821,362 of record NW_024723833.1, on the reverse strand, counting down.
CGCTGCATGACCGAAATTATAATAATACCCTTGTTTTACTCCATACCATTCAGAACCATAACTAATGCGGTAAAACTCTGGAACATGGGTCCAGGTTAACTTGCAACTTTAATTTTTCTATAGCGGATAACTAATTTCTCACCTCAAGAATACCCCAGGATGCATTGTTTGTCCTTCAACTGTTGCCTAACACTTCCCAATAACAGACCAAATGCTTCTCATCGACCTGTCCATACCCTAGCTAATTAACCCTATCTAATATAATGTAAACTAATCCAGCTAAACCAAACCTAGTATAGTGTGTTCGACTGTATTTGGTTGGTTCGTCTTACCTGCAGCAAAATATTTATTGTAAACAGTCATTAGGGCTCCCAAAACCTGCCAACTACCTATCCACACTTTAATTTATTGCATTCACCACACTCATGTGACCCACACTTGTGGGTTAGGGTCATCTCGTACCCAAGACAACTCGTACCCAACTCACGAGATAAGTCGTATCCAAGATTATTTACACCCAATTAAAAAATAATCCATACCTATTAGTATATATACCATGCAATTTAGCTTTATCTATGATTACAAAAAAATATTATATAATCTTGTAGGAAAGTGCATTGAAAGAGAAATGTAATGCAGGCTTTAAAATGGTTGCATCTCATTACATAAGTATGTTATTCCGTCACAAATATTACACTACAAGTATATATTTCACACTATGTGGTTTAGAGTAACTTTATTGCAATTTACAGATTTCAGGCTAATAGATTTAGCAGTTTCAATTTATAAACCGGGCGACGTAAACGTTTAAAATGGTCATAATTCAACAAAATACTGTAAAGACATGCATAAAAACAGATTGATTTTCCAGCACCAGCTTTTTACAAACAAATCAGTTAGTGTACAGTACAGTATATATATATAAATTTTTTTGTTCCTCCATGAAACAGGTGAGGTGTCAATGAAGAAGGTTAAAGTGCAGCGCTACGTGAGTGGTAAAAGACCAGACTACGCTCCTGCTTCTTCAGATGAAGAGGAGGAGGAAGATGAAGATTTCACCCGGCCACGAGGGGCTGCCCCTCCATCCCCTCCTCAGCACAAGTCGCTCACAGAAGCCGAGATGGCTGACCCCAGGCTACGACGTCTTCTGGCCACTCAACAAGAGGAAGAAGAAGAAGAAGAAGAAGCCAGTGATGAAGAAATGGAAACAGATGCTCCTCATAGGCGAATAATACATCAGGTGCAGTATATAGCTAGCCACTGTAGCCTCAAAGATATGTGGGTTACCTTCAGTGGTGCTTTCATACTTTAAGGATAAAGTCTATCTGGAAAGTAGAGTGTATATGGATTATCACAGAGTAGGCACAAAAACTTTTATGTATGATTTGTTCATCACTTGGTTACAAAAATATATTTTTCTTGTAACGAGTAAAATCATGTTTTCATTTGCAATACTATTTACAGTACTAAACTTATACTGTACTGCATCTCAATATTTCTTATAATATGGCTCCTGAATAGGAAATAAAATTATGAAGAAGTTTATTTTTTTCAATCCAAAGACACATTTTATTGTATTGGTGATACTGTATTTGTACATGTACTGTATATTGATGGAGACTAGTGAGGCCTTGGGATCCTTGACAAAGCTGCCAGCTGCACTGATGACTTCATTGCCATAATTATGACAATTTAAAGTTACCTGTTAGACTTTGCATTTATACGAGCTAAACATGATATTGTCAATGCATTTACAGGTATTGCCATTAATACCAAGTCAGAATGTTAAAATTGCTATTGAAGGGTATGGTCTGAAAGGTGATGACCAGATTCTTTGTATACTGTACTTCAAATCACACAGTTAAAACTGTCTTGTGCTTGGTGGAGCTTGTTTTACATATAACTATAAACTATTAATCTAACAACTGATTTTATCTTTTTTTTTATTTCTTTGGATGTAAACAGGCAGAAGTTGTAGAAGTAAGTGAGGAAGAAAAAGAAGAAGAGGCAGAAAAAGACGAAATGGAGGAGGATGAAGAAGAGCAAGAGGAGGAAGATGCAGAAGCTCAATCTATGAGACCAGAAATGAGAACCAGCCATCGTCTGGCTGAGTCTGACAGTGAATCAGAAGGTGAGGTGGACGAAGATGAGTTAGCATTGCGTCGTCTCAATCTCCGTCAACGAGCACTACAAAAGATTCATCAAGAGGAAGAGGTGAGTGCTTCTGTGTTGAAAGAAAAATTCTTAGATGTGAACAAGATAACATTATACTGTAAAATGTTGAAAAAAGTAAAAATATAGCAATCAGTCTACAGTCTACCATGGCTTTCAGACCTTTAAGTACAGTAATGTTTAAAGTTTAGTTCTTATACTGACCATATACAGTAAAATCCCATTATTACAAATACAGGATGTGATTTAATATAAGTATTTTTTTAATGGCAAATGATTGATAACTCTAATACTGTACTGTACAGGTGCAGTGTACAGTATGGGGATAAAGAGGAAATGTTTCAGAGAGAAATGGCAATTTTAACTTGTTACTGTACTTTGTAATGACAGTGGCAGGACCGAGGTGAGAATCTTGAAAGAGGAACAAAGTTATTAAGGGGTGTGCACACTAGACCTGTTGTTTCACGGTAACTGGGATAGTACTGTACTTGGTAGAGGTGGATTGTGGAACAGTGAGACACAGATGGGTCTGACGTTTTTATATTGTGTATACCAAATTTTTAGACAAAATCGTTTTTAAAGTCATATACGGTACTCTTTGCATTTCTTTATTATTTTCTTTTTTCAAGAATACTAACCCATGACTTTTAATAGTGGAACTGTTCAACTTTGATTATGATATTATAACTTACCATTCCAGCAGAATTATTAATTAAGATTTTCATAATTGGTCATATTTGTTTCCAGTTATTGGGTAAAGAGGAGGAAGGCAGTGAAGAATCATCAGAGGAGGAAAGTTCAGAATACTCTGAGGAGACAGACTCCGAGGAAGAAGGTCCAAGATTAAAACCTGTATTTGTGCGAAAAAAAGATCGTGTCACCATACACCAAAAAGAACAGCAGCAAGTAAAGATAAAACAGGTAAAGCTATGTCCTTCATCTTACCATTTTTATATATACAGTAGAGTACAATATACTGTATATGCATTTGACAGCAGTAAAACACATGTTGCTGTTACCAGTGTGCTGTGTTCAAGTGATGCTTCCCCTTTTCCCTAATAAAGGAGAAGAATGCTAAGTTACGGTTGTTTGTAGGTGCCTATATATCCTACACTTGAATAGCTGTAGAGTGAATATAAAAGGAGGTGCATGAACAGGAAGAAAGTTTCAAGGTGAAAGATATGAGAGATGAAATGTACAGGAGGGTTATGTGTAGTATAAAGTTTTAACACAATGTTGTTTAAAAAAATTTGTGTAGCGTGTGAATGGCCCACTGGGGTTGTAACACATTAACTTTGACTGATAGGGTTTGAAACACAAGGCAAGATTCACAAATCTTTTCTGTAGGCACAGTTGTGTCTTTCACACTAGTGTGATAACTATAAAAATACCATCTAGCAAGTGCATAAATATATCACAAGTCATGTCTTCATCCTTGTCCAATATATACATGTTAATCTTTTAACAAATATTTCAGCAAGAAACCGAGAATCGAAAGCGGATAGAGGAACGTCGCCGTGAAACACTGCGTATGATAGAGCAGGAACATCGGCAAGCAGCTAATTTGCGTAATGCTGTGGATAGTAATGACCCCATGAATGCCATTAATACTGATGACGAAGCTGACGATGCAGAGTATGAAGCCTGGAAGTTACGTGAACTGAGAAGACTGAAGAGAGACAAGGTACTGTACACCTTTTTTTACCAAGAAGTTGCCTTTAAAGTAGTAGTTTTTACTTATTATAATTTGTTCTTTTGAGTTTCAATTATAGTTGAGTGTGTTGGACTGAGGTTTTCAGCACAAAATCTTGGCTCGGTTAATTGCTGCAGGGGTTGTGTTAGTTCCAATTTGTAAAGTGGGTTGACAATAGGAAGACCATCCAGCTGTAAAACTTGCTTCAACTTCACCTGTGGTAACTGGAACATTATAGAAAGAATTCCAGCTTACCTACGCAAGTGTGGAAAATGGCTGTAAAACACCGACGTTGATGGACCAAGATTTTTATAAATTCTAGTATTCAAGTTTTGTGTGATGTAGGTGCATTGATATAAGTAATCTAATGAAGAATAACTGAGTTTTGCATAGATGCCTTTTTTTAGTTTAAATAGTCCTGTATATAAGTATTACTATAATTTCTTACACATGCTGTATATTTGGCCTTTCAGGAGGAACGTGATGCAGCAGAAAAGGAACATGAAGAAGTTGACAAGCTAAGGACCATGGGAGAAGAAGAGAGAAGAATTGAACTCAGAAATAATCCAAAGGTTTGTAACTGGAGGGTTCATGAGACTGTAGGGGAATGGATTCTTTGCACATTATTGGTAAATGACTATATTGATGGTGGATCATTTAAAAAATTTAAATATGTAATAAGTGAGTTGTGTACAAGTTTTTGTACAGTGTATTAGGAAAGTGTGGGAATAGTTTTAACAAATTAATTTCATGGTCGCAGAGGCATAAAATGCTTTTTGTGACAAGCTGCACCTAGCATCATCCAGATGCCTATGGGTGTGCTTGTCTGTAAACATAAATCGTGGAAATATTATGAAGCCTTTGTTTTAAAATCAGTTTTGATGAAACATTTAAGAATTTTATTCTGGACAAAATCATGGTTAAAATTGCTTTTGAGCCATCTGTGAGCATTTGAAATAAACCAATATATTGAAAATGTTCATAGAGTAGCTACTGCAGTAGTAAAGGGATTGTCCCTGTTTGCCTACTGAAGTGTTTTGTCAGAAGCCACAGGCACACTGCAGTGCCACTTGGTAGTCCATCACAATTTCTTGAACATCACAGTTTGCCTACAATATAAGTATTTTCTCATTCTTTATACTGTATTGTATCTCTGATTTGTTCTGTTTTTACATCTTGCTGACGAAAACTGAGGGATACGTATTATGTTTTAACTGTCCTTGGTGCTGATTTCCAAGGAATTATTCTTGGTCTGTTTCATATTTCATCAAAATTGACAGGTGGCTTATATATTTACTGATTTTATGGACAAAGTCAAAATTCAAGGTCTCTATTACCCAAACACAAGAAAAAATTTTCCACTTTATCTTCTGCCATTAAATGAAATGAGATAAATATTTCTAGTTTCCAGTTTATGCCTTTCTTCCCTCTCACTTGCTAAGTCAATCCTCAACCTCTCCACGTATGTTTTTCTTTCTCCGTACAAGCATACAAGTCACTTTAGCAGGTGTTCAAAGCCTATATGACTTGTAAGGAGGGAGTTTGTAAAATACCACCTTAAGGCATCCTAGGGTAAATGGAGCAGGAATGGTGTACATAGATAATGATGATAAAGCAGTTCTATTTATTATACATAAGATAGAGGATAATTATGAAATTATGCTTTATATGTACTTATTAATTTATACATTTATTTCTTCACTGTGTAGATAATCACCAACAAAGCCCAGAAAGGAAAGTACAAGTTCCTTCAGAAGTACTACCATAGAGGAGCCTTCTTCTTGGACCAGGAGGAGGACGTATTCAAGAGGGACTTCTCTGGTGCTACACTGGAGGACCACTTTGATAAGACAATTTTACCTAAGGTAAGCAAGAAATGACTTCATGTATAATTTTTGGACACTTTTAGCCAATCTTTTGTGACCTGAGTGATGCATGTTTTCACAAACTGATGGATAGTTATATACTATACTGTATAGTACTTGTGAAATGTCATGTAACTAATGATGAATTGTTGGTAGGCCTTGTTGTCTCTTTGCAAAATGAGGAGACTTGTGAGAAGACTTCATCTGGCATCATCCAGATAACTGTTTATCTGTGCAGACATCTCTTGTCAGCATGTTTGTCCCGTTTGAAATTAAATTTGACTTAGTAAGAATGTTCTTGGCAAAATCTCTGATGGGTTTGTATTAACTTCTGCATAAGACTTGCTGTAACTTGAGAACAAATGAAGCGTGCTGTATTAGTTTCTTATAAGATTTGATGTACATTTTCTAATCCATTTAATTGTAAAAGGTTCTTTGATAGACAGGCGACTACCACATACCACTGTATCTTATCATAAATTGTTGTTGCAGGTGATGCAGGTGAAGAACTTTGGACGATCTGGTCGCACCAAATACACACATCTGGTTGATCAAGACACTACCTCCTTTGACTCCCCATGGGCTTCAGACTCTCAGATGAACCACAAGTTCTTTAATGCAAATGCAGGAGGCATGAAGCAAGTATATGATCGACCTGCACTGAAGAAACGAGTGGCGGCTGCAGCAACCAACAACGCCAATCCAAGGAAATAAGGTGGTTCAACAATGGCATCAAAACTTGTATATTTTTATTCCAGTGCTGCCAATAAATTTTATGAGAGAAAATTTTTTATAAAAAAGTTGAAATGCAAAGTTGCTTGGAGAGCAATATTTAACAAAAAAAAATCTTTGTCCTTGAGTTTCCAAACAATGACCTTTGATGAAGACAGGTGGGAAAAAATAAATGGAGTAGGTTTCCAGGAAAATCGTAAAGACAGACTGACACTGATGTATCAGATTATAGAGGTGTAGCTATCACTGTTCCTGAGATAATCCAGTGATATAACAAATTCACATGCATATGAAAGCCACCAAATATGATTTTTCTGATCACTACAATTAGTGGTAATAAGAACCATCAGTTGTTATACTGTATATGCAATAAGATCCTTCTACAGTGGTCCCTCAGTTAACGAACGCCTCGGTTAACGAATTACTTTCCATAAGAATCTTCAATTCGGTTAACGAACAAAAATTTGATTAACGAAAACATGTCAACATGTTTTGGCTTGCTCATCAGCTGGGAGGTTACTCCGCCAATACAGTAATCGGTTCTAGGGCTTACATTCTTTCCCATTGGAGTAAATATCAAGAAGGTTGTGCTATTCAATATTTTTCCAAGTTTTATATTAAAATTATTAGTAATTTTAACACTTATTTAACATAATTGCAGTACAGAGGACTAGTTTTTGGTGCGCCCATCAGCCACTTCACTCACCCACCAAGGCGTCTGTTTGTCTCTCTTCAGTGGAGGAACCATCTTGCTTGTGGCTCTCTTGCAGTATTTTTACAGTACAATTATTGGTCATTCTGAAATTTATTTAACATATTGATAATATATAGCGCAGTGCAGTGTTGATTTAAAGAAAATAATCTTGAATTACACCTAGTGAACTTAAAATTTTATTGGCGAAATGATGGCATCAAGAATGGGTCCCCTGGCAGGTGATTTCTCCTCCATCCCCACTTCCTTCTCTTCTCCCTTCTCCTCCACCCCCACTTCCTTCTCTTCTCCCTTCTACTCCACCCCCACTTCCTTCTCTTCTCCCTTCTCCTCCACCCCCACTTCTAATTCCCATCATCATCAACCAGGAGCCTTCTACATATACACCTCAAAGTAAGTGTACTTTACTGCATTTTTGTTTTTGTTTTTTTACTTTGTATGTACTTTAAGGTGAGCTGGCACCAATTACCCAATATCCCATTGAAACAATGGATTTGGTTAACAAAATTTTCGGTTACCGAACAACCTTCTGGAACGAATTGTGTTCGTAAATCGAGGGACCACTGTATTTAGCTCTCTTTTTATACACAATATTAAGCAGAGTTTTCTATTTTGGACACTTTATCCCATGCAATTATACAAGAAGAAAATAATTTGAGCAAAAACTGTGTATTCTCTTATTTAGACTGAAATGTTACAGCATGTGAATTATCTCATTGATATTTTGTAATTATGGCATATTCTTAATGTTTAAGAAGATGACACAAGATTTAGAGATGTATTTGTATGAAAGTTGTAGTGAAGTTTGAATACCGTGTAAGTGATGAATAGCCCTTTGTTTCTTGTATGAGATTCCCTTCATCAGTACTTGATTAAGAAAATACTTTACTAATGTATGAACTTTAATCTGCACAGGCTTGAAGAGTGAGATGTGTAAAAAGAAGTTTTTATTAAATGATGAATGGAGACAGATTTTGAAGGAATACAGTACATTTTTTTTTTCAAGGGGATTAGCCCACACGGGCACAGGTCACTGACCAACATCAGGGCCTGAGGGGAGAAAATGTAATAATAATTATAATAAAGAACCATAAAGAAATACAAAAATTTAAAAAAAAAGATAGTGAGAAACAATATTTGTATGTTGTGTTGTCAATGGTAAGAGAAACAATTGAGACCCTGCAATTGTGTGTAAATGAGGCAAAAAGTCAGATCAGCAACATGTGATTGCTTCTCAATACTTATTATAATATATGAATTTTTTCATAGCCTATAAAAATTTTTGGTTATCCCCAACCTAAGAAGTTCAAAGTAATAGACAAGGTGTCATCTGTCTGTACGTAAATGACTTGGCTACCATGTTGGCCTGCCCACTTGTTGCAGATGCACTTGTAAATAGCATGGAATAGGGCCCCCAAGATGAAGGTCTATTCCTGCATGACTGGGCCTGGGGATCAAGGGTAATGCTTTTAAGGAATACAGTACTGTAGTTTGGGATGGCCAGAATTAAGTCTCGGCATGAAGGGGCACTTACTACCAGCAGATGAGCTCTACCCATGCTGATGTTACACTATGGAGGTCAATTTTGCAGTTTGGAGTTTGGATGTTATTGTTGCACTTGTGGAGGTTATTGTTTCAGTGGAGGTTGTTGCAGCAGTGGAGGTTTTGTTGAATAGAGATATGGTTGTCATTGGAAGTATTTGTAGCCCTGTGGAGGAGGTTGTAGCACTGGAGATTATTGTTGCAGTTTGGAGGTGGTTGTAGCACTGTGAAGGTTGTTGCTGCAATACTGTCACACCCAATCTTCCCTTCATACTTTATGATTGAATATTACACCCAATCTTACATTCACACTTCATTGTTGACTGTTCCACCCAATCTTACCACGAGCCAATTGTTGTTAATCCACTTCAATATTTTGCCTGTGATGCCATGTGCCCATAAATGTGGCACTTTGTCAAACACCATAGAAAGATCCATATACAGTTTAACATATTCATCAGTAAACCTTGGTACACATTCTATAGTCTGTTACCATTCCAAGGAAAGCGAGTAAGCTTGTCAGGCAGGGTTTTCTCTCCATGAAACCGTGTTGTAATGTCTTGATAAGATTGTGCTCAGTCAGGTGTTGGGAAGAAGGTGACCCTCATAATTTTCTTAATAAAAGTTTGTACATGTGATATTAGGCTGATTGGCCTGTGGATTTCTGCTGCACTTTATCTACCCTGGGGTAATATTGGCAGATTTCCAGTCCTTTAACACTTTTCCTTGGTCCAGAGACTTCCTGCATAAGTGTCTTATAAAGTGCAAATTTTGTTTTCCTCTTCCTTTATCACCTTGGTCTGTGCATAAAAAAGGGTTACCTTCCAAGAAAAAGGAAATGTATACAGTACACTGTACAGTATGTATAAGTCATTTTAAAAAAAAGATGATGCACAAGGGAACTTATGGTAAACCAACACCCTAATGAAAAGGACATTAACTTCAATTGGAGAAAAAGGCTGCTGAAAGGCTTTATATGGCAAGGACTGATATGGACACTTTCAGCAGACACCAGAAAGAGGATGGAGGCCTTTGAAATGCGGTGTTACAGGCAAATGCTAAGAATAAGCTACACTGACAGGAAAACAAATGAAGAAGTACTAAGATTGGCAAATAATAATAATAGAAATATTAATGGGCAAAGTTGAGGGAAGGAGGACCATGAAAAGGCAGAGACTGGGATGGTTGAATGAAATAAAAAACTGGGTCCTCAGAGAGATTCAAAACCTCAGAGGATTAGTAAAAACAACCTGAGAATGTTTAGAGTGGAGGACTGTGATAGCCAACCCTGAGATTTGAGGATGGTACTCTGATTGATTGAGGACCTAGTAGACACCCCTGTTGTGATACACCAACACCCACCTTGTAGTGTAGTGAATCCAGGTAAAAAAGTCACAGGTAAAAAAGTCACAGAAAAAGAGTCACAGGAAAAAAAGAAAAGTTAACTATCGAATTCTCACATTTTTTAAGGTTAATATGCCAAGCCAAGCCAACCCAACCTAACCTAACCTTTATTACCGGCCACCATAAATTAATTGTGACTTTTTTTTCCTAGCCAAAATTGTGACTTTTTTTCTGTGACTTTATTACCGGCCACCAGTGTAGTACACCAACACTCCTCTTGTGGTACACCAACACTCCCCTTGTAGTGTGGTACACCAACACTCTTCTTGTGGTACACGAGCACCCACCTTGTGGTTTGAAGAAAATTATGCATACAAAAATTTAATACCACTGTATTAATAAATAATATTTGGATATTACTTTTGATGAAGTTATATTACATCCATAATAATATATAAGATGACAATACTATATTATTATCAGGACAGTATAAGAACCTTCAGTGGTGTTAATCTCATGGTAGATATTAACATTACACTTGATTCATAAGTATTATAACTAACCTGATTCTTTTTCAAAAGTCTGTTGTACTGTGCACACCAAAGCATATTCAAATAGCTAGTTACAAAATTGCCCACATTTATATTTTGCAAATAAGCAAAATATTAAATCTTATAATGTGGCAATAAGAAATACATTTTTCTCTTAATTTTATTTCTTAATATTTGTTAAAGAATCTGACATAGGCTAAAATAAAGCTTACATTAAATATACCATCAGGATATATACATAAACACATGTCAGTAACTATAAGCACCAGTGTGTTGGTTACCTAGTTGACACCATTTTGTAATTTGTACACTAATAATCTTGTGATGAAACACTACCAGGAGCAAATTTTCTCAGCAAGGGGTTTATAGTAGAAAAAAGCAGAAACTGTTATGATGGACTGCTGTGGTTTTGATGTTATGAATATTGTATTAGTAGAGCTACAAAACAGAATGATAAAGAATTTTTTTTTAGAATAAATTTTGTTGTTTAATGATTCACTATGTGTACTGTAGTAAGATGGGGATATGAGAGAAATGTTCAACTTGTTTCAGCCCTTTCTTGTTGCTTTATACACGTATCTTACACCACTCTCCCCTGCTATTTATATTACCCTTCATCCACCACATTGGAAAATAAAGAGGCGTAAAAATAACAGCTACACACTTGGTATACAAATTGACAGAAACTTTTACTTGATTGAGGTATGTTTTACTATTATTTCTGTCATCAATAATGAATTACAAAAATCCTCTCTACATTAAACACGGATACAATACTTTTAATTACTTTTTTATATACGTAGTACTGTACACTATACTAAAATTCATCAAATATAAAACTTAAGTAAAAAACTAAATATTAAGGGAATCAGTGCAGACTTCAGAGGCATGTAGACAGGGCTGAATGGAAGAAACATCTCTGCCAAGGCATGTATGAACATACAGTTATTATAAGTTCCATAAACATCAAAACCTTCATATTTCGAATGAATTTTTAATGTATGCATTTTCACCTTATCATGGCAGAGAAAAAATTTAGATATTAATTACTAATTAAATTTTATTAGGGATGACATGTTGCTGATGGATAATATTAAGTTATGTTAAGTGATATAAACACAAATACTGTGTGTGTGTGTGTGTGTGTGCCGTGCTGTGGTAGAGCAGTATCACTGCAGAACACATCAACAGTATTACAGCAGTAAGAAGAATTGCTGCTTTACTCTAAACGGAGGGAGAGTCTGTGTTTACTATTACTAATGGCCATCCTGCATTAAGGGAAGAAGGGCACTGAGAGTGTAAACCTTTAATGTTGTTATAGCTGAATACTGTGGAGAATTTCTCAATTTAACTGTTCTTCATTGTTGCAAAGAAAACAAGAGCTATGATATACAGGTATTTGTATATAAATAGAGGTTGACCAGTCGTACCAAGAGAATTGCTCCTTCCTTCACAAAATTACCTTGAACCTACAGTTTAATACAACAAATTATGACACAACATACAATTAAATTATGTGCAAATATTTCTAAATCTACAAGACATATACAGTACTACATACATTGTTGGATGGAAACTGATTGGTGAGGGGGGACAGGTGGGTATGTTGCCTAATTATAAATGTACTGAAGATATGGTTGCAGATCATATGAGCTCCAGTCCTAAGAGGCCCTTATACCACAAACCCCAGCCTAATCAAACCAATATGCTCAATACTTGCCAACTATGCATAACAAAGACATAACCTACCACCCAAGCGGCTAACAAGCCGATCAGTGGCGAAGTGGATAAAGTATTAGATTTGGGACCATTAGGATTGAGACCCATTAGGATTGGAACCATTAGGATTGGAACCCAGTAGGATTGGGACCATTAGGATTGGGGCCACCTAAGACTGGAGCCCACTTGATCAGTTACTCATACATGCTAGTCATGTATACAGTATTACCAAGGATGATGGTATTGTTTCCAGTACTGTAAAAAAGTAACAGCTATGCTTCCATATTTATTTTCATTCAGATAATGACATACTAGCTACTCAAGTTTCTGGTAAATTTTGACATGCATGTAGGCTTTTCAACATATTACTTTATATACTCTTGATTTAAATAATTTCCACCTTTATAGTTTATGTCACTCTTCCCCTTCCCCTGCACCTTTAATTAGATATTGACACCCATGCAATGTTGCAAATAATATGATGTGTATTACACAAAAAAGGACCACTGGGACTTTGCAAAAACCTAAACATGAAGTTGAACAACTTATCTTGACATGAACTAAACTTATCTTTGTTATTACTGGGTATATCCTCCAAAATATTAAATTAAATTGGAAAGTCCAAGAACACTTAGTACACAGTTGTTCCAATGAAGGCAGATCTGCCAAACAATGTTGTGACAGCACAGAGAGTGAGCTCTGAACTCATTCAAAACCAGACTTGACTTGCAATGGCGAAAGTTCAGATAAATTCTGGAGCCATTGCATGGCCAGTATACTTACAAACAATGTGCAATTGATACATGACTGACTGCCCAAGTGGCTAATAAGCCGACCAGTGGCAAAGAGGATAAAGGAAAGATAAAGTAAAGATAACACTTCTAATAATAGTGGACAAGGAGTTACAACAAGGAGGCAGCGCTGCATCGTTAAACCGTCTTAATAAAGTAAATATGATTACCATAAACAGGCTTAAGCTTTTGGCTTAATTCAAAATTACAACCAAAATTTCATATACTGTAAGTGAGAAGTGAATAAAAGATTAAGTGATGACCAAGACTAAAGCTTTTAAATTAAACTGGAAGTTGCAAATATATTTTTCCATTTCTGAAGTGTCAAATATTTTTACAAATAATTTACATACTATATTTGGACTTGCACTTTATTTGGTGCGAAAAATATTCAGTACTAAATCCACAGCTGTACTGCATGTACAGTATAACATAATTTGCTTCATATCCAATATAGTTTTGTTTCTTTGTTGTTTCAGTAAATGACTGACAAAAGCAAATACAAAAAACTTTCTCCTATCACCTTCCCCTGGCAATGACAGTTAATGGGTCAAGGCAGAAATTGATCACATTAATGCTGTACCTTCAGAGTATGTGTCCATCATCTCTTCAGAAAGATGTATCATCATCATGTTCCTACTGATCCCTTTGTCAGATGTAAGTGCAGTATTGTACCTATTATCATGTTCATATTTTAGTTAAAGTCATGGCTTCAGATTTACTGCAATTGTCAATTATCATTAATTTATGTTTACCAAGCCCTTTAATATCACCGCCAACCGTCTTCAATTGTATGTCATCCAAGAGTAACAAGAATACAGTACTGTACTTACTGTTTGTGACTCATCAACATTATGACAGAAAACTCATTCAACAATAATTTTTTGCTACTCTAATAGTTCAGATGGAAGCTACTGTACTTATACTACCAACAGACTAGATTCATTCCAACCAAATATAGACAAACCATCACCACAAAATAGAGCAACTGTACTACCAAAAAAATAATATCTACTGCTACTAACTCATTACTGTCAATATAGATATGATGTACAGGAAAGATAGCTCTCCATGATAGTTTGTCAGGGGCAGATCCTGGGTGGGGGCCACTGGGTGCCCACAAACCCCTTTCATAAATGACCTATAAATTCATAAAAGAACATGCAGTCTCACTTAAATCAACTACAGTTAAGCTTGGCTAATCAATAATCACTAATGTAAGATATGTCAACATAATAATAACCCAATTTCTAATGGGAGTCACCCTCCTTGTAGTACAATACAGTATCTGGTGAATCTCCCATTAAAATTCCCTGGATCCACCCCTGTTTGTCATGTTTTATAAATAGTTAGTTCAGCAATACCCCGGGTGTCCAGACCTGCTCACCTCCACAACTACGCTTGAACATTACCACTAATCACAAAACATAACATAAGCTACTTTTAAGATTTTAAGACTACTTTACAA
>NW_024723833.1:7669273-7801773 GCF_018991925.1 Homarus americanus | reverse complement strand
CGGGAATATGAGTCTCCGAATTTACCCTGACTTGCCTCTGGTGAGGCTGTGCAGTGTGCTGCTTTATTTCATTTAAAGTCGATGTTACTTCAGTTTGGGAGGGAGAGAACTTCTGTCCCCGACTGTACATATGGATCAAGGACACTTCGCTTACTCCCTGTTAAATACATTCCTTAATTTAAAACCTTCATTACAATTGTCTGTAATGGCTTAAGTAATCTAAAGTACTGCACTTTGTTAATTATACTCAAGGCCAGCCATAACTCCTTTAAAACTGACCGATAATTGCCAATATCTCAAGTAACCGAAGTTGATATATTTCCTAAGCTAACTCGGTTAAAACTTAGTTACTTTAGTATATTCACCAAATTAACTAAATGAAAGCTAAGAATGATTTCTTGCTTCAGATGATGAGACTAAATTTTATAATGTTTCCTCATCTAATAAAAAAAGTTACAACTTCGAATATTTTCTTACACAACTACGTTAAAACTTACGCTTTTCCTTTTTGATCTGAATGGAGTTTAACACGTTTCCTAGTCAACCAAGTAGGTTGGTGGTGCCCTTTTATTTCCTCAGCTAACATACCTAAAGCTTATAATGTTTCCTCAGCTAATAGACGTAGAGAGAATCAACACACAACTAGATGGTAGAAGGCAGGGATCAACAGTTGGGGTACCACCATGGCATGAGTGGGGGGGGGGGTGTCACATGATAATAATATTACTTAACTACATGTGTGTTCGATCTATTTATTCCATAGCGTTGACCCAGCCTAGTCTACAATTGCTTTTTATTGAATGACAAACTATTCCTTAACGATACTTTTATTTAAATATAAACTGACGATTCACAGATAAAAATGCTGAACAGCATAACTTAGTGGAGGTGACATACTGATCTCCTGTTGTCATGTACAGTACATACTGTAGACATGCATGAACTCAGTGTGCTTCCCTGCTGGGCGTTGTGTACGATTTGGAGTTTCACCATACACAGGATGCATGAGGGTGCCCTAAAACTAGCTCCAGTGAGGGACAACTTTAAAAAAAATCATAGACAACAGATACTGTAATTTATTGAAAGAAGACGGCTTACAAAATATTTTTTTTTTATTGTGAAGAGTCGTGTTTTCAACCAATCGTAAGTGGTTGTTCCACCAGGGAGCACCTATTGTCTGCGTATATCACAAAAGGACGACCAGTTGAGAGGAGACCCGCATTACAGCCATCCACAACAAACACAACAAAGTGTAAGAATTAGTACTTGACACTGGTATACTACCATGCCAAGACTCGGATTCTCAAACCTTCGTGAGTTATTTTTTCTATCTACTGTAAGTGGATGTGCGAGGTCGCATTCAACAGGCTCTCCTCAGCAATGGCTGTATAAATATGGCAGCTGAATTTGCAGTGAGACAACTGTACTGTATATAGAAACTAATACGATCTCTTATTCCCAGCCGAAGATAAAATAAAAATGTTCGAACCATTAAGAATCAGCTGTAGCATTGTAGCTATGGGCTCTGCCGCCATGACATACACAACTTCAGGTTACAAGTTTAACAGCATAAATAAGCGGGACAATTAGGAGTTTGCGTGACACACACCACAGTCGTCGTCAGCGAGGTAATCTTGGCGCCTCTCACCCACCAACACAAGTAAAACAGGAAAGACATAAACAAGTTCCTGCTACACAAGGACTAAAAAGTCTCTTATCTTTGCTGCTACATGCTACTAAAACGCCTGTTACAAAGTATGTGATTGGTTGAAGCGTGTGACGTACTGTATGCTTGTAAAGAGAGATCATATATATATATATATATATATATATATATATATATATATATATATATATATATATATATATATATATAAATTTTTAACGCCTCTACGATGACCGACGACGTGAACCATCCACCTACAGTATATCTTAGGCAAGGTCAATGTAGAGGGAAAGTGTTTAGGTTCGGGTAGGGTAGGTTGGTTACCTGACGTTATGCGTTCCAACCAATCACAACCCGGCGAAGTGTAAGCTTAGATTTGAGTCGACGTTCGTTTTCGTTGGATAATATTCCTAAAGTTGATATATTATCTAATTTTAAGTGTTATTCGTACAGCGTTAAAAGGTCCCATCTGCTAGGCATAGTTACTGCAGTATATTATCAGTATTGAAGGCTTTTTGTGTGATAAGCTTGATTATTATATTAAATTTCAAAGGTTATATCTACTAAAGATACTCACACACATTACGTACACTATGATCACAACATGAGGCTTCATTACACTTCACCATACCATATTAACACCATACTGTATAGACTTCATGTTATAGTGAGTCATAGAGTAACCCAAACAATAAACAAATAATACTTCGCTTAATAAAACACCAAAATTTTGCCGTGGTATTATAGTTAGTAAGCAGGCGGAGTGCGGTGACGGTGGGCCGGTGGGTCACAGGGTGGGTGAGATGGGCAGGATTATACCATAAAGATTGCCGCCGCTGCCGCACCCATCCACAAAAAAGTCCAATAATTCGTCATTATCCCACGGGCTGTAAATCTTCTTATCTTAAGTACTCTTGCAACCAGATTATAGTACAGTGGATACCAAACACGATTTTACTATCATTACTATCATTAAACTAATTCATAATGTGTTTTTCAGATAAATTTGTCAGGAAAGCTTCAGCCATGTAAAACTCTTAGTACACTTTCTCTTGGTTAACATCATGACAAATAAACGGCTTCAATTTCTCCCTCAACCACACCGACTGTTGTGAACCAAAACATTCACTATCGTGAGTCAGGGATAAAACATTTCACAAATTTTCACCTTTGATCTCTTAATTGTGACACTGCCCCTCGACACAAGAGTTATGACACACCCTAGTGATGAAATACATAAAAATGAATAACTTTCATCCCTGTACACTAGGCGGTTCAAGAGATAAGTGGGACTGACGATCGGCCACTTAAGTGCATTTCAGTTAACCGCCTTTCATGATGTGACGCCTTTTTTCTGTGAGTGAGGGAGGTTTTATTCAAGCGTATATTAGATTTACTAAAGACAAGTTCTGGGTCATTTCTGTTTAACTAACGTCTTTCTTGATCAACAATTTCAGGGAAGAAGAAAAACGGAGGGGGTAATAGTTTGTGTGTATAGCGAGAGAGAGAAAGAAGAACCAGGCACACAGCATAAAATAAACATAAGCCAAGGTCGGGAAGAACATAACTTGTTGGTAAAATTCCAGCGGTGGTAAGTGATTGGTAGTGGAAAGGCATACGTCACCACACCCTCCTCATTAGTGACGCCACACCCTCCCTCGCTCTAACACCAATGTTAAAAATATTTTTGTACCCTCCTAATCTCTACCATCGATGTTAAAATAAATATTAGTACATCTTAATTTAACATCTAGCCTTCAAACCCAATACATACAAATCTACCACACAGTTTTGGAGTTTATGGGATGTTATTTGGAAAATATACTTTACTCTTAAGTACTATGTATCTAATCTTTTTGCCTTTACCCAGAAATTTGTGGTCAGGACGAACATCATAAACAAGGTGTAAATAAATATTGTTTCTAAGATTCTAGAATAATAAAAAAATAAAAAACTATGTGTGTGTATAACAAGGACACATATACCGTCACGAAGAAACTGTGGGTAGTGATCAAGTGCACAGTATGATGGTGGAGACGACGGCCGGACGGTGAGAAGGACACACACACACACACACTGGACATGTCGTGACCGTCCCACTAGTGGTCGAGTCAACGGTGTCATTACCTCACTTAAGCCTGTCGCCATGTGCACAAACTACTTAACTACGTCCTCTCACATACTCCCCCCGAACACCCCCTAACGTGCGGTGCCCACCAACAACGTAAGAACAATGTTGTATGGCAGCTTCACATCACATTTTGTTATCCATATCAAAACAAGAAATAAACTCTTAGTGTTGAGCCGGAAAGTAGAAATAATTGTTCTCCTTCAGTGGCAGTCAATTATTATTCTTGCAGTAGCCGTCACTAGAGAGAGAGAGAGGGGGACCCAGGTAACACAGTATCAACTACTTGGTCACAACACCACCATTATCAGGGCTGTAGACGTTAACACAGGTGATGCAGGTAACAACAGCTGTGTACACCATCACCTCACCTGGGAATAACTTTAATTAAGAAAAATCAGTCAATTGCTCATCTATATACGTCTATATTAGTCCTTTGTCGCCCGAATGACCTGTAAGCCTCTATCCCTTCTTCCTCACCTTCGTCTTCCCTCATTCTATCCCATCCCTTCCTCCTCCTCCTGCACGGTATCTAGTGAGTGTAGCGGCGGCAGCAGGTGACAGCATCAACACACCGCAGAATGACTCACTGACGTCACACATCAAAGTTGGGTTCTTATTTTACCTCCACAACAGTCAACATCCTTTAGTTTCTTTGTAATTAAATCCTCCCACCTACACCACCACCTGTTCTGTTCCTCCACCTACACCACCACCTGTTCTATCCCACCACCTGTTCTGTTCCTCCACCTACACCACTACCTGTTCTGTCCCACCACCTGTTCTGTCCCACCACCTGTTCTGTCCCTCCACCTACACCGCTACCTGTTCTGTCCCACCACCTGTCCCGTGCCATCCTCTTCACTATAACAAAATGTCTACGTTACCTTTGTCTGGTCTTAGGTGAAAGTATTTATAGGTAAAGTAAAGTCTCACTGAACTTATTGATAATCTTAGTTAATTTTGTGCCTTAGTTTATGTCATCCATATGGGTACAATTATACATACATAGTTACGAGGATTATTCATCGTAGGAACTTTTTTTTTTGAGAATCTGAGGCCGGAACGTCACTTATCTTAACTTCAAAGACACTTCCTCACTAAATCTTGACTTTGACAAATTGTAACGTCGTCGAGTTTAACCTGGCATTTCCGTTACACTTTTAACAGTTATACAAAAAATTGGTTACGTAATTGGCCACATTCAGCCAATCACAACAAGGTATAATATGAAACCCCACAGCCAATCACAACAAGGTATAATATGAAACCCCACAGCCAATCACAACATGGTACAATATGAAACCCCATAGCCAATTACAACAACGTATAATATGAAACCCCACAGCCAATTACAACAACGTATAATATGAAACCCCACAGCCAATTACAACAACGTACGACCACTGACACAGCCAATCACAACAAAGTATAACATGAAACCCACAACCCCAAGGCTACAACAAAATTACTTTTATTTACATAAGCCTCACAACAAGGTATAATATGAAACCCCACAGCCAATTATAACAAGGTATAACATGAAACCCCACAGCCAATCACAACAAGGTATAATATGAAACCCCACAGCCAATTACAACAACGTATAATATGAAACCCCACAGCCAATCACAACAAAGTATAACATGAAACCCCACAGCCAATCACAACAAAGTATAACATGAAACCCCACAGCCAATCACAACAAAGAATCCCTTGAGCAGCGGTTGACTTAACCTGTGATCCAGATGTGACCAATAGGGTTTTGGAGGTCAACCTTGAAGACACCAATTCTTGAGTTTGAACGCAATAGCTTCAAACATTTGTAGGTGGTTAGAGTGATTGACAAACTGACAGACACAAAACACCGTTACGTGGGTCGGGGTGCAGCGAGAGGGCCTTGGTGTGACAGGGCCAGGGGTGCCGGTGAGTATATTCTCTGAGGGTCAGTCATGGCGTAAGCTGATCAGGTAAGACGTTCAGTCAGTCAATAGTTCAAGAAGAAAAGCCATACATTCCTTTAGTCAGTCAAATCAAGAGAAGCGTTCATAGAGCTGACTAACAAGGCTTAATCCACTGTATAACATTAAATTAAGTTCATGGTCATCAACGCTACAAATGTCACAAGAACAAGCACACAGCCTAGCATCACGTCCATCACCTTGCTCACCGGTCACTATTAAACAACCTCACAGCCTAGCATCACGTCCATCACCTTGCTCACCGGTCACTATTAAACAACCTCACAAAACATCCGTAAAAACAGACACTTTCACTGAACTAATAATATAAACAACCCAGAAGAGCCCAGCAGATCCCAGCAGATCCCAACAGAGCCCAGCAGATCCCAACAGATATGACAGACAAAAGTAAAAGACAGAACTGATCCAAACGCTGTCATTTTTACTATGTGTTGCTTGTCAATATACGTCGACGTATCTGTTATAACGTTATTTTGATTCTAGGTTTTTTTTCAGGTTTAGCTTCCGTCATGGTGCTAGGTGCAGTGTCACATCATCATTTACGAGGACTATTTATCTTAGGAGTGTTTGAGTGTCTCTTGCCAGGGCAAAAACCTTGTCCCTGGCACGCTGCCGATGACACTCCACCTTTTAATGTTTACTGTATCCTGGTGAGCCGCGTGAAACACTTGTAAACACATCAGCACCTTAACATTTCTCTGTAGCGAAACATACTTTATCACAGTCTCCGGAAAAAGCGAAACGTTCACTTAATTACGAGCTTAAATACGGATAAAGTAAACTGTCAGCGTACAGCCGCCACGTCGCTCTCGGCAAAATAACCCCAAAGAAAGCCATTAGTTTCACCCAGTCTTCAGCAGTTAAAATCTTCTCAAACTTTCTTAATTTAACACATACTAGTAGTGCTAACTTCACTCTCTAGAGAACATCCAGATGTTTGATGAATAGACTAACGACTTGAACAATATATATATATATATATATATATATATATATATATATATATATATATATATATATATATATATATATATATATATATATATATATATATATATATATATATATATATATATATATATATATATATATATATATATATAGTACTGTATTTCCTGTCGTCCCAGGATGGTAACTTAAGAGTTATCGGTGTGTGCAACTGTGCATCCGTTCATCCGTCCTGCCCATCTCTACGGCCAGTAGTTGTGACCACCACAACACAAATAACTATCACTGACCTTTAACCACACCTGTACTAGGATACTTCACATTAAGGTTAAGTTTCTCAGGAGTTTGATGATCACTGTGTGGCATTACTGTACACACACACACACACACACACACACACACATTATAAAGGACATCACAAGAAATAACTGTCGACAAAAGTTGTTACAAAGATGCTATAGAACCCCCTAAAAACAGCGAGTAAAAGTACACAAGGAGCTATAAACAATTCCAATGGGCTGCGACCCACGAAACATCAGCTCATCCAAGTTGATTTCCCGGCAGCGTCGAGATAAGTAACTGCCATCACTACATACACCGTCACATATTATTGTTTTTAGCTGAGTTTAATCTGTCTGTTTGTTTCTCTTCGTAGTAACTTTAGACAGGAAACCGCTTCTGAGAATCTCTAAATATAAAGGAAGATACGAAGGTGGTGGAAAGGAATTGGATTATCTCGCCACCGTGAAACAAAGTGACTTATATTGTTTTGTCTTCGGTTAAAATTATGTTTCTCTTCGTTGATAACCCAGAAAAAAAATTAAGAGGAAATAATGAAAATTTAATCGCATAGTTTAGTCGAGAAAAAAGTCAGGATATACAGCCATATCTTGTTGACTTTTATCTGTTTCTAAGACTCTGTCGACATACAAACACACAGAGATTACAACATATATATATATATATATATATATATATATATATATATATATATATATATATATATATATATATATATATACCTTGTTTTTCTTTAGTATTATTATGTGTTTCTCTTTGTGGTAACTGTCTACAGATATTATCTCTGGCGTATCAAAGAACTTAACACACACGGAGGGTGGTGTGTGTGTGTGTGTGAACTATTGTATATCAAGAATGTGGAATTCCTCTGCTCAGTAAGTGTGAGGATAATGATTTCCTTCATTCATTATCTGTGAAGTCTCGTATGAACCTAACCTAACCTAACGTAGCTAAAGAAGAACTAGAGTAATCAAACACCATCATCACATCACAAGGACGGCCTCACCTCTTCACCTCACCTTCACGTGATGCTGCATAATGTACGTAGTTACTTCAAGTTAACATCTTCAACAGTAAAGAACTTATGACCACGACAGACCAAACTACCACGATACCAAACCCCCAACCACCAGCCCCACATACCAAGAGGGCCCCTCCCTGGCCCAGACGCGTGCCCACCCACCCACACCAGGCGATAATGTGGAGTCTTTGCTTGTTGATATGTTGCCACTACTCTGTCTGTCTGTCTGTCTGTATGCCCATCTTTAGCCTACCATTCACTGTCTGCCTGTCTCTCTTTTAGTTTGTCATCCACTGTCTGTCTGTCTGTCTCTGTTTGTCTTCCACTGGTTCTTGTCTGTCTGTCTGTTCATCTATGTCTTTGTGTCTGAACCTGTTTGTCCGTCTGTATCCCTGTCTCTCTGTCCCCCTGCCTTCTGTCTGTCTGTTCCCATTTGTTCGTCTGAATATGTTTATGCGTCTGTTCATCTGTCTGTCTGTCTGTGTTTATCAGTGCCAATTACCCGTTTCTCTGTCTAATTGTTTTTCCGTCTGTTTATATCAGTCTGCCTCCATCTCTGTCTGTCTCCATAAGATAGAGACATCCTCGAACAGCTAATGACGTGTGAATGACGTCATCCTTTGACGTCACCAGCGGAAGGGCTTGCCAGTCGAGTGTTAATACGAAATCCCAGTCACGGCAGCCTCACTTACCACGGTCTCCAGCCATTGGTTAAGATATACGAGTATCACCCATAGCACCAATAACGAATTTAATAAGTAACATAACCATACAATCGTAAAAAATAGAACACTACTACTAATAATAATTGTGTTTACTGTTACAAGTTCTTTCCCAAAATGATGCAAGTGTAACTGGCAGGTAACGAGCCTCTCCACACCCAGAGGATTCAGCAGTTACCTAACCTCTCCCCCCTCTCCACCTCCCTCTCCCTCCACCTCCCCTCTCCACCTCACCTCTCTCCCCCTCACCTCTCCCCCTCTCCACCTGCCTCTCTCCCTCCCTCAACCTCACCTCTCTCCACCTCACCTCTCTCCCCTCTCCACCTCACCTCTCCCCTCTCCACCTCCGCTCTCTCCCTCTCAACCTCACCTCTCTCCCTCTCCACCTCACCTCTCCCCCCCACTCCCCACCTCCCTCTCTCCACCTCACCTTTCTCCCCTCACCTCTCCCTCCACCTCACCTCTCCCCCTCACCTCTCCCTCTCCACCTCACCTCTCTCCCTCTCCACCTCACCCTCTCCCCCACCTCACCTCCTCTCCCTCTCCACCTCACCTTTCTCCCCTCACCTCTCCTCCCTCTCCACCTCACCTCCCCTCTCCACCTCACCTCTCCCTCACCTCACCTCTCCCTCCACCTCACCTTTCTCCCCCTCACCTCTCCCTCACCTCTCCCTCTCAACCACACCTCTCTCCCCTCTCCACCTCACCTCTCCACTCACCTTTTCTCCCTCACCCTCTCTCCCTCTCCACTCCACCTCTCTCTCCCTCACCTCTCTCCCCACGTTACTGGTCCACCCGAGCCTTTAGTAATAAGGGCAGTTAGTTTCTCTCATTAGCGTAGCGACTGACTGAGAGGTAAGTTAAATTCTGTCATTAAAGGGAACGGCCGAGGAACAGTAACTAAGCAACTAGCAGTGACGTGTGACTAATGAATGAAACGGTGTCAGTTGGGTGAGGGGAGGAGGAGGGGGGAAGAGGAGGAGGAGGAGAAGGGGAGGAAGAGGAGGAGAGAGAGGAGCATGAGGAGGGAGAGAGGAGGAGGAGAGGAAAGAGGAGGAGAGGGAGACAGCAATTTTGGATATAATTATGAGACTCCTGAAATGTTGAGATTATATATATATATATATATATATATATATATATATATATATATATGTTATATATATATATATAACACAGGGTAGCAGACCTCTCACACCCCATATGACTTTAGCTTGATTTTAATGGGATATTAGCAAGGTGTTATTAGGAGGGGTGGGGGTGGGGTGGGGGTGGGGAGGGGGGTGAGGTGGGTGTAACTGCAGTTGTCCGTACACTTTCCAGTCACCTGTTGGATATTATACTAATAAATAAACACACACACACACACAGTTCCTTCACTTCCTCATTAATAGAACCAACATAAACTCATTCTTATAAGCAATAACTCATCCCTATTCCTTACCTCAAGGGGGGGAGAAGATGAGGGAGGGGGGATGAGGGGGAGGAGTAAGTGAGAAGGGGGAGGGGCAGGTCTGGGAGAGTGGTAAACATCCCTAATTCTGGTCGTGGTTGCCAACTATGCATCCCCCACGCCCACGCCCTCTCTCTCTCTCTCTCTCACACACACACAACTACATGACATGTACCTGGATAACCCCATGGCTTAGCTTCAGACGTCTACATACATACATAAAATAATGGAAGCCCCTCGAAATTGAGGATGGCCGGCCCAAGGGCCTCCTAGGCGTAAATTTGTTTAAGGTGTAGAAGCTGTCGACAACACAACAACCACACTCTAAGTTAACGAGCTGCATCATCCAGTGTCAAGAAATATTCCGAGAAGACTGGACAGCTCGCCAACTACACTGGTTAACCATTACCCCCGAATACGATCCGCAAATCGATTAACATCCAGGTTCCCAATTACTGCTGGGTAGACAGAGACAAATGGCGTAAAGAAACTTGCCCATAGCTTCACCCTGCCCGAGGATCGAACTCGGGTCCGCTCGCTTGCAAGGCGAGGATGCTGACCATTACACCACATACAATATCTTAAATCACACACACACACACACACACACACAGAAACAGAAAAACAAAACACAAACACATTATGACGTCAAACAAAAATTTTGCTTGATGACTTTACCCGAAAACCTCCCTCCCTCCCTCCCTCCCTCCCTCCCCCTCACTTTATTTCTCCCACCCTCCTCTTCCTTCCCTCAGTCTACCCTCCTTCCTCTCACACACCCCAAGCGCTCTCTCCTTCCTCCTCTTCTCTCCTTCCCCCCCTTCCTTACCTCCCTCATCTCTCACTCTATTTACCATAAACACAAAAAAACTCAAGTTAATTTCCCCATCTTGATTTCGACATACACAAAAACAAACAAACAAACACAGCGGGATTTAGGTAGAGTCTCGGTACATTTAGGCCGCCATTTCTGTGTAGGTTAGGTTAGGTTAGGATAGGTAGAATTAGTTCAGGGGAAAAATCTAAGAACAGGAACCTTTGGGGAATGTATCTTCGTGTTGTCGATTATTTATTTGCGTGTGTGTATCAGTTAGGACAGACACACACACACACACACACACACACACACACACACACACACACACACCAGAATACGTTTCTTTGGTATACAGGTGTTAGGATTCGTGTGTGTGTGTGTGTGTGTGTGTGTGAGGGCGTGTGTTATTGTTTATTTTCGTGTGTTGGTGTATATATAGGCTGTAAATAAGAGAGAGAGAGAGAGAGAGAGAGAGAGAGAGAGAGAGAGAGAGAGAGAGAGAGAGAGAGAGAGAGAGAGAGAGCACCAGCAGCCTTGGGCACCACTAGTATATAGTGGAGGTATTCTAGGCAAGAGATGTGCCTAAGTGGGACACCTTCATCACTAACACCCCACGCCACATCCCACCCCACACCACATCCCACCCTTCACCACCCCCACCCACCACCCCAACTCACACCACCCAACCCCACTTCCTCGTCTCCTCCTACACCTGTCACAACATTCTTCTCCTCCTCCTCCCCTCTTCTTCCTCACTCTTCACCACTTACAACACTCCTCTCCTTCCTCTTACTATCATTACAATCAATATCACTACTAACTACATCACCAAAATATCACCAAACACACAATCACCATTAACCCAAGGACAAAAAACAAATCCCTCCAAACACCCCAAATAAAACACATTAAATAATCACTATTCCGATACATAATTCATTAAAAAAAATCTCACTTGTAGACTAAACTCAAAAACTCTACCGGACAAATATCCTCCCCTGGGTGTAGAATCTTTGTTTATTTACACAATACACATCTTATCCTCAACTCAATAGCGTATCGATAGGAAGCGACACTGTTGGAGGGGGGGTGTGTCGTAATGAAAACTGTTTTGAGAACTTATGTTGAGAAATATTTCGTATATTAACACACACACACACACACACACACACAAGACTGTATGGAACTCCTGCTGAGCTTAGTCAGTCAAGTTTAATTTTGAGTACGATAACTTAACCCCAATAAGCTAATTTCCTGCATGTACTCAGTGCTGACATCATACTCAGAGTTAAAATATCGTACTCAAGAGGTTCAGACCACCACCGGCTACAAGACACCACAGGGGGTAACACATCAGACAAGGAAAACTGTGTGGTCTAGATTATGTTGTTGTAGCTGTGTTTACAATGAGGGGCTCACGATGCATTCTACAACGGTGAGTGTCATGACCCCGATAGTGTTTACAATACCAACAGCTGACTTTACCGGGGATTCTTATTATTATCAAGCTTTAAATCAGGAGAATCACCATTAGATCTGAATTTAGAATCTTACATTATTTTTGTCAATCATTATTTCTTGTTTATCTTTTATTTCTGAGTCATATTTATCGTATTTTTCTTTATATTCTCTTTATTGCGTTTTATTTCTCTTCTCTAGTTATCTCTTAATGTGTTTCTCTTGTTAATTATTGTCTTCTCGTTTTCTTTTCCTTCCTCTCTTCCCTGTTTATCACCTCGTGTGTGTGTGTGTGTGTTTCTCCTCCATCCTACTTACCGCTTTAACTCCCTCGTCTTTGTCACCCTTAATGAGGACAGGAGACAGGTATACTGTAGGTGGCCTCACGTCTCAACACACCTGTCAACTCTTCCCCTCACACACACACACACACACACACACACACACACACACACATCTCATTCACATCACACGTCAGGATATTTAAAGACCCCAAGTAAAAGTCATTCATAAAACTGCGTCATAGAGGCCTGGGGTTAGGTTAGGTTAGGTTAAGTTGGGTTAGGTTAGATTAAGTTAGGTTAGATTAAGTTAGGTTAGGTTAATCCATCCGTCCCAATTGCCGTCTCCGTTCGATAATCTCAGAGCGGTTATACACTGATCTGATCGATGTCTATAGTAAACAGTTTCATATAATAAATGTCGTTTAAGTTCAGTAATTAGCCACAACAACAACAGGAATTTCTCTCAAACACACGCCACAACATAAAACACACACACACTCGCCAAATCTCCCCCTCCCCCCACCACAATACACTCAAGTAGTCTCCAATTTACGCACCCGTCACAGGCTCCTCACCTTGCGTCTCCACCACACAACACCCCCTCACACCTCACAGCTCCTGACTGTAGGAACGTAGTGAAGGTGTATCTGTTTTATACACATTTAATATTCGACTTCTGATCAAATTCCAACACTTACGTAATACTTTGCACGTACATGTATAGACACTTCTAACTTAAATTACTATTTCTTATCGAATTTAAGCGATTACACTAAATATGATTCTATACTAATATCTAAGCATTAATTTATGATTACCATATGAACATTAACATTAATATAAGGTTTGTACGAATATACACTGCTAATATTAACTTAGGTTTCCGATAGGAGTATAAACAACTGTATGATATTATTATGTTCACTACTACAGTATCAGGTGAGACTTACGTGCAGTAGTAATATTTATTCACATAAAACGTTTCGTACAAAGTAAATCTTCTTCGTAAGGATTATACAATAGATAGTCTTCATTTAATCTTCTCACATTTACGGCCGTCAAAACACATGTTGTTTCTTCCACAAAGTTTCATGTAATCGGCCACAAGAGTTGCTCGCCGTCTACACTTGTTGTCGGTGTATTCATAACAGGGAACCAGTTAATTCAATAGCTACAAAAAAAATCATTAATTCTACTTGTCGTCTGAACACACTGCAACCCTTGTTACTTTACCCAACACTAACCTACTTATACTTATAATAATTTTGCGCGACGTTAAGTTGCTGCTCAACTCTCAAGGTCTGAGCGTAACTCTCAACTTAATAAGATTTAAACGACTTACACTATCGCCTGTCCCGGCTAAAGCGTCCACCACGGCCACCTTATTGACGTCCAGGCGTTAATCCGCACCAAGTACGCGCTCAACCGGATTTTCCCCACGAACGCACACCAACGAAGTCGGAACACGACACTAAGTTGTTACATAATTTTTTCTGGGTTCAACTGTAACCATATCTATGTTACGTCATCGCTTTATGAAACTGTTACCATGATGTAATTTCTGTACCTGTACCTATATCTGCACTCGTAATGTTTTGATAGTCACTTCATGGTCCGATTGTACCTGTACCTTATATGGACTGTTCATGTACCACTGGGGCCTTCAGGAACAAATTAACCAAGTTTCCTGTACTAATTTCCTCGTCATTTGAAAGTAAACCCACCCAACAAACTGTTAACTGGATATCACTCTTACAAGCAAATGAAACATCAAATACACCATTCCTAATCTGAACTTCCCAACCACTTAACAGCGAACAAGTACACACACACACACACAAGATTCGTAAACCGGATCTAACAAGT
This sequence comes from Homarus americanus, assembly GCF_018991925.1. Classification (NCBI taxonomy): domain Eukaryota; kingdom Metazoa; phylum Arthropoda; class Malacostraca; order Decapoda; family Nephropidae; genus Homarus; species Homarus americanus. Next base: position 7,787,128 of record NW_024723833.1, on the reverse strand, counting down.
GACAGTAATAGGGTCAAGAATACTTATAACAAACTCGTACAGTCAATAACTCTCTTAACCGGAAACAAGACACACAAACACTCAGTCAACTCGGCTCCTTAACTACATTTTACAGTCACCTACAAGATAAGAAACACAAGATACAGTCAAGGATACGTCTAACTGGATGTCTAACTGGATTACACTCAGGAAGGCTCAACGCTGACGACGGTGGAGGAACACGACATTAAACTGATGGTCTTATCTCCTTAACGTGTGACGCCTCAGTGAACCTGTTGCTGGTCATCACTATTAGCGGTGTGTTGTGGTGGAGGTGTGGTGTGGTGTGTCAGGTGTTACGTGCGGCACTTCAACAACTAAGGTTAGGTTAGGTTAACGTCCCTTCATCAACTAATGTTAGGTTAGATTAGATTAACATCCTCTTCTAAAATACTTACTCTGATGATGAGAACTTCTATGAAAAAAATGAACGATATCAAACAACTGCTTCTGTGTTACCCATCTCCTCCAATCATTAGTTTCATCTTCACATGTGACCCTGACAGTTGTGTGTGTTTTGGTAAGGGTTGTATAGTAGAGAAAACTGCCCTATTTCCGCCTTGCAGAACCTTATGAGACCTCCAGAGTCACCGTAAGTTACGAAGGAAAGTCAGCCATTGTGGACTCGACAACTCTTAAGTGCATTACCACCGCAGGAGATAATTATCTACTCCTTAAGCGATGACGGAGTTCATAATCTGTTCGTGAATCTGGACCGACGGAGGATTTGATTTGTTGTGTATACGAGAACCTTCCCAGATCGTGACACACACACACACACACACACTACAATAAAAACTAGTCTCTATATCCAACGTTGCAGACTACCAATAAACTATTAAGTCTAAAACATGGACGAATTACTTGATATCAGAGAACAGGATCCAAGTCTTGCACGAGATTTACGTTAGTGAAGTCATGGGCAATATATATATATATATATATATATATATATATATATATATATATATATATATATATATATATATATATATATATATATATATATATATATATATATATATATATATTAGTGTCGTGTGGCGTGGTGAAGTGTACTGTGGTGGGGTATTGTTATGTATATAGGTTATTGACTTTAGCTTCCAGATTCCTTGTACTCTTAAAAGAATGTGTTTTAAATCATTCTAGGGTGGTGGTGTTACCTTACGTAACTTAATGGTTCGTCTTGTAGAGACCTTGTCGAGCTCGGTAGACATCTCAGGAAGCCATCTAGCGGACATGATTTCATCCTCTACACTACAGCTTAACAAGATGTCTGGTGGACTGTCGAATAATTGTGAAGGTTGGGAGACGCTCAGTAACATACTTGGGAGACGACTTTATCTTGTCCCTGTAGCTTTTACAAGGACTTGTTTAGTGGTCATGTTTTAAGGGGCCCCAGTCGGGTCACACTGGGTCCTTGTGTGTAATGTACTGTACTGTACGGTGGTGTCTATGTCAAGACTGAAAGACAAGGCCTTGAACAGTTTACAAGACAGTTAAAGACAGTCTACGTGTTGGCTACCTCTTATATAATATTGTATCATGTTCTACAGCCTGTGGAGGCTTGTGGCCATGTTCAGACGCTGTGTGGAGTAGCGGGTGTGTGTGTTGTAGACGTCAGTAACTGTCTGGTAGGTTGTATAGTCCGGACACGTTCAGGCGCCGGCTGTCATAAAAGAATTTAGTCAACAGCTTTATAATCTTGGGGAATAACCGGATTTTTTATATAATACCTGGTCCAGATTTTCAAAGATTCGTACGATAATTTTCCACTAACTGAGAGATTTTTTTGTTTTTAAGATTTCTAGGAGAGTTACCTACGCACTGAGAGATAAGAGAACCCATTCAATTATGGTAAAGTCTCAGCGCAGTGTGGCATCCATCCCTCACACTCACCCACATGACCACTTGAGGGTGATAATTTAACCCCTTTTGTACGATGACTTCACCCCTTGAGTACGATAACCAACTTACTTCTCCAGTGATAGAGATGTCTGCTCCGGATTATCAGTGTCTCCGTGACTATTAGTGTGAGAACTCATTTTATTTCCTCTATGACACAAAATAGGTTCTCAAAATGGTCTTACGTTAAACATTTCCCCCTAACTGGTGATGTAGAAACGTGTCTTAATTAATTTACGATACAAAGATGGATACCTGAAGGATCGTACGACAAAATTATAGTAACTGACAATATAGAGACTTAATTCAGAAGCAAAACGACATGAACACAGCATAAAGACACTGTTCTCTCGCCCACGTGAACAAAACTCACGTACGAATATTTGAGAATCCATGAACCAGCTGTTAAGAGGCGGCACTTGGCCCTCTGAGTGCTTGGGTGATGTCGTCCACTCAAGCGGTCACCGGGCCTAAGTATAGCTACCATCACTAGTGCTTTTTCACCCCACACACACACACACACACACACACACACACACACACACACACACACACACACACACAGTAGCATAATCCTCACATTGTCTTCACCTCAACATAAGTTTTATACCGTTTGTAAACACATAACCTCTGACACTATCTCCCCACACTGTCTCTGTGAAAACCGGTGAGACATTTTTAAAAGATTAACACAACGTACATAGTAAAGGCTGAGAGAGAGAGAGAGAGAGAGAGAGAGAGAGAGAGAGAGAGAGAGAATACACCACACGTCACATTATCATTTTAAAACCCGTAAAATATAGCGCCATATAACATACACCAGTAGACTCTCGGGGTATACTTTGGCGTGGCCCCGACAGAGATAAACAACAAGTGAGGGTCATTACACACAAACGCCGCCATGACTGTGGTTGAGGTGGGTAAGGCCGCCCATTCGTTGTCACCTAAATTTTCTGGAAGTAAATGTTTTATAAACAGAAAAGGAAAGAACTATTTTTTTTTCTGATAAATAATAGACTAAAATAATAAAGACATCTTATGAATCTGCGAGCGTTTGTGTGCATAATCTAAGTGTCGGGATAATGGCCGGCTGTCTGTGTGTCCATCAAAGATCTATGATTCAACACACTCTGTTTGGCTCTATCATAAATTATTATTCAATAAAATTTAACCAAGGATTTACAAAATATAATAATGAATTCCAAATATACTACACAGGCTTGTTGTGTATATTATTTATGGCTCATAATTATATCTTGCGTTCGTCCATGCGTCTGTCCGTCTGAGAATTGTAAACACTGGAACAAACATCAAGGATGTTTAGCAGAACTTGGTGCGTGGATATATCACAACATCTCTCACGAGTTCATTATTTAGCATCTTGTGTCGTCACCAGCGTGAGTGATGGCTCCGTTGAGCTGTTGTGGTGGTGCGGGACCTGACTATTGCCTGGCCCCGAGGAGTCAGTTTAAGGGAATCATTATTACCAAAACTAGTTGATGTAGAAGGCAAACGCTGAAATTATATCGACACACCAAGATTGGCTTTAAATTCACCGCCCATTGTTCTAATCATCTTGTTAACTCCCAGACACACACACACTATTACTAAGGTGTCCAACTTAAACCTTGAAGACGAAATTGTTGACTATAAACCTCGTACGAGATCTTGTTGTGATATACCCACATACCAAGGTTGGTTACACCCTATAGTTAGCTGCTCCAGTTATTGTGTTGGCAACTCAAGGCCGGACGGAAGGACGGAGTGAACATAGTGTAGGTACTCGTACTCTCTCTTCTACCCCTGGTAACCCCACCTCGTACAAGTGAAAATTATAGGTTACAAGACGTGACGAATGTGGGTCGAGTAGTGTTGACGGCGGTGCATAGCGTCACGGTAAACCTCAGTCCTCATTGAGAATATTTAGGCACTTTAATCTCAGTAGCCTGGACGAGGGTGGGTGGGCGGTACACAGCCAAACCTTCAAGTACCTCCATGACGACACACTCATCCCATCCTGTGGCGTCACATCACAGTGCGTCATAATATCCTCCTGTCTCACACTATCAGCATGAGTAAAATTCCAGCGGAGTCACACTAGGGGGTGCCGCGTCACACCTCCAACAGGGAGAGTCACTTTAAGGTGGGTCGCATTATGGGTGGTTTTGCGCTTGGGTTCGCCGTCACTTACTGAGTCATATCCTGGTGTGTCAGGTTAAGGAGCGTCACACTGACTAATAATACATCACGATGGTGTTACACTATAGGGTGTCACATCCTCGGGACCGTCACACTCGAAATGGATTCATGTTACGGTGGTCACATCATTGGGGACAGTAACACCTTACTTAGCGTCACACTTTCACGCAACGTCACACCCAGGAGGAGGAGGACACCTTTACCTTATCAACACCAACATGTACCCTAACGACACACCCGGGGACGTAACAACCTATATGGCGTCACAACAACCCCCAGAAGCGGCCACGTGGTGCAATAATGTGTGACGGTGACGCAGGGCTGATGGAGGTGGAGAGAAGTAACAGCGTCACACAGGGGAATCGCCATTATCACATTACACAGCACCAGGTCCAACACACACACACACACACACACACACACACACACACACACACACTGAAACTATAATAATAATCAGATGCGTTCACTTATGTCCAATTAAAGTAGAATTGAATCAACGTACAAATCTCTTATGAATCTGGACCCTGAGAGAGAGAGAGAGAGAGAGAGAGAGAGAGAGAGAACAGAAGCGTGTGTGTGCTATGTTTTACTATAACCACCACAGCGAGTTCTCATTCACACATTCCAAACCCTGTGTGTGTGTGTGTGTGTGTGTGTGAGGTCGTTCTTATCACCGGCTGCGACTTCTCATTGAAACATTCCTCATGGCCTCCTAAACGTTTATGTGTGGACGCATTGTTGTTGTTCGACCCACAGGATGTTTGTGTGAGTAAATAGTTGACGCAAGAGAGAGAGAGAGAGACCACTGGCGCCCCTCTTGAAGTATGCCGTGGCGTATACTTGTTCAGATTACAGGGTGATGACGTGTAAATATTAGAGAGAGAGAGAGAGAGATCCCTCGCGGGCTCCCTTGAGACAAGCCCTGGTGTACACTAGACCAGCTTACAGGATGAATGATGACATATATGTGTGTGTGTGTGTGTGTGTGTGTGTGTGTGTGTGTGTGTGTGTGTGTGTGTGTGTAAAGATTCCTGGCGCCCCTAATAAGACATGCTCTTGCCTACTATTGTGCAAGTTACAGGATGTTGCGGTTGATGGGGAGACGAGACTAGCCCACTGACTCACACATTCACTCTCGCACACTAACATTTCCGTCCACTCCTTCTCTCCCCCTCCCCGTCCTCCCTCCCTGTCCTTACACATTCATTCATTTCTCTGTATTCATCTTTCTTGTTACTAACTTCACTCATCTTAGCAAACACTATCATGATGACTATTACAACTGAACTTTTTTATTTAAGTATTTTTCAATGGTTATCCTCATAATGTATATATTGTTTTATTATTAATTCCGAAACCATTATAACTTTTGATTATAAATTACAATTATTATTTCAATGCTGTTATTATTATTATTATATTATTATTATTATTATTATTAGTCGTGGTGGTGATGGTGGTTGTTTTTCATTGATTCACGTATTTTGATTCTTCTTATTATTACCATTTATTATTATTATTATTCTTTATAAAATATCTTATTGATACTAAACATACAGTATATATTTTTCATCATCTAAAATATCTAATAAATACAGTTGCCAAAACTCCGTAAAGCGACTGAAGCTCTCCATAACTTTACTTTCTTAATTATAACAAAACCACTCAATTTCCCCGTTATTACATTTGACCTCTGACCTCTGAAGTTTGTTGGTTGTTAATTATTTGTCTAATGTATAAGTGTATGGGAAATAAAGTCACAATTCTATTTAAATATCAATAATTAATAAGTTTGGTTACGTCGGGTCAGGTCGGGTCGGGTCGGGTTTTGATGTTTACTAACCAGCCCAGACCTACCCTTCACGTGTTTCTATTTATACATTGTGACTTGTTTTACTGTGACATTTTTGGGTGTTCGTCATCATCATCCACGCCGCCGTCACTCTACATCCTCCCTCCGCTTTGTTGACGCTTGGTACAACATTAATATATCGTCAGTTGGCGTAAGTTAATGACATCTGAGAAGGTTAATGACTGGCTTGCGTGTGAGACAGACAGACAAGCAAGCAAACAACCAGGCGGGCAGGCAACAAACGTGTACTATATCACACAGAGGGGCCTTGTTTAGCTCATTACTACCTGGTGATGAGGCGAACACGTGTGATGGCCGTACCCACAACAGTATGTGACGTCCCAGGCTTTATTTTATTTTGGAAAGTGCGGCGCGACACAGCTGCTAGGCCGCTCACGACTCTCACCATCTGGAGTTAGTTTAAGCCGTGTGAGGCCTAGCGGGTGATGGGTCATAAATACTAGAGGGTCTACAAGGGTGAGAGCCAGACACGAGACACGGGAAAAGTGTTCTTAGGGTGTATGTGTTAGGATGTCCCTCTAGTTGGCAACCCTGAATGAACACCAGCAGAGTTCTCTATTAAATATGACAGTGTCCTATTTCAGTGGTTATTAAAAAAACACACTATTAAGACTACCACAATGAATAGAATAAAAACAGATATATTGTAGCAAAATGGTATAAAACAGAGAGAGTCTCAACAAAGAAACTGTATAGGAGGAAACAGAATACTTTACAGTGACACGAGTTGTTAGTTTCACGCCACGAAATAAGACTGGATGGTCAGGTCGGGCACAGTGAAACACCTCTGAATGGCTGCTGGTCTACCACAAGGGGATCCACTAGAGCCAAGGATCCAAAATTGAAGAATGCACAAAAAAAATCACTTTGGTGTGAGCGAGAACAAACTCAGAGCGCGGCAACATATACACCACATATCAACACCACATAAGTTACGTCATCAACAACATAACCATCTGCCTCATGTTCTCCTTCTCCACATGGCTGTAGTATGACCGTTACTTATTATCATTATTTTTAACATCAAACAGTACACTATAAGTCACTACACCTCGTTCTTGTCCATAATCGTATACAATAACAAACAGTAATCTCCATCATGCTTATATCATCCTCATCACAACACCCACACATGATCGATCACATCCATCAAGCCAACACACTTGTCTCTCTTCAACACACACACACACACACACACTCCAGTTGTATACAGTGGGGTCAAGTATAACTACACAGCCAAAATCAACTGCAAGTATAACCACAACACAGACAAAGCTCTCTCTCTCACCACTAATTACAACAACAATCGTCACCACCAATAACAATCGTCATCACCGCCACCACCCACCAACAACAACAACAAACACAACATCGTCTTGACCTCACCAACCCCCAAGATGGCAGATGAGTGATGGTGACCCCATGCAGTCATCCGTGGCGCCCATCCTCACCCCTCACCTCACGCAAGGACATCTCCACCACACGCTCTCACCACACACTACCCTCACCACACAAGCCATCGTCATTCACTTCTCAGAAATCCTGCCCTTGACAAGTTTACCTGAGTCTACCTGGACAACTCCCAACTCCAACAGCCCGGTCGCTTTAGTTTACACACACATACATACACACATACATACATACATATACATACAAACATACGGCAATAAGACTCCCCAACCCGTCCTCAAGACCCTAGTTCAAGTCCCAAGTGTTGGTCTAGTCCACATGTTGCACAACGTCAGCCCTACACAAGGCGACCGTGACGGCATCATTGCGCAAGTGTTACAGGAGTCAAGTGTCTGCCTGATCACACACACCAGATCACTAGTGCAACAATGACGTCATCAATCCCTATTTGTGACCCCCCCCTGACCCATCCACCACCACCACATACCACCACACCTATAGTGGACGACGTCATCACTCCCTCACTACTGACTAAAGACGCGAAGAATCAATAAGGTACTAGAAATGTATTTTAACTACCCGTCAACAATATGAAATCACACTCTAGTCGTTTTACAGGGAATTTGAACTTGTGTATTTACAAACGTTACTGTCAGAGAACTGGTTTTTCTTTCATTACTCGGAAATCAATTAACTGAAATAAAAAACTTTCCCATCTTAATTTAGAAATTATGATATTCCATAATTATTTGTATTTGGTAATAGTTTCAAAATGGTGTATATACACGTCCCCTCTTACAAGTGGTACAAGATGCAACTCAATTTTATACCAGAAAAAATGGTAAAATTTAGAAGAAAATCAGTATAAAGGTTTAGTTATTCTGTATAGTGAGACCAAATGCCTTATGGACTCGGCTTTAAAACTGTGTGTGTGTGTGTGTGTCAACCTGTGAAGGAGAGAGACGTCCGGGGTAGGAGGAGCTACAAGCGTCGACTTCCTATACCACCTCCTTACCACACGACAGAGCTCTTGTTGAGTAAGTCAAAACCTACAACGTGAAGTGTAAAAATATATACTTTTATCTCATCTTTATATTTACCTTCCTTGTCACACGCTTAACTATAGTTACACGGTAGATATATGTACAGTGTCCATAAATTAACACACAAAATGAATATGACGAAAAATGATCAAATATTAAAAGAAAAAACTGACGTAAAAGGAGGTAGTGAAAACATACTGCAGTTAAGTGACTTGTGTTTACTAGCTAGTGCGCATGTGCCGCCTCTCGCCAATCAAAACATTAACCCTCTCGTACGTCTACGGGAAAGGGGACGTGATTGCTGCCCGTATCATCATTGGGTATGACTTTGCTTGGGAGACTGGTATCCCCGCATCCCCTGGGCAACGCTCTTGTGCATTATGCAAAAGACCCGACAGCAGCACCCTTATCCACTACTTCCTAAGATGTCCCCACACACAACGCTTCCGTGACGCCTGCTGGACCACCACTCCACGACCCCCTGACGGAGACACGATGATCCTCCCCATACTGGCCAGATATTTTGTAAATAATATTGATTATGTGTTAAAGGAATATGCTTCCTTCCTTAGGTTTTAGTTAGCCCCTTTATAATATTTATACTGTATATACTTGTCAGATGCTTCTGGTGTCATTGTACAGGGGTACCTAGTGACAGCGCTAGGATCCCGCTTCCTCTATCAAGGAATAAACAATTGAAATTGAATTGAAAACATTAACACTAAGGAACTATTAAATACAGGTCATACAACATTAATGCATTCACTCCTGTTATTAAAATATCAAATAATTTTATTAGATGTCTTAAAATATACATTACAAATCCCAGATACAAGTTACAAGACTCCTAAATTTCCCGTCTTTATTTTATTTGTCCACTACTTAACGTCACGGTATCCCCTGAGTTGCCGCGAGAGATTTTCAATTCGCGCGGGTCACTGAGTCTGTGATCTCACCTTTGTAATATCAGTAGTGTTATTTTTAATGTTATTTTTTGTATTATTAACGTTAGTATTGTTATTTTATTATCAGCTACATTAGATTAGATTTTTTTAGATTGCCCACAAGGGGGTTGTTTATTGGGCATTGATCCAATTTATGACAACTGAGGTTAAAGGTCAAGATATTAGAATCCATGAATATTAACTACAGGTATTTGTTAAATGAGCGACATAAACTTAGTACAGTTGGAGGGGGGATGCAACACAGCTTAGAGGAGTAGTGGGGGGTGTGAGAGGGGGGGGGTAATGGGAGTGGGGAGGTGGCATGAGTGTGGGGAGGAAGTGTGTGTGTGTGAAGGGGGTGTGCGGGGTTTAGGTGTGGGAAGGGGAGAGTGCGTGAAGGAAATTATGTGTGACGTGGGCCAGCGTAATACATGGATGCAGTATGGCCGGGGTGTGGCGTGAGGTGTGGGCGAGCGCCAATTTCATAAGTCAACCGTAAATGGAGGAGTGCTTGTGCCTTCCTGCCCACATTAATCTCACTCACCGCCCGTCACACCTCCACTGCTGCCACCGTCATGATAAGCTACCCATCTCCTCCTCCCCCACCCCCTACATGCGGAAACCATATATACGCTAAGATGCAATACAGACACGTAGGGGCAATATTAATCTACAATATCGGTTACTATGACAAAGATGAGAGAGAGAGAGAATGCATTACGTTGGCATTAAAGTCTTGATGTTTTAATTTTCACGTAATATAAAAAAATAATAATAAAAACATCAAAAATACATTATCTCAACGCCAGTTTAGTCATGATTACATCTGCATAAGAATAAAATTCATTAAAATAACATCTACAGAGAGAGAGAGAAAGAGAGAGAGAGAGAGAGAGAGGAAAAATGGGGCTTCCTTTTCTTATACCAGCGGGAACTAAAAACCTAATACTCCCAGAAACATAAACAGAGAGGGCAAGTGCGCGCCAAAAACCGTGATGCGACTCCTGGCTCCCCACCCCACCCCTTCACCCACCCTTTAATGCTGAAACGCGACGCCATTATTACACAGACGTACATTAAAAAGTATAAATTTGGATGATCGATTCACACTACCCGGGAATATATTAAAATACAACATCGGAAAACACAACAAAAAAGGGGAGAGAGAGAATGTAAGCGAGGAGCAAAAACTATGACGCCGCCGTTGATGATGCTTCTCAGTTCTGACACACGACACCAGATGGCACCAGTAATAGGCTATGATATTACGCTACCGTTCTATTTCTTCACTCTAATTTCATCCATCCTCTCTCTCTCTCTCTCTCTCTTCTATTACAACAAACAAACAAGAAAATAAAAGCTACACCCAAGAACAACAACACAAAATAAGATAAAACAACACTAAACAAGAAAAAAAAACTATTAAACAAAAAATCAATAAAACAACAAAACATAGGAAAAACAATAAACAAGCGAAAAACAAAGAAACCACGAAAAACACGATAAAAACAACGAAAATGACAAAAACACCGAATAAAAGGAGCTGCTGATGGACGCAACAGACGAGAGAGAGATGACATTAAACGTAAGAAAAACGGAGATCAGACACAATAACGAAAGAAGAAGACTATGTGAGTCACTATAGTTACATTACTACTGGTGCATGGTGGTGTGTTGACGAACTGGTTATTAGTCAACATCTGTCTCTGATGGCTGTCACCCGCTTTGAACTTGTCTGTCTGTTACTAGTGGTGGTCTTTGCTAGCTATCACTTGTCTTAAGATGTCTGTGTTACTGTCTGTCTGTCTGTGTTATTAGTCAACCTTTATGGTGGTCTCTGGTAGCTATCACTGGCTCACCGTGCGTGTGTTGGTGTTTGTCTGTCTTATTACTCAACATCTGGGGAGGTCTGCTTACTGTCATCCTCCTCATCCTGTGTGTGTGTCAGGTCGGCTACTAAGAGTAATAAATACCAGGATATATTAACGAGACGTAAGGTGGTGTACATGATATAAAACACACACACACGACACCTATATTAATAGAGTGTAGACAACAATACTGTATATTTTTTCCCTTCAACCTATACCCTGTAATCTATTTTCCAACCAGAGATGATGACACATACGGTAAGCATTCCAGGCACGACGACCACTCGAGGTGACGCACAACAGGCAAGCGCACGTCCTCATCAAGTATGGCCACACAAGGGGTGCCACTCCAAGCGGGGGCTACACGTGGGTGTCACTCCAAGCACAGGGCTACACGTGGGTGTCACACAATGCACAGGGCCACACATAGTACACTTAACTTCAAGAAAGAACTAAAGTAATCTACTTATCGGCGCTTTATCATTATTATTCATAGTGTAAACACTGTACCTGTTCGTTACCGTGTGGGCGGCATCACAGGTGCTCGGGAGGAGAGGCGCGCCCGTGTCTGCCGTTGCTTCCTTTCCATCACGCGCGATAACTTGTTTATTTTTCCGGGTTGCTGTAGTCAGACCAGATCCGCCTTTCTTGACCTAACCAATGGATGTTCTTCACGTGTGAGGATTATTTCCTTCAAGAACTGATTATCACTATCATGAACAATATTTGGTCACCCTTGTATGTTTGTGGGTCACCCGTGATGTTCTTGTTCTTGTGCGCAAACTACCACTTATACAGGGTGTCTCAAAAAATGTATACATACCATCTTAAAGATTTTCATGGCGAGCGTGTGGATGGTTGTATTAAAACAGCAACGAGTGAGGACAATGTTGCTGTTGTAATCCTGTACAGCAAAATCACATAATTTCCACGAAAATTTGTAAGGAAGCGCGTATACATTTTCTGGGACACCTTATACTTCTGAAAGACCCCATGGAGAATATTTTCGATATACTAATTTTCTTCGTTTAAAACAACTTTACATCTCAGCGGAATTCCTAAGTGTCAACAGAGCGGACGACTAAAGACAGGGACACAAGACGTAATATTCCTGCCTTACGGAAAAAAATGTCTTGCATCACCAAACACCTCCTACTGTGTCTCATCGGGTGGCCCTGTACCAAGTTCGGTTAAAATCGGCAAAAGAAATACTCTAGTCTGGTCATCCCGAGTGTGGTGGAGGTGGTGTGTATTGAGACATCGACCGAAAACCCCGTAGAGTGTAAAACTTGATATGGCCAAGATCGACCAAAACACCGTAAAAGTATGAGAGAACAAAGACTCCCAGACACACAGACAGACAGACAATGGGTTTTTTATATACCATTTTAAAAGACTTGCGGGAGAGGAGAGGGCAGCCATCTAGGTCATGACCACCGGGCCTTTGTTGACACCTAACATGACAATATTTCTTAGCCACCCAAAAAATATTTACCAAAAATCATAAACAATAAAAATAAAAACCATTAATGACATACAGTATATATTGGTTGTGCCAATTTTAATAACGTAATCTAAACAGTCGCTTTTAACACCCACTTATAAGCACTGAAGTCTTACCGGCTGTACGTATACAAGTAATCAAAACTAAATACAAAAATCTAGGTAATTCTTGCTCAAAATCATATAAATAATGGCTATAACTTCTATTTATATAAGAACATTTATTGACAAGAACAGACGTCAGAACATATAATAATAATAATAATAATAATAATAATAATAATAATAATAATAAAAGAAAAAGAAGAAGAATTACCAGGTTAAAATGTGTTCACCGCTGATTGACAATGACTGAAAATTAATACAGGACAGACAAACACAAGGACAGACAGACACTCAATAACAGACAGACAGACAAACAGACACAAAAAAACAGACAAGACCAACGCAATAAACCCCCTGCTAAAGTAGATGGATAAAACCAAATTAAAAAAACAAACAAAAACTAAACCAATCTATCTGTCCGTCTCACTCTAGACGACTCACGAGTGACGTCACTACCACAACCTGATCAAGGCGGCAACGTACAGACCGACAGGGTAACTCTATATACACTTCACTTAGGTAAACAGGACGCCATGAATAATAAAACAATCAGACATTAATAAAACATCAGAGTTGGGGTGACGGAGGTGTTAGGGGGGCTTAGGAGGGGGGCTAAGGGAGGGGGCTAAGGAGGGGGGGGCTGAGGAGGGAGGAGGCCTTAGGGAGGGTGGGTGGTCATGTTGTGATAATATTGAGCACACGTCATGGCGGCTGGCAACCTGACCACCATCCATCCCTGTTATCTGATATTAACTTACTACAGATCTATATATATACACATAAGACCGACTGACCGACCGAGAATTACTCATTAACCTGGACACAACAACATTACTTCAGGTGTATAACAAACAAAACATTAGTACTCAGTAATATTTGTTTGGGTATACCTGTTGATATGTTTCCGTCCCACACTCCTTCCCCTCTCTCTCTCCTCCCTACATTCTCTCTCATTCCTCCCCTCTCCCTCCATAGCACCACACAACAGGGAGGCCGCCACCCCACCACGACAAAACAATACCACAATCACAGTCCCACCTCCCCCATCATTCCCTTCCTTACCACCCCCTACCCACCCCCTCCCTACCCTCCCTTCCTTCTCCCCAAAATATCAATGGAGAAAAAATATATTGATGATGATACTCTTGTTAATGCCGATAACGCCACCATCAACCAATCAACGACTGCGATCTGATACACTGCTGTTAGTCACGCCTTAAAGTGGGTGGAGCTTATAGATGATATGTCTGCTGATAATGAAGACGATGACAGGAACGAGGACGATGACGAAGACAATGACGAGGACATTACTACAGTGTCCAGTCATACCTAAGAACGTATAGGTTGAGAATCCGTCAACCATCAGAGTGTTAGTATTAAATGACAACACAACACAATATTTATCTATTTATCTATGAGCTTTCCCTGTTCCACTTTTGGGTAGGGAGGATAAACAAAATCTTAAAGAGAGAGAGAGAGAGAGAGAGAGAGAGAGAGAGAGAGAGAGATATGGATAACGGTTCAAGACAAGTATATATAAGCTACAGTGGGAAAGACAACGTGAAGCAGCAGACATAATCCATACACTAGTTCACATCCTCAACTTACACTTAACTCTAGTAAGTAAAACAAAAACAAAAACTTTCTGACTCAGCTGGTAAAGATGACAAGGATGAATCATGACATCTTTAAAGAGTTAAACTGACGACTGCAATTACATACACGAGCGCTCTATCAAAACACACACACACACACGGTATCTTTCTCAACACTGTAATTATAACGCCTCTGGTAACACCGTCCACCCATACCCCCCATCAATACCCCCAACGAGTCTGGAATCTCAAATGATTATCACATTAATTTTTTCCCACAAGTCAGGAATCAAGAAAGACAGTTTTATATACGACAGACTCGGTGGATAATCGACTTAAAGTTAGGCAAATTTGATGGGTCTCGCGTCTCCAGTTAAGGAAATAATAGTAAGAGAAGCAGAAAATTATCGCTCAATGTACACGGACCAGTCTTACCTCACTGACTAAAAACTCCCGTAGTAAATCATCTACTGTAGTGGTCCATCTGTCACGACACCATTTTAGGAGGGAGGGGGGTCACCTCAGAGTTCAATAAAATCATCTGTCGTTAGTTGAAATATTAAGAGTGGCGTCCCGTTTAGTGAAAGGGGTTAAGAACTTGATAGAACCAAAATGAGATGAAAATTAACACAAACATTACTTAGTATATTGTAGGTCCCAGATAAGGATCTTATTTGTAATATTTTAGACTTCTGTATTTTTTTAACTTTACACATTAAATATCACCTAAAAAGTAATAATTAGAGTTAGTGTGTTCATTATGCCGTTGTATTTGAACCACTTTACATGGAAGTCAACAGTCAGATCCTCACTACACCCTTACCCTGAACTCCAACATAGATCAACTTCGTCTAATTCGTGTAATGCCCATTTAACAGAGGTCAAAGGTCAGCGACACGTTATGTGTGGAGGAAGGGGAGATAATGGAGTTCAGTCTTTACATTGCACTTTATTCCTTCTGCTGTAACTCAAGGGATCTAGTTACCAGACTCTTGAGGGTTGTTATCGTCTCCAACTACCTAACTACCACTCAAGTCCTCCACTCATGCGGTCAATACACTAAATTTACAGAGATAAGTTGAGTTATTTTGAGGGTCTACGGTACCATAGTAAACTACCTGTGAGATTGTTTCGGACTGAAGATAAAGGAGGAACACTGTACTCGCCTGGGCTTAAGTTTGAAGTAGATTTACCTAATAGACTAATCAAGTCCTCATACCTAGCCTAACCTAACTCAACCTAACTTTAACCTAACCTAACCTTAACCTAACCTGACCTTAACCTAACTCAACCTAACTTTAACCTAACCTAACCTAACCTAACCTTAACCTAACCTTAACCTAACCCCAACCTAACTCAACCTAACCTTAACCTAACCTAAAAACGATTACAGAGTTAACTAATCAAGTCCTTATAACTAACCAAACCTAAAAGGCAGCTTATATTTAATCTACAGGTAATTCGTTTTAATTTTCCAAGATTTACTTAACTGGATATATAACCGGTTGAATCATCGTACCGGAGCGAATATTTTAATACAAGAAATGATCAGTACAGCGGAGGTTAACACTTGTAGCTGAAGAGACCAACTCCTGTACTTATCCGTTCAGCTGTCGACGCCCTTCCTGCCTACCACTGATGGAGGGAGGAGAAGGGGAGAGGGGGAGAGGGAGGACGGGAGAGGGAGGGAGGGAATAGAGTAAGAGGGAAAGTGCAGAGACTGAAGGAACAATTGAAGAGACAAACACTATAATAATACACCATTGATCCTCACTATCTTGTCCCCGTGTGTGTGTGTGTGTGTGTGTGTGTCGTGTGTGTGTGTGAAGATGAATCAAAAGTCAAGGTTTCATCCGGACACCAACATAACATTCACTGACCCACACACACACACACACACACACACACACGACATACATAACCAACACCACAAGTAACTTCATCACTCATTCACCGCCTCATCTCTATCTACCGTTATTATTACTGTATTTGTTTTGTTTCTCGTTAATTTTTCTCCTTTCTTTTGTTTTTATCTTTATTGTTTTTCGTTTTATTTTTGCTTATTTATAATTTTTTTTTCTAACTTTTTTCTTCAGTCCTTCTCATCATTCTCTCCCCTCTTTTCTTGCTTCCCTCTTCTTTCTCCTCCTCCTCTTATTTCCTGTTCTCTTCTTCCTTCTTCTTCCTCTTCCTCCTCCTTTTTCTCATCTCTCGTTCTTCTTGTCACCTCTTTACTCTTCCTCTTCTCAATTATCCTCCTCCTCTCTTCCCTTCTCTTTTTCCGATCCCTACCCCCTCTCTCTCTCTCTCTCTCTCTTCCTCTTTCCAAAAACAACCACAACTTCCACCACAATTAACAACTACAACAATTTCTACCACAATTACACCACCAACCCTTACCACAACTACCACCACACATCCCGACCTAACAAAACACTCTCACCACCACCACCACCACCCCGAACCAACCCATCCATAACAACAACAACACCCACGTAATTGCTCGCCGTTTTACGCTGCCTCGACTAATTAGCTCACGAGGAGGAGGAGGAGGGGGGATAGGGGGAGGGAGGAAGGGGGAGGAGGAAGGGGGAGGAGGAAGGGGGAGGGAGGAAGGGGGAGGAGGAAGGGGGAGGAGGAAGGGGAGGAGGAGGGGGCAGGAGGAGGAGGGGAGGAGGAGGAGGAGGAGGAGGAGGAGGAGGGGTTAGAAGGAAGAAGGAGGAGGGGAGATGATAATTTACGACTCCAACCATGTGATACCACCCCCTTACAGCCCTTAACTCTCACCCTTAACTGCCCTAAACCCGCTAACTGGCAATTCACTACCACTGATAAGGGCAATTTATCCCTTAAAAGGGTTATATTAGGAGTATGAAGTTAGAAATATGTTGTTTGTTTTGTGTGTGTGTGTGTGTGTGTGTAGATTGTTTGTTGTGTGTGTATGTTTGTTTGTTGTGTGTGTGTTTGTTTGTTGTGTGTGTATGTTTGTTTGTTTGTTTGTTGGTGTGTGTGTGTTTACTGGGGCGATAGATGTAGTATTTCTCCAAACACAAACTTATCATTGCCTGTCCATCACACACACACACACACACACACACACACACACACACACACACACACACACACACACACACCATCTCTAATGTAACACAAACAGATCACAACAACGAGCTAAATATAAGATATCAACCTCCTGAGGTAACACTGTCAACTTGGCCTGAGGTAACACTGTCAACTTGGCCTGAGGTAACACTATCAACTTGGCCTAGGTAACACTGTCAACTTGGCCTGAGGTAACACTATCAACTTGGCCTGAGGTAACACTGTCAACTTGGCCTGAGGTAACACATCAACTTGGCCTGAGGTAACACTATCAACTTGGCCTGGAGGTAACACTATCAACTTGGCCTGAGGTAACACTATCAACTTGGCCTGAGGTAACACTATCAACTTGGCCTGAGGTAACACTATCAACTTGGCCTGAGGTAACACTGTCAACTTGGCCTGAGGTAACACTATCAACTTGGCCTGAGGTAACACTGTCAACCTGGCCTGAGGTAACACTATCAACTGGCCTGAGGTAACACTATCAACTTGGCCTGAGGTAACACTGTCAACTTGGCCTGAGGTAACACTGTCAACTTGGCCTGAGGTAACACTGTCAACCTGCCCTGAGGTAACACTATCAACTTGGCCTGAGGTAACACTGTCAACTTGGCCTGAGGTAACACTGTCAACCTGGCCTGAGGTAACACTATCAACTTGGCCTGAGGTAACACTGTCAACTGGCCTGAGGTAACACTGTCAACTTGGCCTGAGGTAACACTGTCAACTTGGCCTGAGGTAACACTGTCAACTTGGCCTGAGGTAACACTGTCAACTTGGCCTGAGGTAACACTGCCAACTTGGCCTGAGGTAACACTCGTCAACTTGGCCTGAGGTAACACTGTCAACTTGGCCTGAGGTAACACTGTCAACTTGGCCTGAGGTAACACTATCAACTTGGCCTGAGGTAACACTCATCAACTTGGCCTGAGGTAACACTATCAACTTGGCCTGGTGTAACACTATCAACTTGGCCTGAGGTAACACTATCAACTTGGCCTGAGGTAACACTGTCAACTTGGCCTGAGGTAACACTGTCAACTTGGCCTGAGGTAACACTGTCAACTTGCCTGAGGTAACACCGTCAACTTGGCCGAGGCAACACTGTCAACTGCCTGAGGTAACACTGTCAACTTGGCCTGAGGTAACACTGTCAACTTGGCCTGAGGTAACACTGTCAACTTGGCCTGAGGTAACACTATCAACTGGCCGAGGTAACACTATCAACTTGGCCTGAGGTAACACTATCAACTTGGCCTGAGGTAACACTATCAACTGCCTGAGGTAACACTGTCAACTTGGCCCTAACACGTCAATGGCCTGAAACAGTCAACTTGGCCTGAGGTCACCATCAACTTGGCCTGAGGTAACACCATCAACTTGGCCTGAGGTAACACTCATCAACTGCCTAGGTACACTGTCAACTTGGCCTGAGGTAACACTATCAACCTGGCCTGAGGTAACACTATCAACTTGGCCTGAGGTAACACTATCAACTCTGGCCTGAGGTAACACTGTCAACTTGGCCTGAGGTAACACTATCAACTGGCCTGAGGTAACACTGTCAACTTGGCCTGAGGTAACACCTATCAACTTGGCCTGAGGTAACACCTATCAACTTGGCCTGAGGTAACACTATCAACTTGGCCTGAGGTAACACTATCAACTTGGCCTGAGGTAACACTATCAACTGGCCTGAGGTAACACTATCAACTGGCCTGAGTAACACTGTCAACTTGGCCTGAGGTAACACTATCAACTTGGCCTGAGGTAACACTATCAACTTGGCGTGAGATAACACTGTCAACTTGGCCTGAGGTAACACTACATCAACTTGGCCTGAGGTAACACTGTCAACTTGGCCTGAGGTAACACTGTCAACTTGGCTGAGGTAACACTATCAACTTGGCCTGAGGGAACACTATCAACTTGGCCTGAGGTAACACTATCAACTTGGCCTGAGGTAACACTGTCAACTTGGCCTGAGGTAACACTATCAACTTGGCCTGAGGTAACACTATCAACTTGGTCGATCAAAACGGCTGTGTCCGATAAGAAAGAAGACGAAAGAGAGAGAGAGAGAGGACTGATAAAGGAAATACGATAGTACTCAAATTCCCCGCCAAAAACAACATTACAATACACAACACACACACACACACACACACACACACACACACACACACACACACACACACACACACCACAATAGTTCGCCAAGAAGGCCTGAAGAAGTAAGGTGGGAGTCATTAGGAATCAGGACAGGCAGTAAGTCCGGGTCAGTAGAGGAGGAACAGAGAGGAGGGAAGGAGAGGGGGGATATAGGGATGAGGAGAGGAGGAAGGTAGGAGGAGAGGGGAAGGGGTGAGGGAGGAGAGGAGGGAAGGAGAGGAGAGGAGGAGAGGGGGGGGAGGAGGGAGGAGGGGGGAAGGGAGAGGAGAGGGGGGAAGGGAGGGAGGAGAGGGGGAAGGGGAGAGGAGAGGGGAAGGGTAGGAGGAGAGGAGGGAAGGGGTAGGAGGAGAGGGGGGGAAGGGGTAGGGAGGAGAGGGGGGAAGGGGTAGGAGGAGAGGGGAAGGGAGAGGAGGAGAGGAAGGAGAGGAGGAGAGGGGGGAAGGGTAGGAGGAGAGGGGGGAAGGGAGAGGAGGAGAGGGGGGGGAAGGGTAGGAGGAGAGGGGGGAAGGAGAGGAGGAGAGGAGGGAAGGGGTAGGAGGAGAGGGGGGAAGGGAGAGGAGGAGAGGGGGGGAAGGGTAGGAGGAGAGGGGGGAAGGGAGAGGGAGGAGAGGGGGAAGGGGTAGGGAGGAGAGGGGGAAAGGGAGAGGAGGAGAGGGGGGGAAGGGTAGGAGGAGGAGAGGGGGGGGAAGGGAGAGGAGAGGGGAAGGGGTAGGAGGAGAGGAGGAAGGGGTAGGAGAGGAGGGAGGGTAGGAGGAGAGGGGGAAGGGAGAGAGGAGGAGAGGGGGGAAGGGTAGGAGGAGGGGGGGAAGGGGTAGGAGGAGAGGAGGGAAGGGGTAGGAGGAGAGGAGGGAAGGGGTAGGAGGAGAGGAGGAAGGGTAGGAGGAGAGGGGGAAGGGTAGGAGGAGAGGGGGAAGGGGTAGGAGGAGAGGAGGGAAGGGGTAGGAGGAGAGGGGGGGAAGGGGTAGGAGGAGAGGAGGAAGGGTAGGAGGGAGAGGGGGAAGGGGTAGGAGGAGAGGAGGGAAGGGGTAGGGAGGAGAGGGGGAAGGGGTAGGAGGAGAGGAGGGAAGGGGTGGAGGAGAGGGGGAAGGGGTAGAGGAGAGGAGGGAAGGGGTGGGAGGAGAGGAGGGGAGGAGGAGGAGGAGGGAAGGGGTAGGGAGGAGAGGAGGGTAGGAGGAGAGGAGGAAGGGGTAGAGGAGAGGAGGGAAGGGAGAGAGGAGGAGAGGGGGGAGGGTAGGAGGAGGAGGAGGAAGGGAGGGAGGAGAGGGGGGAAGGGGTAGGAGGAGAGGAGGAAGGTGGAGAGAGGGGGAAGGGGTAGGAGGAGAGGAGGGAAGGGGTAGGGAGGAGGAGGAGGGAAGGGGTAGGAGGAGAGGGGGGGGAAGGGGTGAGAGGAGAGGAGGGAAGGGGTAGGGAGGAGAGGAGGGGTAGGAGGAGAGGAGGGAAGGGTAGGAGGAGAGGAGGGTAGGAGGAGAGGAGGGAAGGGGGTAGGGAGGAGGAGGGAAGGGAGAGGAGGAGAGGGGAAGGGGTAGGAGGAGAGGGAGGAAGGGTAGGAGGAGAGGGGAAGGGGTAGAGGAGAGGAGGGAAGGGGTAGGAGGAGAGGGAAGGGGTAGGGAGGAGAGGAGGGAAGGGTAGGAGGAGAGGGGGGAAGGGTAGGAGGAGAGGGGGGGAAGGGAGAGGAGGAGAGGGGGGAAGGGGTAGGGAGGAGAGGGGGAAGGGAGAGGAGGAGAGGGGGAAGGGAGAGGAGGAGAGGGGGAAGGGGTAGGAGGAGAGGGGGAAGGGTAGGAGGAGAGGGGGGGAAGGGAGAGGAGGAGGGGGGGAAGGGGAGGAGAGGGGGGAAGGAGAGGAGGAGAGGGGGAAGGGGTAGGGAGGAGAGGGGGAAGGGGTAGGGAGGAGAGGGGGGGAAGGAGAGGAGGAGAGGGGGGAAGGGGTAGGGAGGAGAGGGGGAAGGGAGAGGAGGAGAGGGGGGAAGGGGTAGGAGGAGAGGAGGGAAGGGTAGGAGGAGAGGGAGGGAAGGGGTAGGAGGAGAGGGGAAGGGGTAGGAGGAGAGGGGGGAAGGGGTAGGGGAGGAGAGGAGGGGAAGGGTAGGAGGAGAGGGGGGGAAGGGGTAGGAGGAGAGAGGGAAGGTAGGAGGAGGGGGAAGGGGTAGGAGGAGAGGAGGGAAGGGGTAGGAGGAGAGGGGGGAAGGGGTAGGGAGGAGAGGGGGGGGAAGGTAGGAGGAGAGGAGGGAAGGGGTAGGAGGAGAGGGGGGAAGGGTAGGAGGAGAGGAGGGAAGGGTAGGAGGAGAGGAGGGAAGGGGTAGGAGGAGAGGAGGGAAGGGGTAGGAGGAGAGGAGGGAAGGGTAGGAGGAGAGGAGGGTAGGAGGAGAGGAGGGAAGGAGGAGAGGAGGGTAGGAGGAGAGGAGGGAAGGGGTAGGAGGAGAGGGGAAGGGGGTGAGAGGAGAGAGGGGTGAGGAGGAGAGGGGGAGGGTAGAGGAGAGGGGGGGGGAGGGGTAGGAGGAGAGAGGGAAGGGGTGAGGAGAGGGGGGGGGTAGGGAGGAGAGGGGGGAAGGGGTAGGAGGAAAAGGGGGGGTAGGAGGAGAGGGGAAAGAGGTAGAGGAGGAGGAAAAGGATAGGAGGGAAGGGGGAAGGGTAGGAGGAAAGGGGAAAGAGGTAGAGGAGGAGGAAGGGTGAGGAGGGTGATGATGCAGGAAATATTACGCCATTAGGCGGCAAACCGGTCCTGGTGCCGTGGCTAAAAATAAACATGTATCGCACCAGAAGATACACCCTCACCAGTGGCCGTCACAACCCCTGTAATTAAGTACGTGATGGAGGCCGACGTTTTCTATAATTATTATCGCCCTTATCACTACTTACACCCCCACCCCCGAGTCGATAATAAGTTGGGTTTTTATATAATTACAAGACTAAGGTTCAACCACAAATTCACCAACATACCACATGGCGTTTTTTTAATACTTATATCGTTTATATGGCGATTTACACACACACACACACACACACACACACACACACACACACACCTTCAGCATACTGGATTATTACAAGCTATAATCAGGAGTCAATATTATAATCACCCGGTGTGTGTATAGTGTGCCTCGTAGACTGGTATATAACTTATAATTATGTACTGTAAGATTTTTTTTATTTTCTGTGACCTTGACGTCTCTCTCTCTCCTTTCTATTTATCTCTCTCTTTCTTATCTCTCTCTCTTTCCTTTTCCTATGTCTCTCTCTCTATCTATCCATCTACCTCTGTTATCTCTCTTTTTCTTCTTCCTCATCTTTCTATCTTATCTCTCTCTCTCTCTCTCTCTCTCTCTCTTCCTTCTATGCTCTCTCTTTCTTCTTCTTTCTCTCTACACATCCTGAAAGACCACGACAGATAATGTCACACAAGTTCAACACTGAGATGCCGTGACCATCCTGACCCTGTTGTGAGAGAGAGAGAGAGAGAGAGAGAGAGAGAAGGAGGTGTAGAGTGGGGGGAGGAATGGGGAGATATGGAGGAGAGAAATGGGGAGATGTGGAGGAGGGAAATGGGGAGGTATGACACTCTATCACATATCTAAAGATGACCAAACACCCGATTTAAGATATAAGTTTTAGTTGTATTTGACCTTTGACCTCATAATATACTCAAATAAAAGAAGAAAAATCAAATTGGGTGTACTGAAGGACGGTAGAAACGAATGTACCCAGATTAAAAGTGATGATTTTTAATTGTTTTTACGAGGATGAGAGACGACATACTATAAATACACGAAAAATTCAACTCATTCCTCCTTTGGGGTAGAAAAAAATAATAATATCACGATTATACAGGAAAATCGTGAAGCCAAAGAAGCCAAACCATTTAACAAGACCTAAAGTTTGATTTTACAGCTGTTAAGAACCAAGATGGCATACAACCGGTGTGTCTGGAGCCCATCACTTCAGTGTGTGTATGTGTGTGTGAGGTATACGAATGTAAACACCCACCAAAGCCAGTGTCTGTTAGCATAATGTTTCAGCACATACCAGTGAGGTGCAATTTGCCATTTGTATAAAGCCTTAGTGAACGTAGCCGGGGTATATATATAGACTCCCAGTGATACCTTCCCTGAATTTTCCTCGTGAATGAAAATGTAAGAATAAACCCAAATGGTTGACTTAAGCTAAACCACATAAGTAACATCCACATCTAGAGTCAAAGTTATTACCACTGAAACTTCCTTAACCACAGACGTTCATACATCAACAGACCAAACTGCAGTGAAGAAAACCTGGAAAAAGATTATCTATGTTGTGTCCAAACAGGTGCTAAGTGAAGCTGACTCATTACAGGTATATACTCTCAATATTATAAGGTTAAGTCGACCAGTTAAGTGTATTCTCTTATGTCCAGCTGTGAAGAGAAGTTAAAGTACAAAATGTTAGGAATCGGTTAATCCTACTGGTGTTTTTTTCTGTTTCAAGGCTGGAAGGATAATCTTTTTTAGGTGTAACATTTGGGCCGAGGAAACACATCTGGATACAGTCAAGTCTCAGAGCTATTTTTGAGTCACTTTGGTTGTCATCTTTGTGTTGTAGTTTAAGTGAGCCAATTACGTGCATTTTTACAATCTCAACTAGGGAGTAAACATACAAGGTAATGATCTGATAATCCAGGCCTAAGACAACCTCATCTTAAGTGCTTGTGGTATAAAAGGATATTGGTTAGATGCTGTTAAATGCGACTCGAAAGCATTTTGTGGTATTTTATATCTCTGATCAGTGAATTTGACACGGCAGTAATGTATGTAGAGGCTATTTCTGCGGCTAGTGTGTCAGTGAGACCCAGCCCCCCCCCTCCTCCTCCTCCTCATCCTTTCAACTCCCGCGGCAACAGACGTCTTCTCTTTCATGTCATTCCTACTCACTGTAAATACCGTTTAGCTAGACTTTATCGTTGTTCACCATCTTTACTCCTCTCGTGTCATGTTTTTACTCACCTCTCACGTCTTTTGATCTATACATTCTATTCGAAACCTCGGTAATGTGGATTCGAAGCCATGATAATAATCATAAGCCACTATATGGATTCAAAACCTCAGCGTGTAAGATCTTAACGTCTCCGTGTGTGTGACAGAAACCACAACGAGACAGTAAAGCTTTCGTCAGAGCCTTAAAAAGATGCCACAATCTTGGAACAACATCAACAACCACGAGATAATCATGGGAAGTGACCGTAAAACTCAGTGCTAAAACTATGTAAACACAGACTAGGAGTGTTCGTCTACACCGCCTAACTGCGCATGCGCCGTCTCCAAATGTAAACAATGATGGCGTCTGAGTTTGCTTACCGCTAACAACACAACTACACACCACTCACCACATCTGAATTTCAAAATAATTTTCTTTCGTTTGTGTAAAACTGAATAAGTTTACTAAGAGCTAAATATATCCGATACTTGACGAAAGCTAACAGAAGATCTCAAACTTATTATATATACTGTACAGTATTAGAGATGCACTGTCTCCTTAACACACACACACACCTACAATAAAAACACTCATTATTAAATACTAACACAGATAAACACAAAATTAACCTTGGAGATTACTTATGTTTTTTGGTGACCTTGATACAAACAACTGAACTAACCGAACCTCCCTTAACCACCATGATAGTCAGAGGCTGCTAGTAGCGTTTGAGTAACATTCATACGCTGAAGTAATCATTATGACATACACTTTTAGGTCACCAGTGCATTGACATGATTAAACTTTGTAAAATATGATAAAAAGCTACATTAAAATACAAACAAATGGACTGTAAACACATCACACACACACACACACACACACACACACACACACACACACACACACACACAAGGTTGTTACATGGGTGGGAAAAATTATACAAAGTGAGTATAATAAGACGTAAATCAAAAGAATTAACTAGACAACTTGGCAGCGACAGAGAGGGAGCCAGTTGTCGACACGTACATACAAAGGAAAGCCGCATTAGTTTTCTTAATTACTTAATTAGTAAATGCGGCCTTAATTATATACGATGACGTCATTACGAAGGTGATTTTATTTTCAGGATAAACAAGCACACTGACACACACACACACACACACACAAAACAGTCTGGAATCTCAACTACCACGTATACAAAGTTGTCCAAACATACCCTGCCCTTAATAAATTTAGCAGCATGATAGTTAAAAAAAAATCCTGAATATACGTCGATAAAAACTTGTTCACCTACACCGTCACCTGACCACACAAGGTAATAATTAATTCATTATAATAAATGGATTAAGATAAGGTAGATATGGTTGGTTTAAGGTGATAACTGGGCTAATCCCCACAGGTTACTACGACTCACTAGCACTGGTTAATTAAAGCTAGTTTGAATACTATGATAAATTAATACCGACATACTGTATACGAGGTAAGCGTTACTGAGGAGACTAATATAGTGAATGTGATTTGAGTCAAGAAAATGTATCACTGCGCTTCAACAACAAGGGTTAACTTGTGCGTATATCCCAGGTCAGCCAATACACTACTCGGCAACAGCCACAGATAAACACGGATCACCTGAAGATAAGCCCCCCCCCCCACACAATTTATTTCATCTGATGTTTAACCACCTTTAAGCTATAGCTGGTGAGGGTGGGGTAGGGGGGGCTGGGTTAGGTTAGGACAGATTCAAATAAAAGTTCTTCGACTATGACTTACTCCTCCTGGCCCTATACCTGTGATAGACTGACGTATTGACTGATCAGCACACACACACACACAATACTAACCTTGTTATAAAAATACTGGCCAACGACACCACATGACACACGTTATAATAACAGCCAGAAACTTTATTGATTATCTATATTTATCTTGTTCAATCATTTATACCCCCCCCCTTCCCATGGATACTGGAGGCTGGCCTTTTGCTCATCCCCGACTTCTCCACCACGTGAATTAGGTTAGGTTAGGTTACATGGGTCAAGGTGAGTCAGATAATTAGGTTAATATCACTTAGGTCATGAGGTAAGACTGAGTTAGGTTAAGTTATTTACAGGTAAACTACTTGGCTACAGCTTAGTGTGGGTCAGAGGTCACCTGAAATGACTTAATAGTGGGAGGGGAAAACTGGCACCCTGGGAGGCCTCAACCAGCCTAGTCACACACGCACAAGAGCATGACCTTGGCACGTGGCCAGCACCAGCCACAGGTCGCTATACCCACAGTTAACCCCTCACAACCCTCGTTAACAACCCTACAACAACCTCCTAGACGTCCGCTATAGTATAAGATAATTGTACAAGATAACCAAGATAACGAACACAGATCACACAAATCAGAGGAGGACAACTAACACCTTGGGGGAGGGGATGTTAGGGTGGGCGAGGCGCTGCGCAGTGAACACTTACGTAATGTCATACATCAACACCGTCGCCCCAGCCCACAACACTTGTCTTGATAAACACCGACCCGTTTACCTGGGTGTAGGGGGCCCGTTTACCTGGGTGTAGGGGGCCAGGACACATGTTTCATACGTGTAGCTTCCCGTACACCTGTGTTTATTTATCTTAGGGTTCAGAAACATGAGATAAAATTTACATGTTAACTAAGGTACAAAAATTTCCATAGTGTAGGTAACAGAGGTTAACGATTAGTGTATTAACTTCAACAAGACACAAGTGTATTACCCATAACCTCTTTAAATACACTTACTAACAGCAGTGCCTTAACTAAACACAAGTGTCCCTCATAGTGTCATTGACCCCAACCTAACCAAGTGTAACCCAACAGTACCTAACCTAACCTAACTCTTCACACGTTCTTATATCAGTGACATATTAGTGACATATCAGCGTTATAGCCGTGTTGTATTGGGGATATATTGTCCAGACTCGTCACAGAGAAGCGGGAGTAAGAGGGGTGGTGGGGAGGAAGAACAGTGGAGGTGAGATGGGAGGCAGGAGGCAGGAGGTGGGAAGGGCAGGGTAGAGGTGGGGTGGGGACGGGGGCGGAGTGGGGGAGGGGGGCTGAGGTGAGGTGGGGGAAGGGCGGGGGTAAGGAGGTGAGGTGGGGGAGGGGGCGGAGGTAAAGGGGAGGGAGAGGTATAGCGTGCAGTGGTAACGAGTGTGAAAACTTACATCACCACATGCTACATTCATCAAAACACACACACACATGCAAGAGATACACACGGAGAGGAGAGAGAGAGAGAGAGAGAGAGAGAGCGAGCAGATCTGTATCACGTGATAATCCTTGATCCACATGTTCAAAGGTGTATACGTGTATGATAGGTGTACGTGTGTATGTTAGAGGGTGTATGTTGAGTGTTGTTATATACGTGAGGGGTGTAGGCGGTGGGTGTAAAGTATATCAAGGAGGTGTTGTGTGCGATCCTAAAAACTATCGTGTGTACGTATACACACACGTACCTACACTCAAGGGGCATGGGGTCAATCACCTCTCTCCCTGGTGTGTGTGTGTGTGTGTGTGTGTGTGCGTGTGTTCCTTCCGCTGTCTGTCCTGTATATACACGATAAATTCACCTCAAACTTACACAGTGTAAAAATAGGCATTATCTCACAATTCGATTCACCTGAAGATAAGACACCTGCCCGAGCTAATTTCCTCCCAATGATTAGGTTAGGTTAAGGTTAGATTAGGTTAATGTTATGTTTGCATTAGGTTAGCGTTATGTTAGGTTATGTTAGTGTTACGTTAAGTAAGGTAACGTTAGGTTAGTTTTTCAAGATCGGTTTAGCGCTGACAATGACTAACCAACACTCGGTCACGTCTTGTGTTATCAGCAGTTTTTTATTCACCAACGTGAGGCACTACAACATGTTGGCACTGTGGCGATGTGTGGCATTTCACAACCTGTGCGAAATATTAAGTGAGTTCGATGCATAACATACCCAACATTATACCACCATCGCAATCACTACTAACACCACTACCGCTACTACTAACACAACCGCCATCACTACCACTACTAATCTCATTACAACACAACCACGACTGCTAATAATACCACTGCCACAACCACTATCACCACCACCGCTACCACAACCACTATCACCACCACCGCTACCACAACCACTATCACCACCACCGCTACCACAACCACTATCACCACCACCGCTACCACAACCACTATTACCACCGCTACCACAACCACATATCACCACCACCGCTACCACAACCACTATCACCACCCGCCGCTACCACAACCACTATCACACCACCGCTACCACTATCACCACGCTACCACTACCACAACTATATCACACCGCCACCGCTACCACACCGCTACCACAATCACCACCACAGCTACCACAACCACTATCACCACCACCGCTACCACTATCACCACCACCGCTCCCACAACCACTATCACCACCACCGCTACCACAACCACTATCACCACCACCGCTACCACAACAACTAACAACATCACCACTACCACAACCACTATCACCACCACCACCACAACAACTAACATCACCCGTATAGATGCGGGGTACATCAGTCAGAACATACCAACCATTGTGAGAGCTACGCTGACACACGGCCGATACCGTTACTGATGGCACGATCTTGTCTAAAATTAGTATCTTAATTGTTGATTCCATCGGCGGGCAATTAGGTAATTAAATCTGAGGGATGGTTTATTGGTGCGTAATAGTGACGTGAATGTGAGCCTTTACTATGTTATGTGTATAGACGATGAGGTGACGTGATGGTGTACAATGATCCCCAGTTTATGATGGCCCAGAACACTGCTTCCTTAATTCTCACAAAGATAGAAAAGAGTGAGATCATTAATAAAAGCAGGAATATAAATTAATGACATATAATCCTTCAAACATTACCTATTAAACTCCTTATTAGTCTATCTTAAAACATAAATACATAAACACACGTTACAGTATTTAAACCTGTATATGTAGCCAACGTGTACCTGCAAATAGTGTTTAAAAGATTCATTACCGATCTTCTAGTGACACAAGAGAAACATTCACACACAAGGCCGCCTGCTCAATGAAGTACTGTATGGCCAGCGAACTCGACCTACAAACCTACTACTGGCCTCAGAGTCAACAAACACCTCCCTTGCTTGATGACAACCCCGCCAACCAAACACCATCGTAAGGAACCAACAAAGTATATTTCTAGAATGTTTCCTTCTCCCATAAGCTGACTATAACCCATGATACCAGGAGTAGAGTCGTGCATTATATAAGTTATCGCCAGGAAATAAATATCTGAGGGTAGCAAGGACGTACTGGCAGACAGGGTAACATTATCTGACACTTCAACTTCACTGAGGTGGCCTAATTATATTAAATGAAGCAGGTAGGTAGTTAAGATGAGGAGGAGGAGGGGGGGGGGCGTTGAATGGTGATAGTGATAGGTGGGCTTAATGACGTAACTACTTATATTTATGTTACAAGCACCACGACAACAGCTAACAAGTGGACCACACAGTACACCCTGATAGTTTGTTAACTGATGTAATTATAATGTGTGTGTGTGTGTGTGGGCCGCCCTTGTTGTGGTGAAGTGTGGCAGAGGTGTGGTGTGGCAGAGGGAGCGGCGCACTGACTCATACCCACACAGGCATCCATATTCGCACACACATACATGTTTAACCACACACACACACACACGCTCACAAAAAACAAACGAGAGAGAGAGAGAGAGAGAGAGTAAACTAGAGGAAGGCAACAGCTGATTCTCGGTTCCACCACACACACTGCTGACCAGCTTAGTGTGCTGTGTGGTAAGCTGGCATTGACCAACTCTTGAGTTGTACTTGTATGGTAACCTGACAACATTTAGCAGTATCCTTTACCGTCTGAGGGAGTGAATTACAGTCTCACTCACACACACACGTAAACATACACACACACACACAAACACAATGTCTGGTGATGGGTGAAGAACACACACATGTAAACATACACAATTACACATGGGATGACATACAAACACATACAAATATACATAACCATACTACTAGTACAGACAAACACAAAAAACCTTCTCTCTCTCTCCTTCCCTACTTACTGTACCTCCACCCTTGCTCTCTCTATCAGTGACCTTATCCCTAACTTAAGCTAATTTCAGCCCTTAACACCACGGTGGCCCTGAATATACACACAACTTACGAGCGAG
This sequence comes from Homarus americanus, assembly GCF_018991925.1. Lineage (NCBI taxonomy): Eukaryota > Metazoa > Arthropoda > Malacostraca > Decapoda > Nephropidae > Homarus > Homarus americanus. The sequence goes on along the minus strand of NW_024723833.1, from coordinate 7,756,190 downwards.
TGTGTGAGAGACTGGTAACTCGATTTATTTTACCGATTTTCCCTCTCCACCTCCCTCTTATCCCTCTCTACCACCTCCCTCTCCTCTCCCAGGTCATGAAGAGAACGTGATGGTGGTTGATCATGATCTTTAAGTGTTCCCAAGACTATCATGTCACTCCCCCCTCCCCTCTCCCCGTCCAGACACACATCAAAACATTGGCCTCTATTATGCATGTCACAACCCCCCCCCACCCTCTCTCTCTCCCTCTCTCAGGTCATCATCACAGACGTCGGTCGAGTGCCTGGTGTGTGACCTTGCTGTAGCCGGTCCGTCTCACTGTAATGTCATCCCTCACAAACACGTCACAACACTGCCTGACCCCCCCACCCCCTGGTTCCTCCTATCATCTTCCATCTCTCCAACTCTTTTACATCTCCCCCATCCATCTTCCACAGTACAGACAGACAGACAGACACACACACACACACAGCCTTCCCTTCCCCCTCTCCCCACAAGGTCATGCCCAGGTCGTAGAAGTGTTGACGTGACCTTGATGTATTTGATTGGTATCCTTAAATGTCACGCCGTATAAATCTACGACAACAGCGGGCCCTGTGAGGCATCAGACCGACACCGCTGATAACCCCGTCAAGGAGGAGGCGGAGGGGGAGATGGGGTCGGCGGCAGACTCAGGGAGAAGAGGTCTTGGCGGTGATATATCTGGTGTGAGGAGGTGCAATTTCTTTATTATTACTACTTATTGTTTATATTCTCATACTGTGATCAATAACAACGTGATATTGTTTAATCTCATACACAACACACCTGTACTATCTTATACACGAGTTTAAATTACTATGAAACTGATCATTATTTTAACTCCCACAGCTGCAGTCCAATACACGTTTTCTTTGATCGCTACACAAGGTTTCAATTTATCTGTACCTTTGATATGACTTAAGAACCGTAACAGCATCCAGTAAGGAGATATTTGGCAACTCGATTTTAATTTTTTTTTCCAACACTTTGATCTGACGAAAGAAGAAGTGGGTGGGTGATAGTCTTCCGTGCTTCGTGGGAGGTAGAGATAATGTATACTTGTGGAGTGTATGTATGTATGTATGTATGTATGTATGTATGAATGTATGTATGTATGTATGTAAGTGGTGTGAGTCTATGGTATTATGTTCTGTTGTTTAGGTGTGGTATGTTGAGTTGGTATTTTGAGGCTGATGGTAGAGACAGCTGATGTGGTAGTGTTTATAGTTGTGGTAAAGGGTGTGGTAGTGCTCCTAGTTGTGGTAGGGGAGGTCTGGTAGTGGTGGTAGTTGTGATATCACTAGTGGTTGTGGTGTGTGTGTGGTAGCCGCTGTGGTAATGATACTGAGGACGAGTACAGTATAGTGAATGATGCTCTTATCTCCCGCATCGTTCTACCAATGGGTTTATTAGTCGCGCTTGTCTGTCTGTCTGTGCGTCAGCGTGGTCGTGGTGGTAACGCAATCTCTTCATATATCACAACTGAATTAAATTATATGCAAATTAACCTAAGTAAGAGTATACCTTGAGTGCACACGCACACACACACACACACACACCAACTTACAAAATCCCTCTCGGTAGCTAAGATAAGGTCGTTCCTCTGGTGCCCTTCAGTCACAAGTCAGATAAACAAGATGTCTTCCTCAAAACCAAGTTCACGAAATCGGTAAATCTCTTGTGTCTGAATAACTCACAAAGGGAACAAGCAACACTCCCGGTTCATCTCGTACAAGTGGTTATACTCGCAAGGCTTCCCAGATGGTATCACCGGAATTCCCGTCATGAATACAACCCGACCATCTGGTGTAAAGGACCCTTCCAAAATGAGTTGGAATTGTCGCTGGAACGCATGATGCAAGGATCACAGATGTTGTCGCACGCCCCATAGAGCCAGACTAACGCGCTAACCAAATGGACCACAAACATGCCCACTGGTACAAGAACACTGTGGAGAAGACTGCTAAAACTATGCTGGGGAGAGGAACATCTAGTCAACTTATAGGGATCCAGAGGGAGGAAGAGTTGGTTAAGTTGAGTTAGATAATGTTTCTTGTTATCATGTAAGTGTCAAATACTTTAAATGTCTGTATGAAAAGATCTTCAGTGTATCTGGAACGACCTGCATCACACTGAAGAATATTAAGTCCGTTTGCCAACCCCGTCACTTCCCAAATAACTGGTTCAGCTGGGGTTGTTTAGCACTAACGTCATGATATTTTGAAATACTTTGCAGCATCCTAGAAATAGTGTTTAAGAACTACTTTACGAAGTTTTTATAAATGAAAAAAAAAACACGCATGTGGAAATTTTTATATAAATGGCGTCATCAATCACAAAATTTAAAGTATATCGTGGATGGGGGTTGAGGTATAGTCCCTTTATGTCACCCAGGAGCTCCGGAAGGCCACATTTACAGTATAGTCACCTGGTGAGTTGGTGTTAGTTTGTATTGATTTTGTGTTCTGTTCTCGGTACCGGTAATAATGTACAAGGTCCCAGTGTAAGTCCTCCCCTGCCTGTAAGTGATATAGTGAGTGATACTAAAATAAATCGATCCTTTGAGTTCAAGAGTTTAAGATACTGTGTGATGAAGTACCGAGTTACCCCCCACGTTATTCCTCTCCTCCTCCTCCTGGGTTGGTGTTCTTCCCTATTCATGTTATATTATTAATTCCTTACGCTCTCTTGTACATTCCTCCTCTCTCCCAGTTATTCTACATTTCCCTATCCTCATGTTCATTCATTTCTCACTTAACCATCCCTTCTCTTCCCTCACCCACGTGGTCAGGGCGGCCCCATGCTATCTCATCCCTCCTCCCGACCACTCACTCCTTCAACCTGTCCACAACCTTCCACTACAACCTCCTCCCGCATGTCCCACTGACCCACACACCCCTCCCTCCTCCCCACCCACTAAAGTACACAGACTAAAGTACTCATTGTATTACTGAGTGTACCAGGACTTGTGTACACTCAGTCGATGTTGTTTCTATAGAGTTTATTGAATGCCGACAACCATGAGGGAAAATATAGAGAAACAAGGTTGGACAAAAGCTCAGGGTCGAGTCATTGAACCACACACACTTGGTTGTTATCGTTGTGTGACCACCAGGGTAATCCACAGGAACTTAGGACACACGACACTGTTGAGCTGCCACACCACGGTTAATTAACGACCCTCCTGTGTGTAACCTGTCACATGAAAGTACCTGTCACCTGAGAGTACCTGTCACCTGCGTGTACCTGTCACCTGCGTGTACCTGTCACCTGAGAGTACCTGTCACCTGCGTGTACCTATCACCTGAGTGTACCTGTCACCTGCACGATGTTCTTGACACGCGGTATAAGGTTTTCATCCCCCTAATACCCCAGAAGACGTCATTAACAAGATCAAATAAATTAAAACTGGCTATTCAGAGGTTGTTTTCCATCACAGAATTTCTCAATGTCACACAAGACCTGCTATGGGGCTCAGGGGGGGGGGGGGAGGAGATTAACACACACACACACACGAGGCGCTCTCTATATAGCCAACGTCTTATACTCAGATATGATTGAAACCTGCAGGTATGGTATACAAAAAAGGTGTGTATTGATATTCCCTTTTATGGAGTCTTAGAGAGGCTTCGCGGCCATCTTGAATACACGTATGGAGAGAGAGAGAGAGACTGAAGAAAATATAAATAGAGGAGGGGGGAAGAGGAGACGGAGAAAAGAAGAGGAGAAGAAGGAAGAAGAGGAAGAAGAAGAGGAGAAAAGGATGAAGAATAGAAATCAGGAGGAGTAACCGCCCATTACCCTCCTGGAAGTCAACACCTCTAAATCATGCCAAAAGACACCTCCCAGTGGTAGAAACATTAATCACCAATTAATACTGCACAAAAATATCAATTACCAATACTCCCTTGAGGAATAAATAACACAAAAATGCAGAGACATGTTCAAAAGACTCTGACAAGCAATGCGGACATAATTATAAATTCGTGGCTGGCCCAAACACATACACAACCTCCTCTAAACACCACAACTGAGCACAACGCCCTCACAACTCCCTGTCACTCTGTTGAGCTCGAGGTCTCAAGCCGTAAAGTACTGTACCATCCCGTGTTCTAACTCATTTTTTGCATAAACCTATACACCAGCAGCGATATCCATCTTCAGTACAGAGAACATGAGCAAGGGTTATCTATATCACCCTGACGACGCCATATGTCGCAAAACGTCCCGACTAAAGAATGAAAAAACCTAGAATAAAAAAAAATTATAAATACCTAGAAACAAGTTCACATTACCGGTACGAGAGAGAGAGAGAGAGAGAGAGACGAGAGAGAGAGAGAGAGAGAGAGAGAGAGAGAGAGAGAGAGAGAGAGAGCAGGTGACGCACTAAACTAAAAAATACTGAGCCGCACAGTTACGAGGCCTAACCGTAAACCACAATAAAAGTACACAGCGAAGAGAGAAAAAAAAAAAACTCAACACTCAACATACCTAAACACATTCTGGCATCTCCCGAAGACACAAAAACTGCATCCTGTCTACTCCATGATCCCGTCCACCTGTTCACTTCTTCATTACGTCTATACAGTATTCAAGTTTTACGGAAATACTTTATGAACTGAGATTTTTTTTTACGGGTGAGAGATATATTGAACTAACCTATACTTCTTCCTTAACCTACACTCGGTATCACTATAAACACACACACACACACACACACACACACACACACACGAGTATCACGAGCGTATAAAATAGTTACAAGACAAATATGTTCACCAAATCACATAGAAACCATCAATAATTATCATCTGTTTCTCTTCCTTATATTCACCTGCCTTATCTTTCTTCCCTTCCTTATTCCTTCCCCTCACCTAAAAATAATGGGGGGGGGGGGATCCATCCTCACACCCCAGCCCACCGCCCAAGTGTAAACATTCAGCTCACCTGCTATTACCAACAATAAACACAGCACTAATTACCCGCCCAGGTGCCTCTACGCAAGACAAGAATGGGAGACAACGGGGAGGAAATATAATGGAGTTGTATATACAGTACAGGTGTATATCTAAAATCAGCTCCATTATATTCCACTCCTGACCTGACTGATAATGCTTTCTACGTGAGGAATTATTGTTAAGTGAGATTTAAGCAATGGCCGATATAGTGTTTAGGATTCAGTGTTTCTGTTTAATTATTGCGACAGTGAAAACAAGCCTTACTGGAGTGGTCCTTTACAATTCCCCACTAACATAAGCATCAATATAAACTGTGGTAAAGAGAACAACGTTTTTTTCCAAGTATTTTACCCATTATTATTTGGTTATGGATACAGTACAGGTATGTATTATCTTAAGTTGGTCTAGACTGCGGCTCGGTCATCCATATATTTGTATAAACGAGCCGAATATATTCCATAGACCGTGTACTAAAACAGACCACCGGACAAACACACATACGAGACAGATTGGGTTATAATAAACATGGGCAGTGAAGTAAGCGAACCGCGCCTGTCAGTCACATGGGAGGCAACCTTCAGTGACAACGTCAAGTCTGGCTGGTTAGATTATACACTGGTTATGTAAATAGTGCCTCCGCGTTCTTTAGTAAACATTAATTGATAAAGATAACCGGTGACTGTAATAACACCCACAAAGAACAGTGTATTGGTGTTCTTTGATTTCCAGTTGGTAAATACAATATGAACAAATACATTGAACAATATACATAAAATATTAATAGAACAGAGTATACAAGAACACAATACAAAAGTGCTGGATAAAATACGAACAAAACTCGATTAAAATGAACGGAAAACGTAAGAGTGTGAGAAATGTTGACAAGGGTACTTACCGAAGTCTGCCTCACACACGTGTTGTTGAGGGTGTCGCAGGTAGCAGGAACAGGACGAGGCTGGCGGTAGTAACACCATACCTGCCACCACCACCAGACACAAGCACCACACCAATCCCATCCTGTGGCGAGGCAGAGAGTAGGGTATTAGTTTAGTAGGCTGTGGTGTGTGTGTGTGTGTGTGTGTGTGTGTTAAATAACACACACATATTAACGATGAAACAATTACAGTAATCCAGTCTATTAGAACAAGAAAATACAACAATAATTTTCGAGTGGTTGTACACGTAATAGGTGCCAAACAACTTACTGTAACTCCTATAATTATGTAGAGGAGTTTAGTACCTATATTGACGTTAATATCGGTATATCCATAATAGTTCATTCCTTTAACCTGAAAATAATACCGCTGAAATAAGGGAGGCAGAGACAGAATGATTTACGGCGTATGAAAAAGTAAGATTAGGTTAGGTTAGTTTGCTGTTGACTGGAGAAGGGTTGTGATAGGTTGGGTGAGCTTATATTACTCTGGGTTGTTGTTAACTAATTTTGGAAGGGCTCCAACAACCAAGGCACCCCCAGTTCACCCATATGTGAACTTTACAGTGAGGAAGTAAAAGCGGTAGAATGTAGTGTTAGAGCATACCGCCTCCTTGTGTGAAGGGGACGCCAGGCCTATGAAACCCAGCTTAAGTCACTGCCAGTGATGGTTTTGTAAATCCGCTGAAGGTGCGGAAGTCACGACCTCTACAAGGTAGTTTGGACAAAGTATATTAAGTCTTTTTATCAGTTCCAACACAGGATACGTTTACTAAATGGCACTCGTTGTCAACATTCACCACAGACAGCTATAGGGATTTTCTGTACACATCTGTCGCTTGAAAACGTTTGTAGTTTACGAATTAAGTGTTGTGTTCTGATATCGGAAGAAACACATTAATCTACGAACTATTGTCTATTTTATTGTTTAATATTTAAACAGGCTTATTTTTTTCCATAAAGATAGAAAATTTTAAATCGTTATAACGCAGCTTCAACACACTGGATCAGTCAGTTATAAAACACATTTAATAAAGTATAAACAATCCCCCCCCCCCTACACAGCTGCTAATACACAACCTTATCTAAATAAACTAGTCTCTATGTATATATTTATTCACTACAACACAAATTCAACCCATCCATTCACCTTAATCAGACGTAGTTGGATGACCGCGTTAACGAACCAAGTCACGGAGTTAATTTGATGGTTAATGATCACTGAAAAACGTGGTGGTTATGTCGAACACCGAGGGACAGAGCAGCACCGTCCACTCACTACTACTTCCCGACACCTACTGACTCAGAGCTCACAGATTCAGTATGTGAGAGTGAGTCTGGGCTCCCCGCTCCCTCCCAGTCCAGGAAAGTTGCAGCCGAAACAGTTGCCAACTTAACTTCTGTTTCACACCGATAATCGTTTTAAAAATTTTAGTCCACGAATTATTATATTATCATTATTATCATTATATTATTATTTTCATTGTCATTAATATATTATCATTATTATTTTCATTGTAATTGCTATATTATTATTTTCATTGCAATTAATATATTATTATTATTATTATTTTCATTGACATTAATATATATTGTTACTATTATTATTAAATTCGAAAAGCACACAGACAAAATCTTAAAGTGAAAAAGAGACAAACAAATAAACGCCAGATGATGAGAGCTATCGACACAGAGAGCCTGATTATACCCAGCCATGTGTGTGCGTGTGTATATGTGTGCTTATGTGTGTGTGTGTGTGTGTGTAGTCGTATATAAAAATGTAATGTAGGCAAAATAAATATCTACCTATACATAACAAGCATGTGTAAATGTACATATAAAAGTATGCATGTATGTATATAAGTTTGACTATGTATATATGTAAGCAAGTGAATATAAACAGTAAACATATAAATATATATTTGTATAAACAGAAGGATTCGTATATGCATTTTCCCCTCACCTAACTCAAGTATATACGATCGAGTCTCAACGCAATTTCGACGACATATTCACTTATTTTTGCTCAGTGGCTTAACAGGATCAGTTAGGGGCGTCGACACAACCCAGAGGAGTATGTAAAGAGGTCGAATATTCTCTCTCTCTCTCTCCATGATTTGTGACACACCCCCTACTACCACCAACCACAACTACCACCATCAACAACCCCCCTACCACCACTATGATTAACCACCCCCTCACTATTCATCTACCAGCCAGCCAGCCAGCTCTCTCTCTCTCTCTCTCTCTCTCTCTCTCTCCGTTTATTCCATCTACACATTTTCAAGTATTTTTTTGTGTACAGAATAACTCTTTTACCCTTGACCTCAGTATTAAGATTTATTACAGAATAATTCATTTACACAGGATGGAGACAGATGACGGGTAGACAGATGGAGGAGCGGACGGGCGGGTGGACAGACAGATGGGTGAGCAGGATGAGTGTACGAGTGGATGGATGGACGGACGAGGAGACGGGCGGGTGGACAGACGGGTAGACAGACAGATGGACGGACGGGTAGACGGACGGACGGACGGGTGGGTGGACGGACGGGTGGGTGGACGGACGGGCGAGCGGACGGGTAGGCAAACAGATGGATGGACAGGTGGACGGGTGGATGGACAGGCGGATCCTCAGCTACTTCAGGTAAGTAACACCCCGTCTTCCACCTGCCTTATTTGTACACACGCAATTAGTCATAACTTACGTCTGAAACCATATGGGACGGACGGTTGGACGGAGGCATGGACAGATGGACGAGGTACGGATGGGGATAGTGGAGAGGGAGGGAGAGAGGGAGTCAGTGAAGGAGGGAGGGAGTCAGTGAAGGAGGGAGGAAGAGCAGGGATGAATAATTAAGTGAGACAGGGAAGGGTGAAAGGAATGAATGAATGAATGAATGAATGAAGGAAGGTAGGTAGGAAGGAAGGAAGGAAGGAAGGGATTGGGAGAAGGTAAAACTCAATACGCTACACCCACCTTCCGGCATACAACCATCAATCCCACAACATCACTAACTAGACACATACTCTGCAGGTCGTAACATAAGGCAACACACAATAAACCTAACCTAACCTCCCATGATTTACCTAGACGGTGGCTGAGAGGGAATTAGTACTAGCAAGTGGACTGTTTTATATACTTCCAATCATAGCATCAAACAAGTTAAAACACACACACACACACACACACACATACACACACACAGGCAGGCCAGCTGGTGTGTACTTACTTCGTGTACATATATTACAACAAAACGCTCATTAGCTGACCTAAACGTCTCGGTGATCTGATAACACGGTGATTTAACAAAGGGGAGAGGGGGGAGAGGGATGTAGAGAGGAGACAAATATTTGGTTTTATAGAAGAAAATGAGAAGAGGGAAACAAAGAGAAACTGAGAGAGAGAGAGAGAGAGATTATAATGCACCATAATATCCAAATTTCTAAGAAGCACTTTATCATTATATACAGACCAACACATAAACAACTATTTACATATATTTAACGACCGAAACACTGTCATGGGGTAAATGTTGTCCGCCCACCCCCCCCCCCGCCCCGCCCCGCAGCCCACGTCCTTCACATAATTGTTTTTGGGTTAATAACTCTTCGTAGACAAGATGGATTCACTTCATGCTTGGTGTACAGATGCATTATGGCTGTTTCTTCCTTACCGGTTGTTGATATTTATTTCATTATTCTTGTCAGACAATAGCTATTCTGTTGAGGATTGAGCTATTTCCACTGACTCCCGTTTCTTTCAACTCTAAGATAAGTTTCCCACTGTTGTTCTTGGCAATCACAAAAATTCCGCTGTATATTCTTAGCGTAAATTCCATAAAAAAAAAATCCTTTATCTGGCCAGCAGGAGGCGCCGGGCACGAGCGTAACGCCGCACACAGTAATGAACACAACAATAACAAGAGTCTCACTACTAAGCCTGACAGTCCATTTAGGAAGACACACGTTGACAACAGACACAAATATGAGAGGCGGCCATCCAAGAAACATTCCTTCACCAGAACTAAGACGAGTGTTCAACAAGGACTATATTATCTTCACAGTGAGAACTAGTAACACATTGGAGGACGTGTGTTGCTGACAATGGAAAAAGGTTAGGTTAGGTTAAAAGTTTACGTATATACTGTCGACAATACAAACTGTCCAAATGGATTACCAAAAGCAAGATTATTTTCCTCTTTAATTTATCAAGTAAACAATAATCTCAACTTGTTATTAGAGTTATCTTACTTAATCATAGACAACAATCTGTTTCGTTATAATCAACTTCAACGATAACTCATTAACATTACGACGACACATTATCAAGTTGACGACGGCGCCAGTGTGACCAACAGCTGATATTTACGTCAACATTATCGTTAGTCTGTTTACATCTGAAGAGCTGACTACGACGCCATCTTTAATGTCGTAGTTTCTTTCTTTCATCCGCTTTCATTTTTTCTTCTTCGGATCTCTTGTTTAAACTTGAATTTTTTTTTCTGCTCTCAGTTTTGATTTTATCCCCCTCCCCCCACTCTCTCTCTCTCTCTCTCTCTCTCTCTCTCTCTCTCTCTCTCTCTCTCTCTCTCATTGGCTGTGATTCAATAAGCCCTGCAAAGTGATGTACACAACGCTAAGCATAATTTCATGTACCCACTTAAGGAAAAGGTTACCCCACTACCCGCCCACTCGTAGGACCTACCTTACCCTCTCCTCCCTACCCCCTTCAAGATGGTGAGTTAACCCCTCCCCCATCCTCTCAGACAGGCTAATCTACCCCCTCCCCTTCTCCTCTACCGATAGACTGACAAGGTATAATTTAACTATCCATTCTCTTTTAAGGTTTGAGTTACCCCCTCCCCCCTGATTACTACCAAGTACCTCCTGATTACTACCAAGTACCTCTTGTTTACTACCAAGTACCTCCTGATTACTACCAAGTACCTCCTGATTACTACCAAGTACTTCCTGATTCGTGATTACTAACTTGTACTCTCTCTCCTTGACGCCTGGTACACCTAAGATTACACCACAAGTCAACTCATCCCACGATATGACACCACAAAAACACACGAGGAAGCTCCAAGTATCTTTACGGAGGGGATCGATAGATTTCCAAATGAACACCTCGACTCCTGTTGTCTCGGCAGGGTTGTCAAAATACTTCGTCCGTTGTGTCATATTGTCTCACACAAGATCGTGAAGATAATGTTTTGGGGAGCGAGTAACTATCCGGCCTTAAGGTATGGTTGGATATCCGGTTTTGGGCAATTTCAGTGGCTACGAAAAAATAAAATACAGCAAAAGATATAGTACTGTATTATGTAATGTACCCCCCCCCTGTAGTCTACGATTACTAGATGCTACAAGAAGGAAGATAATTGACTCTTAACTATAGTCCTTCAGTAATTGTGTCATTAACCTCGCTTTCCCCTAACAAGAATGGGACAGGATATTGACGTGTATTGAGGTCAGTCACCCGCGGGCTCCACAACGTACACATGTGCGTTCTCTTGTTTACGTTATGTGTGTGTGTGTGTGAGCCCTTCCTCAGGTGAACGCACCACTGTTGTGGAGGAAATACTAGAAGACGTTCTTTAACACAAAGTGGAGTGGGTGTTGAGTGGTGGTGGTGTTGAGTGTGTTGGTGTTGAGCGATGGTTTTGAGTGTGTTGATATTGAGTGTGTTGGTGTTGAGTGTTGGTATTGAGTGTGTTGGTGTTGAGTGCTGGTGTTGAGTGTGTTGGTGTTGAGAGTGTTGGTGTTGGAGTGTGTTAGTGTTGTTGAGAGTGTTGGTGATGGTGTGTTGGTGTTGAGTGGTGGTGGTGTTGAGATGTGTTGGTGTTGAGCGATGGTTTTAGTGTGTTGTGTGAGTGTGTTGGTGTTGAGAGTGTTGGTATTGGAATGTGTTGGTGTTGAGTGTGTGTTGGTGTTGAGTGTGTTGGTGGTGAGTGTGTTGGTGTTGAGTGTGTTGGTGTTGAGTGCTGGTGTTGAGTGTGTTGGTGTTGATGCTGGTGTTGGAGTGTGTTGGTGTTGAGTGTGTTGATGTTGAGTGTGTTGGTGTTGAATGTGTTGGTGTTGAGAGTGTTGGTATTGAGTGTGTTGGTGTTGAGTGCTGGTGTTGAGTGCTGGTGTTGGAGTGTGTTGGTGTTGAGAGTGTTGGTGTTGAGCGTGTTGGTGTTAGAGTGTTGGTGAGTGTGTGTTGTTGGTGTTGAGTGTTGGTGTTAGAGTGTGTTGGTGTTAAGGAGTGTTGGTGTTGAAGTGTTGGTGTTGAGTGTTGGTGTTGAGTGCTGGTGTTGAGTGTGTTGGTGTTGAGAGTGTTGGTGTTGAGTGTGTTGGTGTTGAGTGTTGGTGTTGAGTGTGTTGGTGTTGTTGAGTGTGTTGGTGTTGAGGTGTGTTGGTGTGAGTGTGGTGTGGGTGTGTTGGTGTTGGAGTGTGTTGGTGAGTGTGTGTTGGTGTTGAGTGCTGGTGTTGAGAGTAATGGTGTTGGAGTGTATTGGTGTGGAGTGTGTTGGTGTTGAGTGTGTTGGTGTTAGTGTGTTGGTGTTGAGTGTGTTGGTGTTGGAGTGTTGGTGTTGCGTGTGTTGGTGTTGAGTGTGTTGGTGTGGAGTGTGTTGGTGTTGAGTGTCTTGGTGTTGAGTGCCTTGGTGATAGCTGCGATGGTGACTGATGAATATGGCAATGTCGAGAGTTCCTTTAGTAAGATATCACACACACCACACACCTTGCACACACACACACACACACACACACCTTGCCCACACACACACACACACACTTGAGGCATGAAGACCCCAAGAGAATTCACAGAGCCAAACTAACATTGTCAGTCACGTTTAGAAAAAGGCATAAGATAGCCATTAGACCAGCTAAACTCTGCCTATAAGCCAACTACACATCAGCAGCAGGAACGACTAAACACTGCATCATGGAGGAGAAGACCCAGAGGGGGGTGTATGTGGCCTAACTAAAAGGAGGTATAATATAGGTTAGGTTAGAATTGGGATTGGGTTAAGGGTTGTATTTACTGTGATGTGTGTTGAGATACCGAGGTGATTGTTGGTTGCAGCTAGCCCTCCAGGTCACTTCAGGCTAAGTGGTGCTGCTGTGTTGTGGTGGTGAGGTGCTGAGTTGTTATTGTGGTGGTGGTGTAGCACTGTTGTTGTTGTGGTGGTGGTGGGTGAATTGCTGCTATTGTTGTTGTTGTGGTGGTGCTGCTATTGTTGTGGTGGTGGTGCTGCTATTGTTGTTGTGGTGGTGGTGCTGCTATTGCTTATTTGTGGTGGTGGTGCTGCTATTGTTGCGGTTGTGGTGGTGGTGAATTGCTTCTATTGTTGTTGTGGTTGTGTTATGGTGGTAGTGGTGTTATGGTGGTGGTGTTGGTTTGGTCGTGGTGTTGCTGTGGTGTTAGTATTGTTGTTATGATAGTGCAGCTGTTGGTATTGACGCTATATATTGTTATGCAGGTAAAGTACTAGACTTATCCTACTCTATCATCAGCATATCACATGTTTATGAAGGTGATCTTATCGAGCTCCCTCTAACCTAACCTAACCAAACACACACCTATTTCTTCCACCTGAATATTAGACACCCTCAGTTTATTTCACATTTAACCACCCTAAATACGACCTATATAGGGGGGGGATAAGCTAGGGTGTATAATCTTCAGGTGATTCGATCATTCCATTTACTGTACTTGCCTCCTGACCCAACGATTGCCGGTTCGAGTACGGTAGCGCAAGAGTGAGGCGCCTCCAGTCGACCCAGTTGCAGAATGGTTCCATAACTTTTAGAGCTGGGGATGGACTTGGCGGTAGAGAGCAAAGGTGGTCACGCTAACTCCTTGGGTATCAAAGGCTTAGTACCCACTGAACCGTATCCCCACTTCCCCCTAAGAGGCCGGCAAACGTAGGGGATCCGCTCTCGCTCTCACTCTCTGTCAGTCTTATGTTGAGGTGCAATATACTGTATACCAAAAATTTGGGGGGAATTTATATATTTTTTTTAAAGTTAAGACTATAAGCACTGTCAATGTTGCTTCTCACACACACACACACACACACACACACACGCGAATCAACCTAGTCATCGCAACATGGCCCGGCACAGGAAACGATTTTTTGTACTGAAGGCGCTGTTAGGTTAGGTTACTGAAGGTTAGGTTTTAGTAATAGGCGTTGAGTAACTAGGGTCTCTCTCTCTCTCATGTGGGAGGAGAGTTTAAGAGCTGCTTGGAAGAGGAAACTAGCAATAGAGGTGTGGGAGGAGAGAGTCTGAAGAGAGGTTAAGAGATGGAGGAAATATGTGGGTCGAGAGGACGTGAAGGGAAAGGGATTAAGACACCACCGCGACTCTCTCTCTCTCTCTCTCTCTCTCTCTCTCTCTCTCTCTCTCTCTCTCTCTCTCTCTCTCTCTCTCTCTCTCTCTCTGCCTAACATCGACATGGTTTACGTCACGACACATAGGGGTAGTCACGTATGGCAGTGACCCCGGGGGAACCCTTATGTTATGTAGAGTCAACGCGCGCCTCTGACTGATGTGTTCCAGACCTGACACCTCTCTCTCTCTCTCCTTCCCTCATACGATTCTACACTTTCTCCCTCACCCTTCCTCTTCTCCACCTTCCTCAACCTTATCCATCTTTCTTCCCACAACTCACCCTCGCTACCACCCGCGTCACCCCCCCTGCCTATCTCCCCACCCCCTTCGTCCACCACCCCATGACCAACAGTACCTGGCCACCTCCTGTGACCTTTGAACCCCCTGCTGGCGCCCGTCTGTCTCGATCCAATTACTGTAGTTTCACCTTTGCGTCGTTTGCCCAGTTAATGTATATTGGTGTGGGTGACCAGAACCACAGCCGGGTATTGTACTCAGACAAAATAACTCATTATAGACGTCAGCATATACAACAGGACTAATTATCATCATCTAAACAAGGGTCTTTTCTATCTCAAGTCTCCGAAAATAAATCCCTCTTACAAAAATTACATCCATCAGTTACATCAAGAAAGGTGTGTGGAGGGTTAATGAAACTCCAATAAAAACTACGTATTCTGGTCATTTCTATCTATAGTTGTACACTCAGTTATGGTGTGGTTTGGGTCGAGTGGCTCCACTTGTCCTTAAGTTCACTAATTCCTGCCAGCTTAAGGTTTATTGTTGGGGATGTGACCGTCAGACAAAATAATAAAGGGCCCAGTTTCACGTACTCGGTGCTCAAGTTTTATGGGCTATATAAAAACAAAAATAATAATAATAATAATAATAATAATAATAATGATAATAATAATAATAACAACAAATCGCTGTCCGACATTCCCGCCCAGGCCACAACATCACATCCAGTACAGTACCGGGATGATGCAGTCTGTCCCGGGTATAATAATTTCTGTGTTACTGTCAACATTTCTATTAACTTCTTTATACTGCTTGCATTATATAGCAAATAAAAACACGCTTAGGAACTTTTACTACACCTGTTAGATTGCATCAAGTTTGTCCTTCACCGAAAACGCAGGAAAATAAACGGTGTTGGCGAGAAATTTCAGTTTAAATAACAGGGTTTTAAAATATATTTTTGTGTGTGTGTAATTTTCCTATAAAAGAGGGAGAAACAACACAATTTTGGGCGGCAAAATTCATATTAATAATAGCTATAACTATTAAGTGTGTCAGTTTTCATTTTATAATTTTAGTCAAAACCACAAGAACTTTGGCTGTAAAACTCAAAAGTCTAGTTTCTTGTTGTGTTCTTTCCCAACAGCGCTGGTAGAATACACGAGTTTTTGTTGTAACATTTGTAATAATTATAGTAACAAAGGCTCCATAGAACTGCTCTAATTATAACCATTCTTCTAAGTTGTGTAAAAAAAAATGAAAATTGCTGTAAAACTGACAAGTACAACAAACTGTTTATATTCCTCCTCTCTCCCGTAGCCGCGAAAAATACAGGGGCTCCGGCGGCAAAAACATAACACATAGTGTACACTAGTTAAATATATTCTTAGAATTAACTCATATCATATAGAATAGTTAAATACATTCTTATAATAATACGTCAATGGAAAAAAAACGGGAAAATACTATAAATTTGACGGTAAAATTCACATTACGTTTTTCTTGGTTTTCGTCGAAAGTGCGGGAAAAATGCATGAATCATTGAGGTAAAAATAAACCATAATAACAGAGTGGGTAAACAAGGAGCTTCCTGAGTGGTATTATTATCATTCTTACGTTATGGTAAGACGGTGGCCCGCCCGTCACTGTTGCACGGTCTAGTGCTTGAGGCCGCCACTAATGACCGTATCGCAAGTGGTTCAGAAGGATTTTAATTAACGGATCGACAAAGATTCACACACTTCTAGCTTCCTATACAGCTGTTACAATTTGTTAACATTAATATGATTATTACGTGTGTTGGATCGGTAATACAAGGTTATTTTCTTTCTTCTCAATGACTAAATTTTGATTTCGCCTAAAAAAAAAAAATTATATTTGCCATTGTAAAAAAATAACGATGTGACGACGCGACTCAACATCCAGTGTACCACAGAATACGTGGAGATATTATGATGAGAGAGATTCAAGATGATGCGCGGAATATACGAGGAGGCTTGACTAACAGTGAACTCACATAATGGGAGTACCACAGTACCTGAGATAACAGTTAAAACAGTTCAACCCTCATCAACACACCAAGCTCAGACAAATCAACTTATCACTGTGTATTGTTGGCATATAGACCTACTTATTTGAACATACTGGCGTTAAGTCTTCGTCCAGAACACACATAAATGGCTCTTATATCAGGCTTCTCCTTGTACCTGGGGAAGTAAGAAAACATCTGACATGAGCCAAAGAACAACAATAACGCCCAAAAGAGCATCAACACTGCACAGGAACTCTACCTTAACAAGAAACATTCACTTAACACCATTCAGAATAGAAAAGTATATACTGTGTAGTCCTAATGTTTCTGAACGTTGATTATGTTGAGTTAGTGAACCTATCTAGTAAAGACATCTCTAGTTTAATTCGAATTCTCTTTTTGAATTCGTTTTTCTGTACTTTAGTTAAATCCAATAACCAAGGAACATTCTCCCATCTCTAATTACAAGGAAAGTTTGATGCAAGAACCTTTGAAAATTTTAACTCAAGTTATATTAATAATTTGTGTAGATATCCCATGGTGGTGTAAGAATAGTGCTCCAAAAGCTTGTTTACCAGGCAAGTGCTGCCATCTACGTGTGGCATGCGAGTGACGCACTAGCACGAGAAATAGTTGCTTGTGGTGTAGCGATGTTGACACCCTTTACCTTGAGAAATATTAAACCTCTTTCCCTTGAAACATGTTAACCTACTTTGGTTCCCTAACCCTTGGCAAACGTTACTCCACTTTCCTGTGACATTTATTGACTCTCTTGACGAATGTTGTAACTCCACGTTCCTCTGACACATATTGGCTCCCTTTCCTTGACACGTTAATAATTTTCCTTGCCAAATAAATGTTAACCCACTTTTATTCACATGTTCTTAACCTCCTTCCCTAGACACGTGTTAACCTCCCCTCCCCCTTGACACGTTACCCTCTTTCCCTTGGTATACACGTTAACCCTCTACCCCATGGAACACGTTAACTTTCTTCCCCTTGACAATTCCTGACCCCGTTTCCCTTGCCAAACGAGTAGGAACCAATTTGCATCAAGGGGTCTCAACAAGCACAGCTGCAGAAGCAACCTTCTCTCCTCCCCCTTGGACGGGCTGGGGTGTGTGCGGTGCTTGATGTGTTATCCTTTATCCCTCCCAGGACAGGCTGTACGTGTATGCTGTGTTTGGTGAGTTACTCGTCCTCCCCCAGCCAAGCCATGTGCTGTTATTCTTCCTCCCCCTAAGACATACAATGTGTGGTGCTCGCTGTGTTATCCTTCCTCTCCTCCTACTATGCAGTGCGTGATGCCTGATGTGTTGTGGTGTACCCCCACTCCCAGACATGTTATATACTGTGCTTATGTTGTGCCTGCTGTGCTGTCCTTCCTCCTCCTCTCCGCTGTGAGCTGTGTCACCCCTCTCACCCCCCATTAGTGTTGTGTTTGCAGTTACCCCCCCCCCCCATCCACAAAAACCACAGTCAGTATCCGTGGTAATTATTTCATTAAGAGCTTATGTAGACACATCCTGGGGCGCCATCTTTGTTACTGTTTACGATAACTTAATGTAGCCTTGCCTGAGCTAGTCCAGCCTAAGCTAGCAGAGCCTAAAGCGAAGTCTAACCTAACCTATAATAACCTAACCTAATTCTATCTAATTCAATAAAGACCTAGCCAAACCTAATGTAACCTAACCAAAGTCACTTATACTGAGGCTGAACTAATTTCGGATAATTTCAACAAAAACTTATATAGATCTACGAAAAACAAAATTCCAATTAAAAAGAACAAGCTGAGAAGAAAGTGAAATAACAAATATAAAATTATACTTAAAATCAAAATAAACAAAAAACAAATAACTAACTTCCCATTTCATTTACTATACTGGATATCCACTTTATATAAAAAAATATATATATATATCACATCTAATTCCACATAAAATCTATATAAGTGAAGACAGAGACTTGGCTGGGTGTACATGAACACACGCAAGACAGTCATAACTTACACGCTCACAAGCCCAAGGTCCTGAAGGTCACACACACACACACACACACACACACACACACACACAAATTAAATAAACTAGTTCTCGTATATACTCTCAGCGTGACGACTCCAATAACCTAACCTAACCTAAGGCTGTATTAAAGTGTGAGTGGGTGAGAAAGAGGAGAGTCTGTTGGACATATGCCCCGACCTCGCCTAACATGGTCGACTATAAGTTAACCTAACCTAACGTAACCTAACCTAGTCTAACGTGGGTAACCTAGTCTAACATGGTTAACCTAACAAACCTAACCTAGAGTATATTTTCCCAACTCAAGAAATAACACAACCTTGTTTAAACCAATTTGACTTAATCACCCCAACAGCTTCGTATACAAAGTCAGTGATTTTTGTCCAATAGTAAATTGTCAGGAGAGAGAGAGAGAGAGAGAGAGAGAGAGAGAGAGATCCTCCTGGCTTCACCTACAGGAACACAACACTAGTAACAGCGACGCAGTATGCGAGGGGAAGTGGGTGGTTAAGAGTTAAGTGCTGTATACACTAACACTCACTCACATGCCTCCTAGGATTTCCCACCAAGAAGGACCTGCCTGCCGGTATTTTTCCCCCAACAACATGGTGATGAAGCCAATTTTAGCTCACCTGAGTGGATCTTATTGCGTGACGTCACGTATCTTAATAAACAATGCCATGGAGCCAATTTCAGCTACCCGACTGACTCTTATTGCGTGACGTCACTGATGTAAATAATGCTATAGAGCCAATTTTAATTCACCTGATTGATTCTTATTACATAACTTCACTAGTGATTGTAAACAATGCCACGTGATTCTTGAAAGTATTTTAGTGATGGAAGGAAGGAGTTCTGAGGGAGGTACGGTAATGATGGAGGGAGGGTATACCATCCTAAGGGTGGGTCGAGTCGTGGGTCTAACAATGGGTGGTCCTGAAACTGTTTAGAGCTAGTTCTCCAGGTCACACATGAAGGCCAAGTCGCTAGATGGTGCATAAAAGTAACCTTCCACTAAAGCAAGTTTTACCATAAAGGTGTCACTTGTAACCGTATAATTTAAAGCATCAGAGCAGCTGCAAATACCGTACTACTGTACACTGTAGCCAAGAATGTCATCCACTCTACAGTACCAACAACAGACATCACCATCATCGCGATTAATTGTTGTTCCAATAATCTTTTTAATCTCCCCTCCCCCCCCCCAAAAAAAATATCAACTGCAAACAAAAAAAATTCATTTAGTATATTGGGGGAGAAGATTTTAGTTGCGTTCAGCTCTCCTGTACTGAAATAGCTGATGATTTACGTCCATGAGTTTTCTTTAAGAGCGGGTTAACGCACTAATATATATATATATATATTAACCTCAATTAAAAAAGGTAATAAAAACTAAAACACAAGAAATATCATTCTCGTGTATATATATATATATATATATATATATATATATATATATATATATATATATATATATATATATATATATATATATATATATATATATATATATATATACACGAGAATGATATTTCTTGTGTTTTAGTTTTTATTACCTTTTTTAATTGAGGTTAATATTGCAATTCCAAGACAGCACAAACTTCAATCTAAAAACCCAGCAAAGACCATCTTGGTGCGTGATTGTTGGATGTAGTATCAGATAAAGAGAGACAGATAAGTGGCCATGTTTATACTTTTACGACTGTCCACAAAGTTTACTATCAACCTTACATAGTTTCGCTGTCTGACCTCAGAAGGGATGTTGACAACCAACACTAAATTTAGGTGTAAATTCAGCGTGGAGACTTTTACACGCACGGTACAGTACTATAATACTGAACATGTTCAGGAGTGCACTAACCTAGCTTAGCTTAGCTTACCCTAACATAAGTTGGCCAAACCTTACCGTCTTCATATCTGAGGGGGTTAGCTACTAGTCCTTCACTCTAATTGTTCTCGGGCTGTTTTTACCAATCCCCTGAGGTTTGGTATCTCTCGGGGGCAGTTTTAATTTAATTCACTCGTCCAATTCACTGCCCTCCCCAGGCCCTACAACTATCATGGGTGGTACTTAAACAAACATTACTTATTGCAGGTGGTAATTAATACAGATTACTTATGCGTGGTTCTTACTCAAAACACTGCCTGTTATTCACGGTATTACAATACTGCCTGCTATTCACAATAATGGTACAAACAATATTCGTTAAACACGGTGTTACTACAAGCACTACCTGTTGTACACAGTAATACAAACGCTACGTATACACGATATTGGTACAAACTACTTATTATACTGTACTACATCTCGTACTTTCTAAATACATTTCTTATTTTGTTTGTACTAATTATAAAAAAACATTTATTTCACAAGAACTTAATACAAACACTGCTTCTTTAATGGAGTGTTTAAAGGCACTGCAGTACTTATTCAATGCAGTACCACAAACATGAGTTCCAATAAGAGGCACATAGTTCATAGGAGACCCGGATGTACGATAACCCTAAGTACTGACACAGCGACCAGACAATTTATTAAAACTGGCTACGGCCCTGTGGTTAAGGCCAGACGCAGAACAAACACATAAAATGCAGTACTGAACGGCCCAGTCACGCGCTGGTGGACGTGAACGTGTGAGCAACCGTTCACCACCTCCAGGAACCATAATAGAGATCGTGATCCTCAGATGATAACACAACGCGCCCGACGACAATAATGTCTCCTAATAACACACCTTCGGCCTGTTGAAAGAAGGCCAATATCAGACAAATACCAAGAACGATCCCAGCGAAGTTTTGGGTTAGATTATGATGTTTGGTTAGTTAGTGTTATTCACGTTATCTTTCTATTAGTTGGAATTTTGTCCGACTCCCTGGGGCTTGATGTTTTCACGCGCACACATCGCTCATAAATAACTCAACTACTTACCCATGGTGACAACTCGCCCAAAACATGCATATCAACATATTTAACTCAACTTGTCTGCGATGATATGCAGCACAAACACCGTAAAACACATGCAATGTATAATTCAACACCCATGTTTACAGATTCTTACGCTATCGTAAGCAAAGAGCTTAACTTATCGTACTGATGGAGTAACCACAAGGAGTTACAAACAAATAAGAACTTGGAACATTTCACCAGGAAGTTATACAGTATACCGGTACAGTACTCAAGAATAAGATGCCAAATGGCTGCAAATATTTACGCACGAGGTGACGAACTTGGAGGTGTTTCATTAAGAAACGTTTTCAGAGAAACGTTAACTGCAAAATAAGTCAAAATCGGGCTAGTAGGCCTGGCTGCCAGTTAGGGGCAGGATATACACGGCACACTGTAAAATGAGCCTTTTTCAGCACACAAGGAGCCATTGCTAGCAGTGTATTCGACCGCATTTCATTTCCCCAATTATAAATTTAAGGCATCCATTCACAACTGGGAGAACCAGGCGTGTGAACCTGTGCCTCAAGGACTGAAGGTGCGCTCAGCCGCCACACCCCTAAATGAGGATATTTTTTTAAATAAATATACTGTACACAGACGTTATCATAGCTTTAATGGTTACTATCAATATTCTTTGGTATTAATTATGGACGAGAGCGATGTGAAATATAAAGAGCGTCTGTTAAATTTTCCATAAACAACTTGTAACAAATACTCAACCAGACTAACATAAATGGTATACCTGGCATAGGGCCTGGATGGAGTTCCCACTAAGAAGGTAGTGTAAGGCATCTGGTTTTAGCTAGTATCAATAGTATAATTGTAATCTAACTGGATCAGATATATACAGGCAAAGCGGGAGATATAAATCTATCCTAAAACCTCTTACTTTTACCACTATGGAAACGTAAATATTTTTCGAGTGGTCAGTATGCCAAGTATGTCAACCTCTCTGAGTGGCCAATAAACAAAGTTCTCTGACTGGCCAGTAAGTTAAGCTCTGAGTGGTCATTAAGCCAAGCTCTTTGAATGACCAATGAATCGTGCTCTCTGAGTGGCCAGTAAAGTCAGGGGGTCATGAGATGGAGTCATTATTTACAGAGTTCACTGTCACTTCCTCGTCCCCACAACATTTTCACAACAATACGCAGAGACAAATAGCACAAACATACATTTCTAAAGGCACATATTTAACGTGTCAGTATAACGGCTCATGACAACAACACGGCGACAAGTGATAATAGAATATATTAAAAACTGGTTCTTTACAGGAGTGTCCGTCTCTCCCATGTCCACCACAGCCTCTAAACACTTCACTAACACACGTTAATATTGTGCAGTTAATCACCTTCCCATCAACCCAGCAAACTCATATTCTATTGAGTAAATCAACCTAATTTAACTTAACTACCACAGAATGGTAACTAGTCATGATGTTACTAGGGTAGTTCCACGATAAACAAGATATTCTGTACGTAGGAAAATAACAAAGGCGTTATATCCCTTTAATCTTGAGGTACAGTCTCGTTCAAGATTCTTCGAACACAGATGGAGACAGCTGGCAACTTCAGGGCGTTTGTTTACTATAGTCCGTATTATAATATACTGTAATACGGAACAACAAAGACCAACCATTAATTAAGCAACGGGTAACTAAGTAACCAATCACCGATCACTTTTACATTCATTCATAATTTTTACTTCGTATTATAGTAAATAAACGGCCTTAAGTTGCCAGCTGTCTCCAGCAGTGTTCGAAGAATCTTGAACGAGATTGTACATGGTCATTTTCAGGCTTGCTAGGTAGGACATATAATAAGAAAGACTAGATAATCATATTATATCCCGCCAAAATTTTTAAATAGAACAGAAGCCATAACGCTGATAAATTACGTTAGAAGAAGCACTGTTGAACTGAACTTAGATATTCATGATTTGAATATTGACCCGCAAAACTTCTTTTGCGTTAAGGTTACGGAAACAACGTCACGCGTATAAATGGGACAGTGGTAACCTTATACACTGTCCCTCATATTTCATGACGGGGTCAGAGGAAAGAGAGACGGCAGGGTAGCCCCAGAGGTGCTGGGATGTCAGCTTGCAAGGATCAGAGAGAGAGAGAGAGAGAGAGGCGTGGTAGCCTCGTCCACTAGTGGGTGATGCTGGGACAGTAGGTCACAGCCTCGCCCAGCACTCTACGTCTCATCTCTGGCACACTTTGAAAACCTTTAAAAACCCATCTGGTTTTGGTACAGTCTAGTCTTTTATACGACCTAATATTAAAACCATTAAGCAACGGTTGAATCTTAGCACATCTTCCTGTCGTAGTTTGTTTGCGTGTTAGAAAGGCTCTCACATCTGTGTTTAAAACTCGCTTCAGGTTGCATGTTGTTCAATTATATGGTTTTTTATATATGCACATATATAAACACAAACATTAACAACTCTTTTAAATGGAGTCGAGGTGGAGGACTGCAGATACTGTCTGTCGGTAAAGGAGGAAATAGCGAGATGATGTCGATAAAACTTCGCTGGGATCAAGTGTAGAATCACCCACTAAACCATATTTGGGAAACTTAAATGGTGTGGAAATCCAACCTATACGGCGAGGATTTAAATTAACAAATCTGGCGGGAGATTCTAACCTAACACAAACAATTTAACCAAATAGTGGTTCTAAATTTGCCAACCCTTAAACCTTACCTAAACTGCACGTAGGAAAATCGACGAGATATGCTGCTGCAGAGTTATCCAACAGCCGTGATCACAAACCTTGCCAAACACAGCAACGTAACTTACCCAACAAATCCATCGAAGCATACCAACAATCAATTATGCGATTATATCTTTATTATACGAAAATAATCATGATTTACAGTCCGGGAGTGGACTATTATAGATTCACATACTAATATTTTCCTCTCAATTGGAGATTATAAGAGCGGATCTAATTGGTTCATTTCCAGCAACAAAATAAAATGACAACACAAAATTGCATCAACATTAGAGAGATCTGTGTAAATTAAGAATAATTCGTGGTTATACTTTCCACACAGTAAGGCTCAAGGTATTATTAGGTTAGGTTAGATTACCTTGGTAGGGATAAGGCGGGTCCAGTTACTGTAGTCTCAGCAATTTCAACGTCTTCTTATTCCTTATATGTGATGCAAGTACCAGTTAGGGTGATTTTCACATCAATATGTACGAGATAATTTAATGTGAGTATATTTTTAGAATCCAACTTTGTGTCGTAACTTAACAGAACCAGTAAAAGATCTAACGCATGAACCTTTAAGAAAGCAAGCGGTGAGACTGGACACACACACACACACACTGGTGGTTGAGATATTAACTTACCCTAAAACAGTTGTTGTGACTGAAACGGTCAGACGATTTTCGACCAAGTGGGCGCCGATGACGACACCTGCTGCCTATTCCTGGCCGTCCTCCCCTTCTTATTAAAGCACTCGGCCCATTTTAGCTCAAGAGCCTTATAAGGTCAATAGAAGGAGGTGAATAGAGGCTGGAGGTCAGGGGTGAAGGGTCAGCGGGTGTGATTGGTCACCGTCTTGTTTGTTTTGGTTGTGGACGGGTAGGGAGGAGGTGCGTCCTAGATTGTAGCCCGATAACCTGTCAGTGTGCTTGCCTCGCTAAGTCTGTTTATCTCACAAAAAACTTCAGGCAGTGTTTTTGACAATTCTGGATGTATTTCAATTAATCAAAACAACATTACCACAACACACTTCACATATAAACAGCCCAGTTAAACCTTTTCCTTCTTTCGGTAAACTTTAGTTATTGATTGATGTTTTTAGAACATTTAAGCGTTGCATATTATTGAGGCGTTGGCCATCTCAACCCCTGCAATGCTTGCCAGGGGTCGTGTGGTCGCCGCTGCTCAACTGGGCGTGATTCTGGTTGTTTAAATCTCGCCTCCGTGACCTACCACACAGCAGCCATATTTAAAACACCTCACACCCACCTCCCTTCACCTCTACACTTTCCAACACTTCACTCACCGGGTAGAGAATATCCCCAAGAGTCTATAAATAACTGGGAAGTTATCCAGGAAGAGTGACAGTAGCGACACTTTCCCCCAACACACACCCTCACCAAACACTCGCGAGTGTTCAACTTCACGAAAGTGCCAGACTTGTCGGGCTAGGTCGTACGGTTGGCAGCGGGGAGGTGCCTGCTCCCATGATTTACGGTACGACAATGAGACATCTCACTCTCACTAAGAAATTGGAATTATCATTGTAATTATTTTAAATGGCGTGTTAGAACGTCATGCCACACTGAGATGTTATATGTTAGTTAATATAACGTTACCAACACTGGGAACAATGTTAAAGTAATCGTACACACCATTTTTTTTTACATCGAACATAAGCTAAATTCCGTACAATGCCACGTTACAATATTAGACCTTGGCATGGTTTATTATTACTAACATCATTATTAAGACCGTTGTTGCTGCTACTGGCATTATTATTTACACATATATTTACAGAAAACAATTATACTGTTTCAGCTTGATGTTTGGATTCTACATTTTAACACAGATAGATATAAAGATAAAAAACATTTAGAGAGAATTAATAGAAATCGAGAAAGAAGGAAACATAAATATCCATAATCAACACTTCCTGTAAATCACCGAATCAGCCATTGTTTTGCCTTATACCATACACCCATTCACCACACTAATTCCTCATCCTAGCACCTTACTCCTTATCCTAGACACCAAATACGTTATCACTTACTACCTTCCTCCCCACTTGTCTATCTCTCTACCTAATTTCTTAGCCCCGACGAACAGCAGTAGTCAAAACCTGAGCTAGTACTGGTGGTTTGTTTAGGTTAAGTGAACATTACTTTTAGTTAGAGAGGGTAAGTTTAGGTTGGATTACATTTAGATAGTTTGGGTTAGTCTAGAATCTAGACTATATCACAATTGTCGAGTTAACATCTAGATTCTAGTCCGTCTGGGTACACGAAGGATGAATTACCCGAGAATGGAGTTTTACCATACAAGTACTGTTACATTTTTTTCAGCAGTCACGTATAGTTAGGTGACGTAAATATGTGTTGGGGGTTAATCTGTCTTAGTTTAAGGTCACTAACGCACTAAGACCCATTTTTCCCTGGCATGTGTGTCGAGGAACTTAAGTTCATTATGTAAGATCCCCACTAAGCAATGATTATTCTAGATACCGCCTGGTAATGGGTAAATTTTATTATCGACCTGAGAAAAGAATATACTGTACAGTTTGTAAACTTATCTACTATTTCGTGCTTGCATATTGTTAAACTTGAACCATGTTGCATTATTCAACTCAAATGATCCACAGCATCTATTTGATATATATTTCTTAATGGTACTTGGATCATTAAATGAACAATGTGTAAAATAAAGCAAAATCATCGAGCAAACAGGTCTAAGCCTTTAAGTAAGTTTCCCATTGAAGTACAAGTTTTCTATGATATTCAGGGAGCATTAGAAAACATTTTATGGGAAACTTGTATAGTTTAATTTTTCCATATACTCCCCTAATATTTTCGCCATGTGTCAGCTTACAATGGCCGGTTGGGCGGTCGACACTTTTTTGTTACACACTGTTGGCAAGTACAGTGTTGCACGTGTATGGACTTATAATTTTATTTGGTAAACAAGTCATGGCTGCTTCACATAAAGCGACCCCGTCGGCATAGAAACAGGAAAAATGCAATTCCTCTATTGTTTAGGGAACCTAGGGGTACTTTTTCCCTAAAGTTGCTCCTCACGAGACGGTATTGTAAATTATTACTTGTATTACTTTATTACTTATACTACATTTATCAAGTACTGTGGACGCAGCACAGACCGAGGTGATACAGGAGGTGGCAAACGAGATTTCAAGTCAACTAAATCTCTTATTCAGGAGATCCTTAAATCAATGAAAAGCGCCAACGGACTGGAAATCATCCAGCGTCACTCCAGTATACAAGAAGAGTAGAAAAAGTGCAGTAGAAAACTCCAGGCCGATCAGCCGAACATCTAATATATGTAAACTCTGAGAAAATTCTGAAGGACACTACCATCCAACACTTGACCGAGCAGTTTTATCAGTGTATTACAGTATGGTTTAATGGAAATAAATCTGAGTGGTGATAAATGGAGTATATTATTAATGGGAAAAGGTTATCAGTGGAGTACCACAAAGGTCTATCCTTCGACCCACCCCTTTTGTGATCTACATAAACGACATAGATGAAAATATATCGACTCATCAAGTTTCTGAACGAAACAAAGACAGTTGGGAAGGCACCAAGTGAAGACGATGCCAAAACAATACAGAAAGACCTGCATGAACTGTTCATATACAGGCGTTGCGATAAACAAGTCACTGAAGACGGCGAAGCGAGATAAACAAAATGAGATTTGGAAATTATAAAGCGTACCTCTGAGCACTGCACAAGATGGGAAAATACTTTTTCAACTGTATAAATTTCACGTGCACCCTAGTCTGGATTACTGTATACAGGCATGGTAACCGTACCTCCAGAAAGATCTAACATCCCTAGAAAAGGTGCAACACAGAGCGACTAAGATGATTCCGAAACTATGTCATATTGATTATCCAAGTAGACTGATGGCCTTGGGACTAATAGCCCTTCAGACAAGGCACAATAGAGCAGCTCTCATCGAAACATTAAAAATCTTGGAAGGGGTTAAAATGTGAACCCGAGCTATTTCTTTGTGATGCCAAGCACCACTAACACGAGGGAACATACATAACTACAAGCTCGCCAAGTTATTATGCAGAAAAAAATACCTCTTCACGCAAAGGGTGGAGGGTGGTAGGCCTATAGAACTGTCTACCAGCTGTAGAATCACGAACAGTACTGGGCTTCAAAATAGCCCTCGACAAAATTATCAAGAACAATGGAGGGATCCTACACAGACCACTGGTCTCCTTCTCTCGGGATGGCCACGTTAGGTAAATAAGGTAAACTTACTTATGTCATAAAAGGCGTCGATGTATTGTAACATACTCTATTAATTACATTAATTAATGGTTGGGAATAAAACTGCATCACTATGTTAAGGAAGATACAAAAAAAACACAGTTGGTTTTAATATATCTATACAGTATATAATATATCATAGAGACTGGACAACTGACTAGATGCTTTCTTGGACTAACAAACTAATAAGCATAGCCGCTATATCTCTATAACAACTACAGGTATAGCAATGTGTAGAGCAGTGGTGAACAGCAGGTTTAAGCTCTCACAATGTTGCAAGCTTATACAACCCAACAAAATCTTCTTATTGTGATTAAGACACAACAAACACCTCCAGTGTTGTAAGCTTCTGGTTCACCCAGACTGGTGACCAACCTTAACAATAATAAACACGTTAATGTTTTCAGCTTCATATCTCGTCATTCATCCATCACCATCTCAGATTCTCAGGCCAATCTATTTTTTGTCTGCCGAGTTTAACCAAACCTTGATGGAGGATAAGCGGGTGTTATTCATCTAGATATGGTGGTGCCTGAAATTTCTGCCCTCAGAATTAAAACACAAGTTGTAATAAAAATCATGTAAACTGATAAGGCTTCAAGTCTGGATGAGATTTCTCAACTTGTTCTCAAAAATAGTTCAACCAAGTTTTCTCCTGTCCTAAACTCTTCAGACTTTTTCTTTGTTTCAGTTTTCTCTTCTTCGTGGAAGGATGCCAGTACTGTTTCGTCTCGCAGAAACTCCTGACAAAGTTCATTTATACCTTAAGACTAACACCCCATGGGACCCTCTGCCACGGGGGTGTTTTTCCTTGTATCAAATATTTTCGTTCTCTGGTAAGGTGACGCCTCGGTGAATAGACCTGACAAAACCACAGATCTCGTTCTCCCTGCAGGAGGGTAAGCTTTCAAAATATACAAACTAATTCCATGTTGTGGCTCTTCCAATTGTTCATCAGTATTATTAAGAGATTGCCGCATAACACACCCAATGTTGTGAACTTACCACCCAACAAGTTAAAGTGAACATTAGAACATCAAAATTGAACACTATACAGAGAAAAATGTCCCCGTTGTCATGATAATTACAGATATTTCCTTCTGGCTGAGACACATATCCTTCACGTGTTGATGAATAAGATTATGGTGATAAATAAGACGAAAATAAAGCGTGTCGATGAAACTAGATCTATAAACCCCACGGTAATAAATGTTTTATAATACGTCCTTGAGATAAGTATTTAATTAACAGGTGCCACTATCAGGCTCTCGCTTGACTCAGCCATATCAATGTTTGTTGTTACCGTCCACACTGTATATTTCTGGCTAAATAAACCTGGCTGAAACGATGTATAAAATAAACTAATAATGACATGACTACGACGATATCCAAATTAAATATATAAATGAATGAGTGACTAGAGTTACATATTGAGACTGATGGGTGAAATATGAGTAAGAGAACAATGAAAATACTATACTGGGTCTGATACCATATAGAAAACGTAAAGGTATATCCATAGAAAACGTAATTATGTACACTAACTTAGGTATTAATGATATTTGTAATGTTTTGAGGTAGAAAAATTACCTTAAGGTATTTTAAATATATAGTTATACCTCCATATCTTGTTTATTAAGAGATTTTGGTGTTGGAAAAATCGAGCGTCTGATCCTAAGACATTTTAGAGCTTGTTAAGGAATGTTGATGTTTGAAGTATACTAACTTTTCACCCTACGAGAATTTTACGAAACACAGTTAATATTAAAGTATCAGATGAGGTAATTATATCTCCCTATTTTGTATCTACATTTTTATATCTTTATCTCTCAACACTCTGCGAGATTATGAGATAGTTCTACCTTAGCATACTTCACCATCATCTTCATAAGAGTGAAACAGAAGGAAAGAAATGAAGGAATCTCTAAAAGGTTGGAAATACAGAACAAATTTCCTTACTCGTGTTAGATTAAGTGAGCCTTGAGTAACTTCCATCAGTGTATGGACGACGCATGCCAAACTTGTATCACCTGAAGATTAGACACCCCACCTTATATGACCTGATGATTAGACACCCCACCTATTTGACCTAAAAATTAGACACCCCACCTAATTTGACCTAAAGATTAGACACCCCACCTAATTTGAGATTAGACACCCCACCTTATCTGACCTGAAGATTAGACACCCCACCTAATGTGGCCTGAAGATTACCCCCGCCCCTAACGTTACCTGGGATTAGGTTAGATGAGGGTAGGTTAGGGTGGTTGATATTCAGGTGAAATAAGCTGTGGTGTCTAATCTTCAGGTAATCTGGAAGTTGTTTACGTGTGTGTATTCTACCAAAACACAAACAGGACAGTCCATTCAGAGTTAGTGTGGGTTATCTGTGCCTGAAAATGATGAAAAGTGTATTGAACTAATATAGAAAATATATATAAACACGTTAGTATTCTATTTCTCTCAGCCTAAGACTTTACAGATATTCAGAATGGCAAAAAAGTGACGATATAAACAATGTGTTGATGTTGTTTAACGAGTGTAGTGGATAAATTATCTATCATTTATACCTAAATCTGTACTTGTGCGAATTTTTCAATTAAAAAATCTGAACACTCTCTCTCTCTCTCTCTCTCTCTCTCTCTCTCTCTCTCTCTCTCTCTCTCTCCATCGTGTTTTCTTTACGTTGAGTTTTAACACAGAATTACAAAAATGTAAAATAAGTCAAGACCAGGCTAAGTTTACAATTCATCATACAAGACCATAAGTGTGTTACAGATGGCTCACACTTCCCAAAGTACAGTAAATACTATGAAAGACACAGCCATCAGAGCCTGGCATACCACACACCTTTGGAGGCTATACCGAGTTGATCGTTATCCTATCTGCCTGAGTCACTAGTGTTCCCTCTCAAGGCCACAGTGACATGAATATAGAAGCTACACCTGGAGAACTTCCCCCAGTGTTTCTCCTCGTAGTGGACCACGCTCTTCACTTGTACAACCAACCTCATTACTTCACTAGGGAAAGAGAGGCGCCAACTAAGTGCTTTTTGACTTACCAATACTGATGTTAATTCATTTTCAGTTTAGACGTTTCTCCTATATTATAATCATGAGTTCCCTGTAGTAGATATTAACAAACATCATGCATTTTTAATTAGGTTAAAATTTTTAGTACTAAGTGAACAAATGGGTTAATAAATATATCTTTACATGGGTGATATAAGTATAGTGCAGTTATTAGTAGTTATAGACTATTAGATTCCACTCCTTAACACTATTAGATGTTACTATTCGCTGCTGGGATTCAAGATTCTAACTTTAGTGTCTGATATTCTCTTTACTCTGCTCGTCATGGACCCTGAGGGAGGGAAGGACGTGAAGGGGAAGGTATAAATGGAAGAGGAGGAAGAAAATGACGTGGAAGAGGAGGAAGATAAAAATGATGAGGACGAGGAAGGGGACACTGTGAGAACCGAAGGGGAGGAGGAAGCAGTGAAATTAGGCAATAAAAATCTGGAACTAGAAGCAGTGGATGGACGTGGGTCCTCCCTGGGCGTGTGTGGGCGTGTGGGGACAGAGGGGAGAGGAGAGAAACGTCCACTACTCGGGGAGGAGCGGGAGGGGCGAGGATCTTGGGTCGTTGAGGGACATTGACTCGGCTGCGACGTTGGGGAGAGGCGAGGATGAATCGTCGGCGACCGTACTGGAAGGAAGGTCTTGGGGAAGCGATGTTTGAGTGGGGACGAGGCTGGAGAGGAGGAAGGGTCCTGGTCCACGGGGGAGGGGAGAAAAGTTACTGGCGAAGGGCAGGAGAGTGGGGAGGAGCTGGTGGGTGATCGTCTGTGGGAGGACTGATACTTAAAGTCCCCAGCAGACAGTTCCTCGGGATCGTTCGGTGAGTCAGGAGAGTGTCGAAGTTTCTGAATCGACGTCGTTGTTGTGGGAGACTGTTGGAGACGCTGATGGTGGTGTGTGGTGGGGTGTGGTAGTGATGGTTGTGGTGGTGGTGTGGTTGACTCCGGCTGGCTTGTGTTGTTGAGGGCGTGTGAGGGTGTGGTAGAAGACGGTTGCTGGCACTGGTTGGAGTCGTCTGTGTGAGGCTGTGGTGGTGAGGGCGGTGGCGCGCGGGTACCATACAGACTAGACACTATCACGGGGAAATGACTTCGAACCTCTACTTCGGGTGAGGCCGGCCTCTTGTCCTTGAGTAACTCCTCCACAGTAAAGACTGAGGTCCTGGGCGGCCGGGGAGGTACAAGAGGCCGGGGGAGGAGGTTGTGTCGAGGAGGGAGTTGCTGGGCCGCGACAGAAACACTCGGCCCAGGGGTGACATAATCAGAAGACACTCCTTGTTGGTGGTGGTGTTGGTGGTGGTGGTGATGGTGGTAGGGGATGAGGGCGGCTGCAGCAGCGGCGGCGGCGGCTGCATGAGGCAGTAGAGGTAGCGTGGGTGGCATGAGAGAGGCAAGGGCCAGACTGACACCCGCGTCCATGCCCACGGTAGAGGTCGGGACATCACTACCTACACCAGACCCGGGGAACAGCACGGCGCCGTAGTAGGGAGATCCTGCAGGGAGAAGAGGGTAGAGCACTGGGCTTTGGGTACAGCCATTCAGTCCTTAACGAGTGATTGTTGGTTAAGTTCATGCCATATAATTTACGGTTCACGTAACCACGAAAGAAAAAACTAAATTACCTCTGTTCTAGTCTAGTCTAAAAATCAAACTTAACCAAGTCGGATCACGTGAAGATTAGACACCTTAGCTTATTCCAGCTTAAGATTAAATCACCATAACAGTAACGCTAACCTAACACTAACATAACCCACTCAGGTAGCATTGGGATGTTTAATCACCACAGAATCCGATGATGACTCAAATTAATTAACCAAGCTGGGACACGAAGTCTAATTAATTATCCATTTATAAGAAAAACAACTATTCAGCAGTTTGAAATATATGACATCAGAGGAATGATCAAAACGATATATTTAAACCAATTTTCCAAAACTATTTTCTGTGTCCAAAATATTCAATACATAAAGTAAAATTAAGGTTTTACAAGAGATAATCCGGTAATGAGTTAAGAGTTATTAATCAATGTCAGGTTGACTGCCTTTAAAGATAAAACCATTCCAGGAATCCCACAAATGCGAGCGTTGGGAGCGTGAATTCTAATGGTCTTTAATTCTCTGGTGACACCCAGGAGTCTCCTACACCCCGCCAAGATATCAAGTTATCACGTCTCTCTCCCTCAAGTGTCCAAAACTTTAATCTCTCTTAATTCATTCTTAATTTACGGCGACCCCTAGAATCTTAATTACTCACGGCAAAGCATTGAGGATAATGAGATTTCCAGCTGTAGATAAGTTGGCTGTGACACCCAGACAGTGTGACTTGGACGGTGAGTTCTTTTATGTTTCTCTCCTCGTAATACGTCGCTGTTTAAGTCACAAATTAACCAAATGTATTCTTTTTGTGCGTGTGAAGTATCGCTAACCAATTAATAGCTAAAATATAGGCTATTAATGCCTCTAAGACGAGTAATATTAGGTGAAAAACGGCTAAGAGCAGTGAAAACCAAGGGGTCGAAATTTGATGCCGATAATGACGGCCTACTTTTACTGCTCTATGGTTCTCTTCTTGTAATTATTCGTTATTGACGTAAGAATAATATTATAAGAAGAACATACTCTTTTCCACAGCAATTATATTCCCAAAGAAGGCCTTTAAATGCCTCTGAGACGAGTATTTCCAGGTGAAAAATGGCCAAAGGCAGTGGAAAACGAAGGGCCGGGTCGAATTTAGATGCAGATACCGACAATCCTCTTTTGTTTTCCCCGCGCGACGCCATTTGCATTTCTTTTGTTTTTGGAGGATCTCTCGCCTGATTGATTTTTAGTTCCAGTGACGCGATGCTCTGAGCTGCTCCCTGGGGCCTGTGTGTGTGTGTGTGTGTGTGTCTCTTAATGTGGTGCTACTTATTACCTGCTACTTAAGGATATTACTTTACTTATAAGTTATAATGTACTATCATTTTATCACCAACTACGTAACACCTGCACTGTATATTACTTCATTTCTTCTTTTGTTACTTATAATAATGCTACTTACTATAACCTACATTAACATACTATTGCTACTTATCACGTACTACTTAAAACATTAGTTATATTATTACTTTAATACTACTTATAAAGTTATAATACAACACCACTACTTACCACTAACACTACTACTACTACGTAACCCTTCTATATGTTGGTGAATATGTGTTACTTCCTTGTTTATTATAAAGAATTAGTAAATTATGTTACTTATACTCTTCTACAACCTATTCGTCACCTATCCCTGGTAAATGGGTACCGAGCTTTACAGTCGGGAAAGTGAAGGAGGTCGAGTGCAGTACCGTGTGATGCGTCCCCACTGTTCCTCACGGCCAGTCAAGCCTCTGGGACCCATAATTCGCTCTCTACTTGTA
This sequence comes from Homarus americanus, assembly GCF_018991925.1. NCBI lineage: Eukaryota > Metazoa > Arthropoda > Malacostraca > Decapoda > Nephropidae > Homarus > Homarus americanus. Next base: position 7,721,153 of record NW_024723833.1, on the reverse strand, counting down.
AGGTCTCTATTATATGTCTTCTATTACCTATAACTAATTGTTCATTTATTATAATAATTATTTTTATTTCAAATGGTAGTCTTATCACTTCATAATCTTACTACCATTGTTGTTATTATTATTATTATTGTTGTTGTTGTTGGTCGTTGTAGTAGTATAGTATCAGTAGTATAATTAATGTTATGTACTGTAGTTAACTAGCTACTGTTACTATCCTAACTATCACTATACTGTACCATCATTTACTCTACAGTCCGCTATAAACGTCACCAACAATACACTCACAAAACAAAACAGTTACACCAAGTTTCAACACAATCCGACACATCATTCCTCACCTGCAGCGGCAGCGGCAGCCACGGCAGCGGCGGCGGTGACAGCGGCGTGGCTAGGAGCGGCGGCCGTGGCGGTGGCGGCTGAGGCGGCTGCGGCGGCGGCGGCGGCCTCGTGAGGGGTCCAGAGGCCGGAGTTTCGCAAGATGCGGTTGATGGATGAGACAGAGGGGAGGGAGGCCGTGTCACACACCCTCTGACACGACAGTTGTTCCCGGATCTCCCAGGCGAACATCCCGGGGTTGTCCTGCTTCAGCCTCAGGATCTTCTTCACCACCGTCGGAGTGGCTACTTGCTGAAACACCACCAACAGGCACATGTATGTTGGCCACTCATCAGTTACCTTAGACTACATTTGGTTAGGTTAGGTTACGTCAACAATCCTAAACGTAAAGTAACCCAACCTCATCATTAATTAAGTTATATATGGTAGGAACTTAACTATCAGAGAATGGTGTAGGCCCAGCCAGAACTCATCGTCCTAACCCACTACCCTCCCCTCCTTCCTCCCTCACCATCATAATTACAGGTCGTCACCAGGTCCTCCGCTGCACATCAAGGCACCAGGCGTCCTCAGCCCCGCGGGAGACAGATCAACTTTAAATAGTTTCTTAAATAGATTTTTTCACTGACAAGAGAATATCATGACGGTAACGCAGCATTTTTAATTTAGTCTTTATTTTTTCATTCTTTTTTTTATACTAAATTTCCTTTTATGTTAACCCCAGGGGTGATGGTTGGCTATATTCTGGACTAATGGAAAACGGGATGTTGGTGTTTTTATCAGTTTCTTCACAGGGATATCTATTCTATTTACAGTAGGTAGATATTGATAGAGTTACCCGAGAAGTATATGTGGTAGTTTATATCACCTCTCTTTATCTACCCCCTCCGTCTCTCTATGCATCAATCCACCCCTCCACCCATCCATCCATCTATGTAACCCTCCCACCATCTACCTGTCCATCCATCTGTCCATCCATCTATCCATCCACCTATCTATGGAACCCTCCCTTCATCTACCCATCATCCCTCTATCCATCCATCCTTCTAACTATCTAACCCTTAATCCATCCACCTATGCGTTCCTCCTCCCCTCTATCCATCCATCCCTCCATCCATCAACACTCACCTTGGGTTTGCTCCCTCCTATAGACCCGGGTTTGATGGAGCCCGTCTCGTAGAACCGCGTCAGGATCTTGGAGACGCACCCGTGGGAGACCAGCAGCTGCCGGGAGATGTCGCACGGACGGACGCCCATTAACGCCATCTCTACGATCCGTCGACGTACGTAATCCGGGAGGGGCCGTCCGTTCACGAACACCCCACCTAACTGGTTGACTCCTGCCTGACCTGTGGTGAGGGTTTGTGGGAATTAAGGTCATGTAGAAATCAGGGTTTTTTTTTTTTAGGGTGGTGGTCAAGTCAGGTGGGTAAAGGTCACGTCAGGGGGAAGTTCAGGTTAAATGAAGGTCACGTCAGGGAGAAGTTAAGGTCAAATGAAGGTCACGTCAGGGAGAAGTTAAGGTCAAATGAAGGTCACGTCAGGGAGAAGTTAAGGTTAAATGAAGGTCAGGTCAGGGGAGGTTAAGGTGTAATGAAGGTCGGGTCAGGGAGAAGCTAAGGTTAAATGAAGGTCACGTCAGGGAGAAGTTAAGGTTAAATGAAGGTCAGGTCAGGTCAGGGGAGGTTAAGGTGAAATGAAGGTCGGGTCAGGGAGAAGCTAAGGTTAAATGAAGGTCACGTCAGGGAGAAGTTAAGGTTAAATGAAGGTCAGGTCAGGGGGATTAAGCTCTAATAAAAGTCAGAAAAAGGGAGAATGGTTAAGGTCAAATGGAAGTCAGATATGGGGAAAAAAGGACAAAATTAAAAAAAAAATAAATATAATCCACCAACTCTAAAATTTATGACAATTTCTCCTACTTCGGATACATAAATATACGCTCATTAGTCCTTAACTTAAGTATACGTATAAAGTTCTGCTATGTTCTCTGTATTAGTGAAGTGGTTTATTAGTATAGAGGTTTATTAGTATAGTGGTTTATTAGTATAGAGGTTTATTACTATAGTGGTTTATTAGTATAGAGGTTTATTACTATAGTGGTTTATTAGTATAGAGGTTTATTACTAGGGCCCGGATAGTTATGCACTAAAAAACCATGAAATATGCATGCAAATATGCACTAAAAACAGGGGAAATATGCATTTATATGCCACTTATAAAGCCAAGAATGCAGGTTATACGGAAACAAAATAGAACAAGCCTTTCTCCTTATGATTTCCATCGTGTCCTTGAACAATTGTGAAACATAGTTCTTACGTAATGTTGATTCGTCAGGCACCTTTTTTCCAGTATACTGTTCCAGGAATGACTTTAGGCACTTGTTATTCAGTTTATGCAATGGAATATCCGCTGAAACAAATGCCTTGCACAAATCTGCGTTGAACTGGGAACGATCAGGCCCTGACTTACTGGAACATGCAAGAAGTAGTTGTTGCTCCTTTTGTGCACTATTGGACTTAACAGCTTCGAGTCGGATGTGCTTGCTTGTTTTAAGGTGTTGTTGGACTTGAAATTTCTTGCTCGCTGTCACTGGTGCTTCACAATATTTACAAAACAGTACACTTCCATCAGTAGTAAATGCATCAAATTCCTTTACATATGATCTCAGCACTTCATTTTGGTTTCTTTGTACTTTCGGCATTTTCACGAGCAGCAGAAGAGAGTAGCTCCACACAGCAGCACTGCTCCTGACTGACTAACTCACTAGTCCAATGAGTCATGACCAGGTGTGGAAACGACAGATTAAAGCGACGTGACCTCACCTCACTTCACCTAACCACACCTCACCTCACCTCCCAGTACCACGTGTGCTCATTCAGTGGCAACAAAGAGATACTGCCATATGAATATTTTACCAAAATATGCATTTATATGCAGTTATCTAGGTAATATGCACTTATCATAGAAATCACGCAAAATATGCATTTGCATATGAAATATGCAAATGCATAACTATCCGGGCCCTATTTATTACTATAGTGGTTTATTAGTATAGAGGTTTATTACTATAGTGGTTTATTAGTATAGAGGTTTATTACTATAGTGGTTTATTAGTATAGAGGTTTATTACTATAGTGGTTTATTAGTATAGAGGTTTATTAGTATAGAGGTTTATTACTATAGTGGTTTATGAGTATAGAGGTTTATTAATATAGTGTTTTATTAGTATAGAGGTTTATTACTATAGTGGTTTATGAGTACAGAGGTTTATTAATATAGTGTTCTATTAGTATAGAGGTTTATTACTATAGTGGTTTATGAGTACAGAGGTTTATTAATATAGTGTTTTATTAGTATAGAGGTTTATTACTATAGTGGTTTATGAGTACAGAGGTTTATTAATATAGTGTTTTATTAGTATAGAGGTTTATTACTATAGTGGTTTATGAGTACAGAGGTTTATTAATATAGTGTTTTATTAGTATAGAGGTTTATTACTATAGTGGTTTATTAGTATAGAGGTTTATTAGTATAGTGGTTTATTACTATAGTGGTTTATTAGTATAGTGGTTTATTACTATAGTGGTTTATTAGTATAGAGGTTTATTAATATAGTGGTTTATTAGTATAGAGGTTTATTACTATAGTGGTTTATTAGTATAGAGGTTTATTACTATAGTGGTTTATTAGTATAGAGGTTTATTACTATAGTGGTTTATTAGTATAGAGGTTTATTAATATAGTGGTTTATTAGTATAGAGGTTTATTACTATAGTGGTTTATTAGTATAGAGGTTTATTACTATAGTGGTTTATTAGTATAGAGGTTTATTAATATAGTGGTTTATTAGTATAGAGGTTTATTAATATAGTGGTTTATTAGTATAGAGGTTTATTACTATAGTGGTTTATTAGTATAGAGGTTTATTACTATAGTGGTTTATTAGTACTTATTTGTGAAATTTGTGTAAAGTGGTTTAATAACTCATACTTATTGACTTAGGAAATTAATGTAAAGTATATCAGTATTTACTTATCAAATCTGCATAGTGTGTGTGTGTGTATGTATGTGTGTGTGTGTGTGTGTGTGTGTGTGTGTGTGTGTCTGTGTGTGTGTGTGTGTGTGTGTGTGTGTTACTGACCTGTGTGCGGCATCGTGACTGTCTCCTCCTCCTCCTCTGCCTGCCGGTGCCTGACTCACCCTGTTAAAGAGCCCTTCATTAGTGCCACAAACACCTTACCTACATCAGTCAAGGGGGAATAAAACAAGAGGAAATTGGTTACCTGTGTAAAGTGTGTTTGGTGATGGTGGTCGTGTACACATCACCAAGTGTACACATCACCTAGTGTACACATCACCAAGTGTACACTTCATCAAGAGTACACATAGCCCTACAAGTATACATTTTAGATATACGCATTACAAGTTGTGCATATCAGCAGGTGTACATATCGGCAGGTGTACATATCGGCAGTTGTACATATCGGCAGGTGTACACATGAGTCAGATGATGAGGTCACGAGATAGAGGACATCCCCGAGTATACCTATTAACACACACCCCTCCCAGCCCCCTCTCACCCCCCACCCCTCCCCTTCTTCCTCTCCCTCACCCTTCCCTCCTCACTCTCGCCTTCTTCCTTTCCCTCTCTTTCTTCCTCTTCCTTACCCTTTCCTTCTCTCCGTCCCCCCTTGCCCTTCTCTCATCCCTCCCTTCCTCACCTTACCTTTTCCTTCTCCTTTCCTCCACACTCTCATCTCCCCCTCCATCCTCTCTCCTTTCATCATCACCCTCTCTCTCCCCTCACCTTCTTCTCCGTTCCCCCCCTCTTGCCTCTTCTTTCACCAGTCGACCTCTCCCTTCATTTCCCTTACCACATTTCTTTCTATCCTCGACTTAGAGAGAGAGAGAGAGAGAGAGAGAGAGAGAGAGAGAGAGAGAGAGAGAGAGAGAGATGATGATGATGACTGATTTGCATGTGAGTCAACTTGGTACAGTCGGAGGTGGTCAAAACTATTAAGAAACATGAGGAAGGGAGGGAGGGAGGGAGGGGATTAAGTAACGGAAGGAAGAGGGAAAAGATGAAGGACGAATAATGAATGAGGAGGAGGAAGAGGTGGAGGAATAATAATGAGAAAGAGACGTGAGGAAAAAGAAGAAACAAGCAAAGAGAGAAGATGAAGATATAAATAAAAAGAAGAAGAAGAAGATAACAAGAAGAAAAATATAGGCCTAGTTCAAAGCTTCAATAAGGTTGATTTTAGCCAGAAATATTACAGGATTTTCGACTCGCTGATGTCACTTAGTTTGTTACTCTCTTGCCTGAGCAACTGCTGTAGAAGATACACACACACACACACACACACACCTAGAAAAAGTGCAAAAGAGGGCATGCAAGATTATTCTCTCCCCTTCCTACTCCACATATCAAGAAGCGCTCAACACACTGACCCTTTCGACTCTCACTGACCATCACCACGACCTCATCTGCAAATTTGGTAAGAAGCTTCTACACCATCCCCGACACCGGCCCCTACTACCACCTGAGATCCCCTGTCCGAGAATTGCTGTTCGACACCACAACCGCATCCAGCCCATACGTGCACGAACTGATCGCTATAAGAACAGCCCAGTCCCAACCATTGTAAAAATTATCAATAACATGTAATAAATCAGTGTATTCACTCCCAGTAAACACTGCTCCCTACACTGTCACTATGTTGAAATGAACTGTATTTTGAGCTGATCCCCATCTAAGTTACTATATGTCTTATTTGTGTCACTTATGTCACTTGTATATTATTTGTAATTCGTAACCCATTCCCCAAATATGTAACTGTATATTTTCAGCCTTCTGGCTGCCAAGCTCTTTCAATAAACCGTTAATTATTATTATTATTATTATTATTATTACACACACACACACGACATTACACCCCCCCTCCACACCCGTAACTTACTTGTACTGAGAAAAATTAGTGATTACAGAAAGTCTTGGGGAGTCAGGACCCAGAGTGACGAACAATGCCGCAATTATTTATTTTTTAGGGACAACTTAAGAAAACTGTGTGGTGCGACTATCAGACGGGACAGAGGAGAGGCCAGGCCCACAGGGACACACCCACGTCCCCCTGGGAGATACACACACGTGCTCAAACGCGCGTGTCTGGACGTGTACGTGTGTGGGGGGTGGGGTGGTTGTATACACTTGGTGATATACACGGGGCCACTCGCACACATATTAAAAAATGTAACGTATATAGTGATAACCACACATACGTGTACACACACACACACACACACACACACACACACACACACACACACACACACACACACACACACACACACTCCCAGATAATCAATACTTCACATTAACTGGGCTAAACGTCTCTCGGTGGAGGTGAATCATTTTTCCTAACCTAACCTAACCAAGCCTAGCCTAGCCTAACCTAACCTACGTTCATTAATGTGATGAAATAGATGAAGAGGAAGATTGGAAGAGGTGAGAGAAGATGACAGATTATTTGTTTTGAGGTGGATTAAATTATAAACAAAGAAGAAGAAAGAGGAAGGAAGAAGAAGAAGAAAGAGGAAGGAAGAAGAAGAAGAAAGAGGAAGGAAGAAAAAGAAGAAAGAGGAAGATGAGAATTAAGAGGAGGGAGGAATAAGAGAATGAGAAGGGAGAAAGAAGAACAAGAACAACAACAACAAGAAATCTACCAAAGAATGATAACAGGAGACTTAAAAAAAACACAATATTAAACTAACAAATAATAATCTCATTTACACATTGCGGGGGGTAATAACATCACTTAGACTAATGAAATAATTACAAGATGACCAGAAGAAAATAAACTAAATATTCCTAATTAAAACTATTTACATGAACTCGGTAAAATAATTAGCAAATATTACATAATTAGGAGGTAATAAAAACAAATTTAATCTCTAATAATAATAATAATAATAAATAATAATAATAATAATAATAATAATAATAATAAAAAATAATAATTATAATAATAAAAATAATAATAATAACAATAATAACAGCAACAAATACATCATTATCAAAAGGTCATCATCATCATTATATAGATAAACAAACTGCCCAATTCACTCAAGCTTAAAGCATCATTAGGCAGTTAGACAGAGTAGTTTAGTATCAACCAGGCAATCACCTTATCACCTCGTTAATCACTCATGATGACCTCCCCATCACCTGCACCGCAACCCCCCTTCCCTCCCTGTTGTTCACCAAGTTTGTATTCTCTCTCTCTCTCTCTCTCTCTCTCTCTCTCTCTCTCTCTCTCTCTCTATCCTCCTCTCCCCTCTCATCTCCCCTCCTCCCTCCGTCACGCCTCGCTAAGTATGTACCATAGGTCAAGTCCTCAGTGTGTGTGTGTGTGTGTGTGTGTGTGTGTGTCTCTATACAAACACCCTCAGTCAGTCGGCGATACATACAGTATACTATGATCCCTTGACATATCCGGAGGAGGAGGAGGAGGGAGGAAGAAGGAAGGGGGTGGAGGGAGGAAGAGGGAAGTAGGTGGAGGGAGGAGGAGGAGAGCGGAAGAAGAGGCGGGAAGGAGGAGGAGGAAGAAGAAGAAGAAGAAGAAGAAGAAGAAGAAGAAGAAGAAGAAGAAGAATTAGGAGGAGGAAGAAGAAGAAGAAGAAGAAGAATTAGGAAGAGGAAGAAGAAGAAGAATTAGGAGGAGGAAGAAGAAGAAGAAGAAGAATTAGGAGGAGGAAGAAGAAGAAGAAGAAGAAGAAGAATTAGGAGGAGGAGGAGGAGGAAGAAGAAGAAGAAGAAGAAGAAGAAGAAGAAGAAGAAGGAGGAGGAGGAGGAGGAGGTACTAGTATACAGTCCACACAACAGGAAACAGGTGTTACCAACTCTCTGTATATTTCATTAACACTTGTGGTCTTGAGTCAGGACCAACCCACGACCGACAGCCTTCAGTGTATACCTGTCTGTCTGTATCTACCCATTTCTGTCTGCCTGTCTCTCTCTCATTGCCTGTCTGTCTGTATCTACCCATTTGTCTGCCTGTCTCTCTCTCTCATTGCCTGTCTGTCTGTCCAAATGTTTCTGTCTGCCTTTCTGTCATTCTGCCTATCTATCGGCCTGCTTGCCTATCTGTCTGTATCTGTGTCTGTCTCTTATCTGTCTACCCTCTCTCTCTCATTAGGTGATTGGTCTAATTAATACCCTCCCCCCCCAACCAATCTTGGAGAGGTCCCCAAATATTACCGGGATTTAGGGTTTGGTTTCAATGGGACCAACTCTTAAAAGGAATCCCAATGGGTCACACCTAAAGGGCCCAATATCTAAATGGGTCTCAAGTGTAAGGGCCCAGCGTGTAAATGGGTCTCAGGTCTAAAGGGCCCAATGTAACAGGTCTCAGGTCTAAGGGGAACAATTACTACGTCTACAACCTTCACACGTCTGTACATTAAAACACACACACACACACACACACACACACACACACACACACCTTTCCATCTCCCAAGGAAAACAAATCTCACAACTTAATATTTATACAGTTAATCTCTTAGCCAATTTATATTACCTATAAACTCGACGCCATGGATATGTGTTGGCATGAAGTCGAACATTGGATACTCGACGCCCCCAACCCCAAGGATAGTCGAATATTGGATACTCGAAACCCCTAACCCGCGTGGAGAGTCGAATATTGGATACTCGACGTCCCCAACCCCGTGGATAGTCGAATATTGCATACCCGAAACCCCAACCCTCGTGGATAATCGAATATTGGATACTCGACGTCCCCAACCCCGTGGATAGTCGAATATTGCATACCCGAAACCCCAACCCTCGTGGATAGTCGAATATTGGATACTCGACGTCCCCAACCCCGTGGATAGTCGAATATTGCATACCCGAAACCCCAACCCCGTGGATAGTCGAATATTGGACACTCGACGTCCCCAACCCCGCGGATAACACAAGAGATCGATCATCAGCCTATCACTATATCAGTTCTCCTATAACATTTCACGACAACCTCTTCACCTCCTTAAGAGTAACCAACTCAGTTATTTACTGTACATACAAGACAAGAGCGAGGCTGAGTGTCAATTGAACCCGCTAGGTTAAAAATTTACCCTTAAAAACAAAAATAATAAATAAATAAATAAAAGACGAGTTGACAGTTTGTCATCAATAGAAAATAAAAGCGAATCCGTAAAAAAAAAAAGTTCCGATCCCATGATGATATTGGAACCCAACACCCTGATGATTTATACGGTACGATGAACACCAAATTAAGAGGGTTAGGTTAAATTATAGGTTAGGTTAGATTATAGGTTAGGTTAGATTAATATCAGGGTGTTTAAGCATCAGGTGACATAAGCGGGAGATCCTAATCTACGTGAGTAAAAATAAAATAAAATTTTGAAGAATAAACCGTGGGAATTATATATATATATATATATATATATATATATATATATATATATATATATATATATATATATATATATATTTAAAACGTTACTGAGTGATATATGACTTGTGTGAAGGTCTGACTATAGGCCTATCTATAACGGCTGGAATAACAAGGTCGGCTGCGTTCCTTATACACCCATAACAACAAACTATGGCGGCTTGATGAAAATAACAATAATAATAATAACAATAGCAATAATAATAACAATAATAGTAACAGCAATAATAATAATAATAACAGCAATATTATAGGAATAATAATAACAATAACAGGAACAATAACAATAATAACAACAACAATAATAATAAAAACAACAATACTAACAACAACATAATAACAACAACCACCACTACCACCACAACAAAACCAACAACAAGATGGTAAACAGAGCAAACAAAAAACGACCCAAACAAAAGAGTGCGAATAAGGTAAACAGAACAAAACAATAGAGCCACAGAACACTATACATGGGTTACGGCACCGCTGGGACGCTCTTGATCAAACAAGCTTAAAGTTAAGGGGAAAATTGACCTGTTTTTGTTTACGATGTGTGTGTGTGTGTGGGGGGGGGTTATATGACTGTGTTTGTGTTACTGTGTATGTGTGCGTTTCCTTTCGTATTTATTTGAGCGTGTGTGTGTGTGTGGTTTTATGACTGTGTTTGTGTGTTACTGTGTATATGTGTGTGCGCGTTTCCGTTCGTATTTTTTGAGTGTGTGTGTGTGTGTGTGTGTGTGTGTGTGTGTGTGTGTGTGTGTGTTATAATATATAGAGTATTTATATATTTATCTTCAATACCTAAATTAACTTAAAAGAATTACAAATATTATGACTTTAAACGTAATATCGTAAAATAATAAAAATAATAATAATAATAATAATAATAATAATAATAATAATAACGATTATTCACAATTATCATCCCTTACTCATTATACCATTAACAGTATAATTGAAAGATAATCACCATATATTAATTTCCCTTAATTATTTAACATATAATGACTGGTATATAATTCACACCAGCGTCATCCAGATTATTTAAAATATAACTAATAATTTCTTCAATAACAAAATTACTAAATGAAAAATAAAATAAAAATTAATAGAAAGGATTTAGTAATTATTAGAAGCCGAATTATTGATAAGTTCTCACAGTCCTATAATCAAATAATTGGATAAACCGATAATTGGGTACGTAATATAATCAATCGTAGGCAAGAAGAGGTATTTTCTACAAAGCGATTATCAATATTTTCCCCGAGACAATAATCGGTGTTGTTCTTAATAATTTGCAACGAAACAAATGCTTGATAATTCTTAATATTTTGAAAGTAATTATTCTCATATACTCACAGACTGGTAAAATTGAAGGCTTCGTATTATATCAATTATCAATGGACTCAATAATTCGTAATTTGCTAGAGATTATTAACCAACATTAATAATTACACAGAGTAGTTGACGGATTATGTGATTATTGTGGTAATTATGAAGTGATTGCTATTACAGGAAGCGATGTTCAAATTACCAGAATTATCTGTATATTAATTAGGCAATAACTGATAAAGCAAATTATTATATTAACAATTATTAATGACAGGATTTCAATAATCGTAACAAATTTTAAAGGAAATATTGACACACTTGGATTATTATGAAGAAAATAATCCGAGCAATAATCAATACATAGCCTATAATTATTGAACAAATAACAAATAATAATTACAGCTAACTAATTATACTAATCTCCAAAATACAAATTATCAACAAAACAAATATAAATTACAAATAACAGGAATTATTGAGTAAGTTAATTAAAAACTTTCAATAATTCATCAGATTATAGCAATTACATGTATATCACGGCCACCACACTGATAATCCAACTTATTGTATATCTAAATAATTATCTCACTTACCTTACGTAGATAAAATTATAATCCCATCTCGTTATATAATTCCCGCTGATAGGACACTCCAATAATTATATACAGTACATTGACGTCGCGGCCATGATAATTCAGTAGTTATTGACAATAATTCGGTCAAGGTAAACTCGGCCGATACCTGTGATAATCCTCGAATTAATTGTGATAATTCGGTCCGGCATAAATAAGGTCAATATCTGTGATAATTCTGAAATTGATGATGATGAACTAGTCTGTGGTTGTTTACTATATAATTCAGATTATCAGGGAGTTATTGTTGCTAAATTGTCACCATCCTGTTACTAGACTGTCACCATCCTGTTACTAGACTGTCACCACCCTGTTAATAGACTGTCACCATTCTGTTACTAGATTGTCACCATCCTGTTACTAGACTGTTACCATCCTGTTACCAGACTGTCACCATCCTGTTACTAGACTGTTACCATCCTGTTACTAGACTGTCACCATCCTGTTACTAGACTGTCACCACCCTGTTAATAGACTGTCACCATTCTGTTACTAGACTGTCACCATCCTGTTACTAGACTGTCACCATCCTGTTACCAGACTGTCACCATCCTGTTACTAGACTGTCACCACCCTGTTAATAGACTGTCACCATCCTGTTACTAGACTGTCACCATACCTGCTACTAGACTGCCACCATCCTGTTACTAGACTGTCACCATCCTGTTACTAGACTGTCACCATCCTGTCATTAGACTGTCACCATCCTGTCACTTGACTGTCAGTAGACTCTAATCAGCCTGTCACTAGACTGTTACCAGCCTATTACTAGACTGTAACCGAACTGTCATAAATCTGTCATTACACTATCACTTGACTCCCGTCAGACTGTCAATAGACTGTCACCACAATCACCACTGTTACTAGTCACCAGACTCTTACCACAATCACCAGACGGTTACCACAATCACCAGACTGTCACCACAATCACCAGACTGTCACCACAATCACCAGACTGTTACCACAATCACCAGACTGTCACCACAATCACCAGACTGTTACCACAATCACCAGACTGTTACTATGGTCACCAGACTGTTACCACAATCACCACTGTTACTAGTCACCAGACTCTTACCACAATCACTAGACTGTCACCACAATCACCACTGTTACTAGTCACCAGACTCTTACAACAATCACAAGACTGTCACCACAATCACCACATTACCTAGTCACCCAGATCTTACCACAATCACCACTGTTACCACAATCACCAGACTACACCACAATCACCAGACTCACCTGCAATCACCAGACTGTCACCACAATCACCAGACTGTCACCACAATCACCAGACTGTTACCACAATCACCAGACTGTCACCACAATCACCAGACTGTTACCACAATCACCAGACTGTTACTATGGTCACCAGACTGTTACCACAATCACCACTGTTACTAGTCACCAGACTCTTACCACAATCACTAGACTGTCACCACAATCACCACTGTTACTAGTCACCAGACTCTTACAACAATCACAAGACTGTCACTAGACTGTCACCACAATCACCACTGTTACTAGTCACCAGACTCTTACAACAATCACAAGACTGTCACCACAATCACCAAACTGTCACCACAATCACCAGACTGTTACTATGGTCACCAGACTGTTACTAATGTCATCACTGTCACAAGAGTGTTATCATTGTCACCACAGTCAACAGTCACCAAACAATTGTTCCCAAACTGCTCCCAGTCACTACACTGTTATCAGTCACTGAACTATCATTAGCTTGTCGCCAAACAGTCACAAGCATAACCTCACCAGACTGTCACCAAACCGAGACTGTCACGAAGCGTCACCAAGGCGTCACGAGGCGGGTGTGACGGCGGTGGTGCGGTGGACACTTTACTCGCCCCAGATCTTCTAATGACCAAGTCCTAACCTGGCCATCAGCCTCCCTCTCCGAATCCTTTTCATAACCAAGGAAAAACTTTGGCTTCGACTTTGAAAGATACTTAAAAAAAATCAGATTTACTGATTGCAAGCGAACGAGAGGTGTCAGTATTGATTCATTATACAATAGAAATTCTTTTCAAGTTCTCCAAAAGCAAGTGAGAAGGAAAAGCTGTCAAAGGGATGAAGTCCAAGTCATGGTCAAGTATAGTGATCCGAAAAAAAATGGAAAGGTATCAGTCACGAGCTAACACGCCCAATTATCCTCCAGACCAATGGGAAAAGTGCGAGGGCGGGGCTTTCTTTTTCCGCGGCCAATCTGAGGGGAGTATTTTTCCGCGGCGGTAATGATTGGTGGAGGGCAGAGAGGGGCGGCCGCTGATTGCTCGCCCGCTGCCGGATAACGTTATTTAGGGCGGGTGGGCGGGGCGGCCAGGCGGAATAAAGCGCTTCACTGAACAAATGTTATGGGGGTGTCGCCCCCCCCCCCCCACCCTGACACATGATCCATGGAGGGAATAAAACACGGGAGGGAAGTAAACCGCGTGGAAATAAACCACACCACAATAAAACTACCCATGTAATAACCATGAGTCGCCCGTTAAGTTGTTTGAAATTTTGAAATGTTAACGATTTTCTGACACCTTAACGATACTAACGATTTCTGTGACAACTAGAGAAATACCCAGTGTGGTTTAAATATTTGAAATTCCAACGACATTAACGGTTTTTGTGACATTATAAAATAGAACACAGGATAGAGGAGAGGAAGGAATAAACACAAAATAGGAGAGAAGAGGGAATAAACATGGAGATAACATAACATGATAAACAGTGAACAGGAGGAGGAGAAGGGAATAAACCAGGATATGTAAAACAGCACAAATAAAACTAGGGGAGAGAGAGAGAGAGAGAGAGAGAGAGAGAGAGAGAGCAAAACACAATAAAACATAAGAGAAGGAGAGGGAATAAATAAAGACCTAACAATAAAACAAAGAAGATGAGGAAGGAAATAAAGGATATATAATAAAACAAAATAAAACAAGGAAGAAGAGGTAGGAGGAATAAACGGGAATAAATATGGAAGAAGAGAAGGGAGACAATAAATGTAGACATAACAAAATACAATAAAATAAGATGTGTAATGACCGCAGATTTTCTCGGTGGGAAGATTGACGTTATTATTATTCTTTTTCTTAATTATTGCAAATTGTTTACGTTTTAACAGTTGCTATTATAGTTTTAACGGGTAAATAGCGAATTAAAAGCAGTTATGTATGAATGGTGGATGAGTTTTGAAAATATGTCCGTTTAGTGATTTGAATATTTGAACTTGATCTATGTTAACGGTTCTTTGACAACTTTGAATCTACCCCCTTGTATAGTAATCTTAACAATTAAATAAGTAATCACGATGAGTCTTAGATTGTACATGGCGGAGGATCATTTAAGTAAATAAAAACTTTAAACTAACTGACAAAACGGTCTTCAACGGCCACTGTATCATTTCTTAAAAGGGATGCAGTCATTGGCCAGGTATTTTGTATTCCAGTACAGCGGCCGAGTGGTTACACAACTTACCTCTTGTCTTTAAGGTTGTTGGTTCAAGCCCAGGGTACCTCAGGCCACTCATCCCATTACAGTTGAGGAAATGAAGGGGTTTGAGTGCAGTGCCTACCACACCCCCCCCCTCTTGTGTACCGGAAAATGGCTTAGTCTACTGAGCACTCAATCCAACCTGAACCTTACTGTCTACTTATCCACTTAACAAGTATCAAAAGTACTTACTAATACATGTTACTAGAATATTTATAAGTAAAGACTTCTAACTCAGACGTCCACTTACACACTTAATAATTAACAAGATATTTACACTAATGTTTGTTGAGCAGAACCAAGATGTGTATGATAATAATGTATATATCTAGACACAATATAATAATAAATACAGTTCTATACACCAGAATACAATTAGTGTAAATAAAAAGTAATACCGGCGCTGTATACTTTGTAAGTGTTTGTAGTAACTTACATAGGGTTAATACCATTTATTTATTGACACACACACAGTCCCTTCTGTCTTCATGTCTACCAAGAACTAAAAAATAAATAAATAAAAAGTCGCCCGATTCTAATAATAATAATTAATTAAACATTAAAAAAAATGTTACAAAACCAAAATTCTAAGAAAAAAAAAAAACGGCCTCCAATCGTTTCTGGGGCCAAAAAACTAACCCGGGAGAATTTAATGTATAGTTAACATGCACCAACCTCTTTCCAGAAACTTCCAGAACCATCCATCCACGTCACGTCACTTCCGGTCTCTTCCCTGACACGTTATTGGAACATTCATTTGTTTTGCCCTGGATCGATAAGGTACTCTGTAATTCTATTTAAAACAATATTCCAGCTGAATACTTTAACTTAGTGTTTGTATTAGTTTAATATGTTCAAGTTTATCATTTTAAAGATTTTAAAGTTTGTTTTGTTTGTCTGTCTACCAATACATTTCTCAGTCGATTTATCTTCATATTATCCTGTTTATCGGAATCTCCCTCTCACTCTATCATTCTCTCTTCCTCTCACTCTACCATTGTCTCTTCCTCTCACTCTACCATTGTCTTTCCCTCTCACTCTACCATTCTCTCCCTCTCACTCTACCATTCTCTCCCTCTCACTCTACCATTCTCTCTCCCTCTCACTCTACCATTCTCTCCCTCTCACTCTACCATTGTCTTTCCCTCTCACACCATTCTCCCTCTCACTCTACCATTCTCTCTCCCTCTCCTCTATCTCTCTCCCTCTCACTCTACCATTCTCTCCCTCTCCTCTATCATTCTCTCCCTCTCCACTCTGCCATTGTCTCTTCCTCTTACTCTACCATTGTCTTTCCCTCTCCTCTACCATTCTCTCTCCCTCTCTCCTCTGTTCTCTTTCCCTCTCACTCTACCATTCTCTCTCCCTCTCACTCTACCAATCTCTTTCTCTCCGTCCACCCGAGAGAATATCGAACACGGAAACATTACGACTGATCCGAGATTCCGGCAGCGTGATGCCTTTCGGACAGTTTCCCGCCAAATTTGAAAATGACGTGACGACTCTGGAATCAAGCGAGAATCTAACGTGTTTTTTTTTCGTTCATGTGTGTTTTTTGTATGTAAAACAGGGTTTGAATTGGGGTCAATTAATATTAGATTTTTATTTATCATTTTTTCTTTAATACTGATACGAATTTCAGATTTAATATTCATATAAAATAAAAGATTATTTTCTGCGATATATTTGTTTGTTTTTTCCGTTTACGTTTCTTCATTTCATCACACACACAAAGATGGTAATCAGCAGGATGATGGTTGGGTCGTTAGTGGCTGCGTGAAGGGTTCAATTATCTCTATCTCTACCATCGTCAGGTGAGGGGCCGAGAGAGAGAGAGAGAGAGAGAGAGTGTGTGTGTGTGTGTGTGTGTGTGTGTGTGTGTGTGTGTGTGTGTGTGTGTGTGTGTCATAAATAACAAAAGCTAATTAAAAAGATCAATTACAAATTATCAACAAATCCGAAAGGTTTTAGAGAGAGAACACGCGACACAAGAGGAAGGGAGAAAGAGGATAGACAGGTCAACTTATCTATCAGCTATCTATCCATCTATCACACCCCCCCCCTTTACCTCCACCCATACAGGAGGTAGAGGGAGGTAGAGGGAGGGAGGTTGATGGGTATAGGTGAGTAAACAGGTGATTAAGTAGATATATCCATAGGTAAGTAGATGTATAAGTAGGTATGTATAAGTACGTAAGTAGGAATATACATAGTCCTGGTAAGTATAAGTCTATTTTTAATCTCAGTTGGGGTTCGTTAGTAGTTGGGGTTCGTTAGTAGTTGGGGTTCGTTAGTAGTTGGGGTTCGTTCGTAGTTGGGGTTCGTTAGTAGTTGGGGTTCGTTAGTGTTTGGGAGTTCGTTAGTGTTTTGGGGTTCTTTAATGCTTTGAGTTTCGTTAGTATTTGACATTCATTAGTGTTAAAAGTTCGTTAATATTTTTGGTTTCGTGAGTATTAGGATTCATTAGTATTTTGGGTTTCGTTAGTATTTTGGGTTTCGTTAGTATTAGTAAGTGGGCCCATTCGTAATTTTTCCTCATTAATGCTAAGATAACGTAGCGTCTCATTGCTATTTTTATGTTAATTTTGTATATTCATCTGCTATAGTTACATTTAATAAACCATCATCGTACGAACCTCTGTAAATCTGTCCGTAGGTCATCATGGCGTCCGTATAGGTTGGTCCGTGTGAGGCCGTGCGTGGGTACTACATGCCCGTTGGTCCGTGTGAGGCCGTGCGTGGGTACTACATGTCCGTTGGTCCTTGCCTGTAGAGAGGTAGACTATTTTATTTGTCTGGGAAACTTTTATTTTGTATATGTTATAATTATTCATTATTTGATAGTACTGTAGTAACCTAATAGTAATTGTAGTAGTGGTAATAGTAGCCTAATAGTAGTAGTAGTAGTAATAGTAGTAGTAGTACGCAGAAAATAAAGATATTTTATATAGTGTTAAAGCTACAAAATATGTAAAGATGGATTCTCTCTAGTTCTAACGACACAATAATTACGCGCCAAAAATGTAAATACCCTCTAGTGTCGCCGTCTTCGGAGAGGACTAACGCGCCAAGTGACAAAATATGGTGAGTCCATTATTCCTCCGTTACCGCAGTCATTACACCGTTTTCCACATGAATTACACCAACCGCAGTTATTAGCCTCATCGCCACCACAAGCTCTCGGTAATTCAGAGCATTTTCATCTTTCGGGCATAAGGCTATTAGGGTGCAAAGTAGCCTGGGTTTGTTGTGACGGGTTAGTTTCCCTTTCCGCCGCGGCCCCCCCCGTAGCGCTGGGTGTCGGTGCTGTTTATACGATGCTATTGAGATGATGCTTTGATAGTTTTGGACCAATTCTCACCCCAGCGCCGTAGATTCTCATAACTGATCACCGAGATTAACTTTTCTATATAGATATTCTTTAGAACTAGACACTTCAAACTATTTTACTCGCTACCAATTATAAAATATTCCATATAAATTTAAGACTTTTTCAAGTTGTCTGATGTACGTATATTTAACTCAGAATAATTATAACATTTTACACGTGGAAGGTTTTATGGTACGGACGAACAGTTGTGGTAATGTATCGTTCAAGGAAGAGGAAGCAGAAGGTTATTGGTCTAGCATGAAGAGAGACGTCAATAGGCCTGTTGTCCCCTCGCGGCCCTCTAGTGGTCACCCGCGACAACACACTCAATACTCCACTCCACATTTTTTTCCACAAGACAAACAAAGAATATTCACTGTTCACACATGCAATTACTTAAACCTATCAAAATCAACCATAGCTAATATTCTATAACTAATTTAAATGCTGTTGAGTGTGATAATTGTTAATATATTCACAAAATTATACATCAATATCATCTACGAGTATAAGGACGTCTCTCTTTGTTCATCCTACAAAGAAAAAGGAACCAGCCAATAGGATTAATGTCTGGTTCCATTTCGTAATTCCTTTATCGTAATTCATAGCGGTTAACACAGGCTATTTATACGCTTATAATTGTTGCCTTAGCTTCCCCCATGCTTATTTTGGGATGTCCTTCAGTGCCCGCCTGTCCTGACCTGGATGATAACGTTTTACGCGCGAGGTGGTGTTATTGCTCGAGTTATATATGTAGTATGTATTATTATTTTGTGTTTGAAAATGTTAAATTAATTGCAAGAATAATTTTTCACATTAGTGACAGGGGTAAGAGAACAAACTTATCCCGCCTCTCATTCATCCCACCACCCCTAGAGGCGCTATGAACGCTGTTATTGTGGCATTAACGCTTAGTTGTGTATAAATACCTTGTAACGACCTCGCTACTACTAACGACCCTGGTACTACTAACGACCCAACTACTACTAACGACCATATTGGCCAACAGCCCGTACTTTTAACAGCTCTCTCAGAAACAAAAATATGACGTGTTAAAGTGTATCACAATGAAATATACAAATAACAAATCAACAACGATAATAATAATCTTTTGAGTCAGAATTTTCTCTCCTAAGTTCAATAGGCTGATGTGGTGACTTCTGACAACCCAGAGACAAAAATTAAAGTAAGAATCACTAGCAAGATTCCTATTGGTTGACTCCTCCTGCAGCCCTCCCCTAGCATTGATACGTTGGCATCCCTGTTACATAAAGAGGTGTAATGTATCTACCCAGTCCTCTAAAACGTTTGTCCTTAATACAATACAGTAGTACTTGTCTGCTCCCTCTCTTCCACCGGTCCCTCCCACCCCCCTTCCTTCCCTCCCATCACCACCACACACACACACACACGTCTGGAACACGATCTGGTTCTAGTCCATAAAACAACGAAACCTGAACCAAACCACAACAACAAAAATGGCCGCCATCGTCACTCGGTCAATACAAACATTCCATCCTTCCCTTTCCTGTCTTTCACCCGGTTCGGACGCGGGTGGCTCACTTTCACACCAGAGAAAGGCCTCACTTCATCATTTCCCACTTAGGGTACGGGCGGCCGCGCGATATTTCAGGTCAGGTTATGGCCGTCGATGACAGCTGGTCAAAGAGACGGTCACGGGCGGGTGGTCGCGCGCCAAATTTCTAAACTTCCAGCGCCAAATTTTTATAAAACTCCTGCGGGCCCTATTTCTAAAGTTCTTGCATCAGATGTGAAAACTATAGCAGAAATTCCAAACTAACACGCCAGATTATAAAACCCGGTATTCAAATTTAAAAATACCCGCACCAACACTCAAGCTCGGCGCCAACACGCGTTCTCTTCATGACGCCTCCAGGACACCACCTATTGTCCGCCATTGTTGTGCTCCATTGTGGCTTTGTAAATTTCAGTCGGTGAGGCGTGAAGATATTTTGTTGGCCATTTTGACGCTTTGTGTTATACTTGACCCTTCTTATACATATGGGCACACACGAAAAGATCTCTTCCATAGTATATATATATATATATATATATATATATATATATATATATATATATATATATATATATATATATATATATATATATGGGACAATGTTACTCATCATCAGGTACGTATTATCGTAGTTGTCGCGTCTGTAACTAATACTGTATGTAGACGCGACAACTGTTAAAGGAGAGGGAGGATTTTCCTGAATCCTCTTGGCACTGACATTGATCCCCCCAAGAGCTCAAACGCAGTTCACTGATACGCGAGATCCGAATAATTCAACCGGGAAATGATAACTTGTATACACACAGCCTTTACGTACAGGTATAGTCAACGGCTCCCTAGACACTGGTAATAACACTTCTTTTAAACACTCACATCCTCCCGGGTGTACAGTAGTATCAATAATGTATATAAGTTGTAAAAGTCCAAATAGGACTTGTGGCCGGCACTGTACAGCACTCGACCGTCATTTACAGGTGGATGGACCGGGATGCCTCAGACACGAATGAGAATCCGCTGGACAGTCTCACCCTTATACATAGGTAGGTTATATTAAAGAAAAAATGATATAACCAAATATAAAAAGGAAGTCAAATTGTTTTATAATTAAGTGACATTTTTTCACTGTGATAGAATTAAATGTTTCAGAGGGACATTTTAAAATAGGATATTAAAGAAAATTACAGATTTTTTTCAAAATTAAGTATCAAAGACATACATTTCACAACTAACGAAGTTTTCATAGACTAGGAAATTCATCTACTCACGGTGGAGTGGATGGCACAGATGTACCTCAGTGCTGCCGTAACAAAGTGAGTCAAGGAGAGCCTCGAGTATAACACCTGGCCAGGACGGCCTCAAGGTAACTGTAGCCAGGGTCGGGAACTTGGTTATGGAGGCCCGATGTAACAAAGTCGATGAGATAAACCTTGAGGTTGGCATTTCACATAGACGTGTTGTGACCATCATATGCAAAAACATTTGGGGATGTTTCAGGTTTCTGCAAGATGAGTTCCCCGAAACCTCAGCGCTCAGGAACAACACCAGAGGATGATGTCAAGTTAAGAGCCCCATGAACCGTACGAAGCTGCTCCATCCAGCTTTTTTCCTGCTGGGTGACGGAAGATGAGATCCTTTGATTCATTATTGGGACTAAGTCAAAGGTGGAATCAGCTGATCGACTACCGACCTGTCCTACCGCCTAAAACAACAATCACCGGTGAATTCTGACCAGAGGATGTGTCTCTTGTCCACGTCCACAAACCCCGGACTGCACAGGTGTATATTCACGATCGGGGTTTCTATGACCTCCACCACCTTTCCTAGATCTGGCACAAGTGGCTATTATCTGTTTCGAAACATGATTTTCCACCTCCGGGAGCGACGCTTCAAGTATGAGGAAGAGCTGGAGGTGACTGAGGCAGTGAGGCGTGGTTTGGGGGGGTATTTCTAAGACTTATAACATTGATACCGTGAGTTTGAAGGACAATGAGATATATTTATTGAAAAATACAATGTGACTTGTAGTCCCGTCCATTTAGTTTAAACCCAATTTGCAAAACGTTTTGACTGCTCCTTATACAATAGAGAGCTAAAGCTAAGACAATAGAAAGTTGAAATACAAAAGCCTGCTAAGTTTCAATAGATAGTTCAGATATTATAGAAAGCTATAATATAATAGCTAATTATTATAATACAATATCCAGCTAGGATATACTTTTAAAAGCTGAGATACAACACCCACCTCACATAAGATATTCAGCTATGAAGGGACATAAAGCTAAGATACAAAACCTTGCAAAAAATACAATTCCCAGCTAATATACAGTAAAGATCTAATACAGAACACCCAAGTAAGAAGATATCTGCTTGGATACGATAAATTCGAAATCGATAGAAATATACGATAAAATAGCCTACAAGTATTAAGATCCATCACCCATATAAGATACCAGATCGCTATAAAATACCAAATACAACTAATGTGTAATATTGAGTTAAGATAACAGTTCAAAGCTACTGAGTCCGTCCAGGCAATATCAAGGAAATCAAACAAATCATAGTTGAAAAAAATAAATAATTTTTTTTTTAGCGCGCACTCTTGATCGACGACCAAGTTTCGCGCCAAAATTGAAAAAGTTAGTGAGCATGACGGAGGCGCTGGCGGTGACTGATATGCCTCACCACGACGCCCCACGATGCCCCCCGGGACCCCCAAAATAATTAAAAGGATAGAAATGGTTAATTTAGATAAAAATTTCCCGGGAGAAAGGAGGCGTATTTTGGAGACTTTTTTTTTTTTTACTTCTTTTTCTTGCCAGGAACCCCTTGAACGCGACGACCCGGTGCGGGGGAGAGAAGAAACGACGGCAAAATGTGGCGCGAAGATAAGACGCCAGTGGTCCCACGGTGCCGCGCTGCCTCATGCACGACAACTCGTACCCATCACATCCTAATGAATAAATTCATAAAATTTTAAGAGTTAATACTACAAACAACATATATATAAAATTAAATTATACATATAATTTAACTTACAAGAAAATAGAGAGAGTTATTTCGTGAAATAAAGTGGTATTTAAGCCTCGGTCGATCATCGTGCCTCGTGCAACTCCTCCATCAACAAGCTCGCTACAGTCAGCTGATAAAAAACGCGGGAAGGCGACGGGGTTCATCTTTTTAATCGTCAGCTTGAGGGGGATTCCCTAACGTCACTTCCCCTTCATGATTGGCTCTGCAACTTATATATCGAAACTACCACAATACCGTGTGTGTATATATATATATATATATATATATATATATATATATATATATATATATATATATATATATATATATATATATATATATATATATATATATATATATATATATATATATATATATCATACAATAAATGGGACTATCTGCTTAATAAAGTTTTGAACGCAGCTTTGATGCCTAATAAAATTTAAATGAAGACCACTGTGACTTTCTTAGAAGTATTCACATATTTAACTACCAATTGTATTTTTTTTCATTTACCTAACCTAACCAAATCTAGCCTCTCCACACCTAACCTAATCAAATCTAACCAAACCAAAGCTAATCTAACTTAACCTTACTTAACGTCAATACAGTATATTAATTTTATATTACCTCATTACCTTTTCCGTGCAACTGAATACAAGTTAGCTTATCGAGTTTTGACTAATTAACGTTTTAGTAGTTAGCGAGGACGCAACCCTGTTGACCTTAGTCCGAACAACGTTTGCGCCCTAAACCTTATTAAGGAGTTAGCCCTATTTAGTGTAACATAATATACTTTACAGTACTTATACATAACATAGGAGGCGGTGACCAAGTGGATATAAAGCTTGTATCCGATCTCAGGGCTCGGTGGTTCACGCCGGACTGTAGGCTATACGAGTATCACTGCATCCTCCTCGTGTAATAGACTCAGTGTACAGTCTACAGGTATATGAAAACTGCTTTTCCTTCATCACTTCACTACCGAATGACTTCCCCAACAGTCTTGGAAGAGTGATCTCCAAGTCGTGCCCGGAAAACAAATCCGTCTTGGTGAAATTATACGGCAAACAGCACAAAAGGGCAGTGAAAAACAATTCATCAGGTATAGGGGCGAATGTGTCCCTGGGTGAATCACTCAAGAAAGGCGGCTTGCATGAGGCATTTTTATACTGAAGGACACACACACACACACACACACACACACACACACACACACACACACACACACACACACACACACACACACCACGTTACCATCTCTCCTCCAGATCAATATTGCAGACCTATTGTACATCTCGCTCACAGCACACCTCCCGCACCCCTCAAACGGTCACCATGAATTAGTGAGGTGACCAGACAGGTGCGCAACCCGTAATTAACAATGCCTCATGACTACAACGTGACCTTTGTGTTGGTGTCTTGTTGCATGGTGGAGGTGGGTAGCCATGTATGTATGTATGTATGTATGTATGTATGTATGCATGTATGTATGTATGTATGTATGTATGTATGTATGTATGTATGTACAGTATGTAGCATGTATGTATGTATGTATGTACAGTATGTAGTATGTATGTATGTATGTATGTACAGTATGTAGTATGTATGTATGTATGTATGTACAGTATGTAGTATGTATGTATGTATGTATGTATGTACAGTATGTAGTATGTATGTATGTATGTATGTATGTATGTATGTACAGCATATAGTATATATGTATGTATGTATGTATGCATGTATGCATGTATGTTTGTATGTATGTTTGCATGTATGTATGTATGTATGTATGTATGTATGCATGCATGTATATGTATGCATGTATGTATTTATGTACCTACTGTGCATAGGAGATATTGTGTATCATCAACACGTCCTCCACCACACTACCATCAACACGTCCTCCACCACACTACCATCAACACGTCCTCCACCACACTACCATCAACACGTCCTCCACCACACTACCATCAACACGTCATCCACCACACTATCAACACGTCCTCCACCACACTACCATCAACACGTCCTCCACCACACTACCATCAACACGTCCTCCACCACACACCATCACCACACGTCAACACGTCCTCCACCACACTACCATCAACACGTCCACGTCCTCCACCACACTCCATCAACACGTGCACACACCATCAACACGTCATCCACCACACTACCATCAACACGTCATCCACCACACACCATCAAACGTCCTCCACCACTACCATCAACACGTCCTCACCACACTACCATCAACACGTCATCCACCACTATCAACACGTCCTCCACCACACTATCATCAACACGTCATCCCACCACCATCACCATCCAACACGTCCTCCACCACACTACCATCAACACGTCCTCCACCACACTACCATCACTACGTCCTCCACCACATATCAACACGTCCTCCACCACACTATCATCAACACGTCATCCACCACTACCATCAACACGTCCTCCACCACACTACCATCAACACGTCATCCACCACACTACCATCAACACGTCATCCACCACACTACCATCAACACGTCATCCACCACACTACCATCAACACGTCCTCCACCACACCACCATCAACACGTCATCCACCACTACCATCAATACGTCATCAATGCATCTATCTACACAACATCAATACATATCTACACTACACACTATCATATCAAATTTGAACAAGATAATGGAAAGAAGAACATCATTACAGCCTGTACAAAAACCCAAGCACTTTCGATGGGCTAAATGACCTCCTGTAACCCCCCCTTCTTCCTCCTCCCTCACCTCTCACACATTCTAAGTCCTCTAACAGAATGGTATATACAAGGTCCTATATCACTGTAGCATTACACTTGGACAGCATGGTATTACCCCCCCCCCTGCCCCCCGCCCTCCAAAAAAGCAAGGATACAATGTCACGGTAACTGTCCTGTCCATCCTCGTCAGTACCCTCCCCCTCCCTCGTCCCCCTCTTCCACTTTCTTGGTCTTTCCTCTCTCCACACCATCACTCAGGTATACTGTATACTCCTTCGATATATTTTCTTATTCATTTTTTATGAGAGAGAGAGAGAGAGAGAGAGAGTGTGTGTGTGTGTGTGTGTGTATGTGTGTGTGTGTGTGTGTGTGTGTGTGTGTGTGTGTGTGTGTGTGAATTTCTCAAATCAATGTTCTTTCCTCCTTTCTCCTCCTTAAGGTCATATTAAGCTTGGTCAGGGTTCAGGTTACTTCCCCACACACACACACACCTCTATTACTCCACCTCACACCATCATAACCAAGATAGTCTCCGCAATACACTATACATACACCAACCATTGTCTGCCATATCACACTATTAACACAACAAGAGGTGTTCTAGAGGTGTCCTGCGAGGTGGAAACCCTCATAAAAAGAATCCTACGTTTATAAAAAGTTATATAGTTTAGTTGATGCCATGAATCTATCTATATAAAACAAAAGCATGTCTTTTGTTTGTGTGTCACACGAGAATCTCGGAAACTACTTTACCGATCTGTAGTGATAATGGATGGTGTATACTTAGTGATGATGGTGTTATTATAGTGATGATGCATGTTATATATATAGTATGATGTGGATGATTATATTAGTGATGATGGATGATGTTATATGTAGTGATGATGGAGTAGTGTTATATGTAGTGATGATTAGACAATAAAATAATAACAATTTAATACTAAAAATGTACTTTGCTGTACCGTTGTAGTGAAAACATGGTGGAACTTACATAGACCGTTAATGAACTATTGATGGAAGAGAGAAGTTTTGGGACTGAACAGTGAGACAATGTGGAGCCTCCGGAGGGTGGCGTCCTACCGTGGCCGAGCGAATGAGCGTTTCTGCTAGTAAAATATATAGTTGCATTATGTTATATTGGACTGAGTTGATTTAGTTTAGATTGGGTTGGGTTAAATTGAGTTAAGCTGGGTTGGGTTATACTTTAGGTTGGGTTAAGTTAAATTGGGGCGTTGGTAAATTTGGGCTAATGGTTTAATTTGGACTGAGTTAGTTTTGGTTAGGTTGGGTAAGGTCAAGTTAGGTTGGGTTGGGTTGGGTTAGTAAACTAGAATGAAGATACATTTTTATAGCAAATGATTGAAATTTTAATATTATAAAATAACCTAATACTTTTTTCCTCTCTCCTTTCTCACACACAACTATTGCCCCAAGTTCGCTGTTCGGACCGACAATTCATAACTTGATTTCCCGGCAGTACATATATGTGAAGAATAGGACCACGTGAAGGGCAGAGAGAACCCCCACGATAAGAGTCTCGCTCGCGTCTTCTGGAAGGAATATATAAGAAAAGATGAGGGAAGCAACATGGATAACAGCCATTATTTTTAAAAAATCCCAAAAATTCCAAGTATTTGCCTTTCGCAAGGGTACTTCAAGTGACGGTAGTGGTTAGTCACCCTTAGCGAAGCCAAGCGGAAACTTGCATTCTCCAAAATCCACGTCTAGAGCCTGCAGAGGGAGATATGAAGCCTGATTGTCAAGATGTACGGTCTGTGAACCACTGAACGTCCGACCCAAGTTATCCATGCAGGACCAGGTGACGCAGCAGACTTGTGTCACGTCTTGCAGGTCGAAAACGAATACAACCTACTCGCCCATGTGCGTCACGGGTGTCCGCAGTTCGTACAATTTATTAGGTTTGGTCTTATCCTCAATCAACGGGGAGGTGTCGTCACATAGAGAAACTTTCATCTCCAGACTGAAGAAAGTTGTCTGGAGACGCCGCGTGAGCGCTCCTCCCAATTTATCTTGAGAGACCAACCAATACTTATCTTTCATTCGATGGAGAGAAGTACGAAGGCTTTTAAATTTACGGCAGAGTGAGCGAACGTCGCGAGAGCTCTCCATGATAATAAGATCGAGGGGCGTACTGCATGCGTGTTTCTATTTAAGAACACCTAAAATTTTCTCCGGAATTGTGGTGCCCACAAATACCACCTTTCCAACGTATTAATCTTGGCTATAAAGAGCCAATGCATCCTTCAACGCCCCATCGGAATTTTTACTTAGCCAACGGTGCTCTAACCTACCCCAAAACATTTTTGCTAAGAACGATCTATCGAAGCTTTCTTACCTGAGTTATGAAAATGTTTCTAAAAACAATTTCTTAGCCTCATCCTTACTAAAGAAGATTTTCCTACACTTCCTAACCATAAAGTGAGTGTGAGGACTATAAAAACTTAGTCCAAAATTTGTGCAGGGAGATCCAGTTATGGCTTCCAACACCCCGGACTCTATAGTGTCCATTTGTTACCGTGAGGAATTAACCTCGATTACGAGCATCACCCCGATGCCACTGAACGCCTTACCGGGCTATATGTCAAGACAGAGATGGTCGTAGGGCACCATCATTAACAGGTACTCCGTTCCACAGTTCTACTTGTAAACTATGAAGGGATCATTTGGTCTGTTTTCTTTCTCCGTTTCTCCCTCGTCTTATTGTACATCGTTTTCTACGTCTCCCTCTTCCTTCACACCCTCTTATGTTTAATCCTCTTCTTGCTCCTTTTCTTCCTCTGTTTCCCTTTCCTTCGTTTCTCTCTTTGGTTCTTCCACTTCCTCTTCGGGTTCTCTTTCTTTTTCTTCCCCTGAGATTCTTTCATCTTCCATTGCTTCCTCCTTTATGTTATTTGCCGGTCCTTCGGTCTCACTCAACTCGGGTTCAAAAATCATTTCAACCTTAACCTTCTTGACAGAGAATTCGACCCGACCTTGACGCGAAATCTCATCTAGAAAATCCCCCACTGGCATGACAAACTTCCCCAGGGTCGCAGCGCGTTTGACCCATTTAATCTCGACTTTACAATCTTTGGGCTTCGCAGATAAAAGACTTATCAAATACGTGGCTGACTGCTCGAATTCTTAACGTACCTCCTTGTCTAGCGTAACCCATCCGGTCTTCTCCAAATCCACGCTCAATACCTAAGTAGAAGCGGTGCACCCCGGAAAGGGTCTTCGCCGCTCCCTTACCGAGACAATTATCTGCGTGGGTCTTCTTCCGGCCTTGAGAGATGTAGTACAAAACACCCCGCTCAGTGTATGTAAATTATCTGAGAAAAACATATTGAATAAACATCTATATCACTATTGTTGTCGCCGTTACTTAAAAATTTGGATATATTAATGAACAATATAATAAGCTTGGTACCTCCTGAATCTGACGTTTGTACGGTGGTATTAATGGTAAAGTGTGGTGATGATGATAATAGTGATGATACTAATGGAAGTGGTGAATCACCACTTCCACTGGTGATACTACCGGTATTGTGATGACAATGACAGTGATGATAATGGTAGTGTGGTGTTTGTTACTTATGGTAGTGGTGATGAAAATAGTATGATGATGATGATGATGGTAGTGTGATGATGATAATAGTGTGGTATTTCTTATGGTAGCGGTGATAATTGTATTATGGTGATCATGATCGTGATGATAGTAGTGTGGTAATGATAATGGTAGTGTGGTGCTACTTAAGGAGGTGGTAGTGAAGGTATGGTGGTGATAATGTAGTGTGGTTGTAATGGTATGGTGGTAGTGTAGTGATGATGGTAATGTATTGGTAATGGTAGTATAATAATGGTGGTGCAGTGGTGGTAGTGATGGTATGGTGGTAGTGTAGTGATGATGGTAATGTAGTGGTAATGGTAGTATAATAATGGTGGTGCAGTGGTGGTAGTGATGGTATGGTGGTAGTGTAGTGATGATGGTAATGTAGTGGTAATGGTAGTATAATAATGGTGGTGCGGTGGTGGTAGTGATGGTATGGTGGTAGTGTAGTGATGATGGTAATGTAGTGGTAATGGTAGTATAATAATGGTGGTGCGGTGGTGGTAGTGATGATGGTGGTAGTGATGGTATGTGGTGGTAGTGTAGTGATGATGGTAATGTAGTGGTAATGGTAGTATAATAATGGTGGTGCGGTGGTGGTAGTGATTGTATGTGGTAGTAGTGATGTATGGTAATGTAGTGTAATGGTAGTGTAGTGATGTAATGGTGGTGGTAATAATAGGTGTGAGGTTGGTGGTGGTGGTAGTGATGGTATGTGAGTGTAGTGATGTAATGGTGGTAATGGTAGTATAATAATGGTAGTGATGGTATGGTGGTAGTGTAGAGATGATGGTAATGTAGTAGTGTAGTGATGATGGTAATGTAGTGGTAATGGTAGTATAATAATGGTGGTGCGGTGGTGGTAGTGATTGTATGGTGGTAGTGTAGTGATGATGGTAATGTAGTGGTAATGGTAGTATAATAATGGTGGTATGGTGGTGGTAGTGATGGTATGGTGGTAGTGTAGTGATGATGGTAATGTAGTGGTAATGGTAGTGTAATAATGGTGGTGTGGTGGTGGTAGTGTAGTGATGATGGTAATGTAGTGGTAATGGTAGTATAATAATGGTGGTGCGGTGGTGGTAGTGATGGTATGGTGGTAGTGTAGTGATGATGGTAATGTAGTGGTAATGGTAGTATAATAATGGTGGTGCGGTGGTGGTAGTGATTGTATGGTGGTAGTGTAGTGATGATGGTAATGTAGTGGTAATGGTAGTATAATAATGGTGGTATGGTGGTGGTAGTGATGGTATGGTGGTAGTGTAGTGATGATGGTAATGTAGTGGTAATGGTAGTGTAATAATGGTGGTGTGGTGGTGGTAGTGTAGTGATGATGGTAATGTAGTTGTAATGGTAGCATAATAATGGTGGTGCGGTGGTGGTAGTGATGGTATGGTGGTAGTGTAGTGATGATGGTAATGTAGTGGTAATGGTAGTATAATAATGGTGGTGCGGTGGTGGTAGTGTAGTGATGATGGTAATATAGTGGTAATGGTAGAATAATAATGGTGGTGCAGTGGTGGAAGTGATGGTATGGTGGTAGTGTAGTGATGATGGTAATGTAGTGGTAATGGTAGTATAATAATGGTGGTGCGGTGGTGGTAGTGATGGTATGGTGGTAGTGTAGTGATGATGGTAGTTTATTGATGGTGTTAACAGGGCAGCTATAGTAGTGTTAATATCCGCTATTTTAAATTTGTGGAAAGTTTAATTATAAAATGTTAGTTTCTGAGAGGATTATCTGCCGTCAATGATGAATGTCAACATATAGTGGTTGAGTGGTAGTGAACATTTAGAGCTAGTGTTATAAAGGAACAAGTACTAGTGATGTATGTAGTGTTAGTGTTGTAGTGAATAATATGTAGTATAGTACAATTGTTTAATTACATAACACATTATAAAGAGAGTAAAATAGTTTCCAAGAATACCTCTGGGCCACTTGGTTAGAAACACCCCCTAAGCACACCACTAAACACCTAACCTAACCTACACACTGCCCTTCCACATTCCGCATCATTAGGACCCTTAAACCATCAAAAGTCCTATGGCAACAGATGAATGGCGACGGGGACAGGGAGAGATGACCGTCGGGAGTCTCTAGTCACAACTCTGCACATGGGCGGCATTTATAAGATTATCATTTATGCATTGGGATCCAGGCAGCAGTGCAATCTGGTCCTGTCTGTGCGAATGAGCAGCCAGTTCCAGGAGCCACTCTGCTCACCCCACATGGGGAGGGGGCTATAAAGGGTGCCCTAAATATAGCCTGCCTAAACAACAAGCCTGAATGGGCAACCACACAGAGTAAGATCATCCTAACGCTGTCGAAAACATAATCACAGATCAAAGCAAATTCAAATTATACAATATCTTACGGTCGCTGCATGGAATGTCAAGACCCTTCTGGATACTGACACAAATGAGCATCCAGAAAGAAAAACTGCCCTTGTGGCCAAAATGCTGTCTTGGTACAACATAGATATAGCAGTCATTAGTGAGTCCCGACTCCCAGACGATCAGAGTCGACTCACAGAACAGGGGCCCTGCTATACCTTCCTCTGGAAGGGTAAGGCGGTTGCGGAGAGAAATCGCATTTTATGGAGTTGGCTTTGCCATTCGCCAATCCATCCTACATAGGCTAATGGAAATGCCTATTTGGGTCAAAGAGCATCTCATGATGCTCTGAGTCCTACTAAATTACTCACACCCTGTTTTCTTCATCGGTGCATAGGCCCCAATACTGGATGCAGAGGATGATATCAAGGCGGTATTTTATGCCGACTTTGACAGAGTGGTAACCTCTATCCCCAGAGAAGATAATGTTGTGCTCCTATGTGAGTTCAATGCCAGAGTTGACAAAGATGCTGACTTATGACAGGGAGTCATAAGGAGAAATGGAGCGGGCAAGTGTAATCCCAATGGCCTACTCCTCCTCAGAAAGTGTGCTGAACACAACCTTATCATTAACACCCTGTTAGGCATGCCGACAAGCTTAACAGCTCTTGGCAACATACACGATCCAAACATTGGCATCTCATTGACTCATCAGAGTCAAACTCTCCCTTAACGTCAGCCCAAACGGCGAAGGCAACAAGCCTCCTGAAGAGGTTTTAATACCAAGTCAATGGAGGATCAAATGGTAAAACATGCTTACAGAGAATAGCTCGAGGATGGGCTGATAAACAACACAACATTAAACAACGAGGAATCTTCGGTGCTGTCGTGACAACAACTTACAGCGAGACCCTCGGCCAGATCGAAATAGAACGCCAAAATTGGTTTGAAGAAAATAACTAGGAAATGAACGCACTCGTCGATGGTAAACGTGCTGTTTTCACCGACCCTCAGTCTCGGACCAAAGCTGATACCTTCCATGAGAAAAAACGCGGCAGCTTAGTGCAAACTTCACAAACTACTGAACAAATGGTGGACAAATATAGCATGTAAAATACAAAAAATTGTGGACTGGCACAAAATGAGTGAATTTTTCAATTCCACTGAAACAATATTCTTGTACACCCAGTTACTCAGTGCTGTCCCCCCGCTCAACCGACTGTAATTCCTTAATTGAAAACAACGAAGGAATCCGTTAGCACCGGAACGAGCTCTACCGTAAACCGATGTGGATGGCATGACTACCCAGCAGGTCCCTCGGCACCCAGAGCTGACCCACCTCAGCTATATCCTCCATCCCTGGATGAGGTAGATACTACTATCAAACATGAAATATAACAGCATGAAATATAATAGTCACTGGGATTGATGAAATCCCAGCCGAAGTGTATAAAACAGGAGGACCTTCTGGAGAATATGTGGGAGAAGAAAATCCCCCAAGATTGTAAAACCACCTTCATTGTCAATTTTATAAAAACAACGGAGACTGGTCAGACTGTGGTAACTACCACGGGATCTCACTGCTGTCAGTCGCTGGCAAGATCATCGCCCGAATCCTACTATATAGACTTCTTCCTGAGGCGGAAATCTTCCTTCCAGAATCTCAATGTGGCTTTAGACCATCATGTCACTCATGTGGCACCACTGAAATGATCTTTACTGCCTAGCAGATACAGGAAAAGTGTACAGAACAGCGTCATGACTTGTACATGGTCTTCATCGATCATACTAACGACTCAGTCAACAAGGAAGCCATTGTGAAGCAACTCCACGATGGCATGAACGGCAGTGTCCTGCACAGTGGCACCCAGTCTGAGTTCTTCCCCTCCCAAACGGGGGTAAAACAAGGCTGTGTACTGGCACCAACTCTCCTTTCCATTTTCTTGGCAGCCTTCCTCACTCGTGCTATTGCCATTTAACCAGTGGGGTAAACACCCTGTACCGGATGAAGGGACTTTTCAACATAAGATGACTCCAGGCAGGAGCTGTAGCAAAGCTGAATTAGTTCAATTTCAATTTCAATTGTTTATTCCTTGATAGAGGAAGCGGGATCCTAGTGCTGTCACTAGGTACCCCTGTACAATGACACCAGAAGCATCTGGCAAACTGAATTAGTTTTATTTTAATATGAAAACTGTATTTTATGCTGTTCCCAAATATATGATATTGTGTCATAGACTTGTATAATACGGGAACACCACTACTTTAAATTACTGTGCCTTTTGACTAAACATCACGTACGACTAACTTAATTTTCTCACTTAAATTCACTGGGAACACACTTATTTGTTCGCGAGGGGAATTTCTAGTTAGCATCTCACTTGCATATTCCACTAAGTAAGTATTCCTTGGAAGTTCTGAGTGAACCTTAAAACTGTTATGAGGTTGAGTAAAATAAGTGCCAGCTATCTCTTAACCTATTGGTCAATGGTCATCTAAACTTACATATGGTGCAAATTAATGATTTTGTTAACTAATATCATTAGTACGTACTGATAAAAAACTTATGAAACTGTAAGTAGACACGATAAGTATAATTACAACACTTATCTGTAACAAAATGAAAGATTCAGACACCTACATTTTTCCACTCCTGACGTTTCGGTGTCACCACTGAAATGTTGTCACAGCTTCTTGTCATGGTCATGTTGGTCAGCCACGTGTCGGCGATCGGTCACTGATCATCATCTGGCAATCCGAACCCTCAGCTTCCATTGACATGTACACTAATTACTATCTGGATTCGACGACGACGAATAACGGTAGCACCCAAGTTCCTGAAGACATGTGTGGCTTTTGACCACAAATCCATTTTTTTTTTAGTTTTTAGAGCTTACAGTTCACTGACCTTTCTCCTTTTGGCCCTTGTTTATAAAATTTCTTTTGCATGTTCATATCCAGTCACTCGTAAAAAAGATTAACTCACTATCACTTGCTGCAACTCACTGAACTCAGTAAATAGCCTCATATGGACACCTGACACGGCTGACCCACTGTCGAAATTTGTGTTGGTCAAGTGATGATGATGATAAACTATTGGTGGTAGTAGTTTTCTTATTCGATGGCGCTGTAATGGTTGGTGGTGGGAAGAACAACGTCTAATTAATAAAATCATCACTCTAAACCTGACTGGGATTAATTTGTTTATCAGGGAATTAACTTATGCCTGCCATAACTGTCTGAAGCTTTTATATTTATGAAGTTTTTATAGCTTCATCGTGATTCACTTTTATTTTCTAGAAATTAATATCTGGGAGCCTATATGCACTACTATACACCTACTTTATTTACTTCTCTAATTGAAAAAAAAATTATCATTATCATCTCTGGTAAAATCTTCTCAAACATTATGCGAGATGCAGAATTTAACCAATTATAAGAGAAACTTATGTAAACCTTATTTTGATTCGCTAATGTTTGTAGTGTCTGGTTTGTGTTGCGAGTTATCTGCAGTGTTTTCATGGCATGTTGTGGTAGGGGACGAAAATATCTTTAATGTTAAATATTTACAACAAAAACGACCTCACACTATTATAAATTTAAATAATAAAAACTTAATAAAAGTTAATTACAGACAAAATAATAAAGTTGATGATTTTTTTGTTATATTAGGTGTTTAATTATGATTTTAATTGCAAAAAAAAACCTATGATGTGATTGTGCAGTTCGTGGTAGCAATTTAAACATTATTATGTTTGATCTCTTGTTTAGTCAGCAATGTGAATTGGTTCATTAATTCAACATGAGAGACTTAAGGAACTATATAACGGTCATCATGAGATGATATGTGTGCCATAGTGTTATGAGTGACAAGACTGTGTGTTGCTGTATTTTAAAAAAGATTTCTGAGAGGAAATATTGACTCGCCCAAAGATGAACTCGTGTGTCGTCGTAGAGTGATTTCGACCTCGCCGTCCTTATTCTGCTTTTATCTATTTGACGTTTAACCGGCGTGTTAAAGAACCATTTTAAGGTAATATATCTTAGTAACCATTCACGAAACTGCTGTATGTATTAATTCTTGCAGTGCCCCACCAGACCAGCTTACCATGGTGGGGCATAGCAAGAGGATAAAAGAATAGCTCATCCATCGGAAATTTATATTTTTCGAGTTAACGTAAGTAAATAAGGAGTCTGCAATAGGCCGGTTGGCCTGTGCATGGCAGCTCCTGTCGAGAGTTACTACCACTCTCTATCATCCATGAATCTATCTAGCCTCCTTTTGAAACTTTCCAGCACTTATTACAAAGTTGCTAAGCTTGTTCCACTCGTCCACCACCCTATTTGTGAACCTTCCTATCTCCCTCCTAAACCTAAACTTATCCAACTTAAATCCGTTGCTCCGAGTCCTATCCTGCTTGGATATTATAAGAACTTTATCTATATCTCCTTTATTGATTCCTTTCACCCACTTAAATACTTCTATCATATCTCCCCGCACTCTGCGTCTTTCTAGGGAATGCAAGTTAAGTTTCTTTAACCAATCCTGATATGGAAGGTTTCTAAGTCCCGGAATCATTTTCATCATTCTTCACTGCACCGACTCTAGTGAATTGATATCCATTCTATAATAAGGGCACCAGAACTGAACCTCATAATCGAAGTGCGGCCTGACTAGCGCAAGATATAGTTGCAATAAGACCTCTGCACTCTTATTACTTACACTTCTACATATAAAACCTAATACTCTGCCTTATTTCGAACATTAACGCACTGTTTTCTAGGCCGTAGGTCCGGGCTTACAAGTACCCCTAGGTCTCTTTCACAAGTCAACTTCTCTAGGTTGATGTTAAGGCTGTATACATTGTCAGTATTTGTTCTTCCAATATTAAGTATGCTGCACTTGCTGGTGTTGAATTTCATTTGCCATTTTTCAGACCACCCCTGCAGTTTATTTAGATCCTCCTGTAATGCATTTGCATCCTGCCCTGAATTAATCTGCCGCCCTATTTTGGTGTCATCCGCAAACTTGCTTATGTCACTGCTGATCCCAGTATCTAGATCATTTATGTAGATTATGAACAAGAGTGGGCCTAGTACTGACCCCTGGGGAACCCCACTGGTTACACAGCCCCACTCAGATTTAACACCATCTACGCTGACCCTCTGCGTTCTATCGGTGAGCCATGATTTTATCCAATTTAAAACTTCCCCTCGATACCATGAGCCTTAATTTTTTTCAGAATCCTCTGATGCGGTACTCTGTCAAATGCTTTGCTAAAGTCTTAGTAAATAAGAGTTATTTTCACTTTTTTATTTCATTTAAGAGAATAAAGCTTCACGGGATATACATAATTTACTAATTACTCTGCCAATTAGCTGAAGTGTTACGTTTGCTTACGTGTGTTTTTGTTGGAAATATTTACTTCGATTACAAGTTTGTTTTTTTAGTTTCTTTTGCATTTTTCTTTTGTCCTATTGAGTTAGGTTAGGTTTACACACTGGAGGCTAGGTTAGGTTTACACACCTATGTTTGAAGCTGTCCGGCGTATTCGCATAAATGATGATATTTGGTAACTTGTTCCACTTATCCACTACTCTATTTCCAAACCAATGTTTACCTATCTCGCACCTAAATCTAAATTTGTCTAATTTAAAACCATTGTTATGAGTTCGCTCCTGGTTGGATAGTTTGAGTACCTTTGTTATATCACCTTTGTTTAGCCCTGACTTCAATTTATACAGGTCTTTCTAGTTTCTCAGGTTAGGTTAGACATGTATGTATACAGTACTGTACTAATATTTCAGTAGTTAGGTTTTGTTTTGTTTTGTTATTTTTGTATGTGTTTTTACCCAACAATTTCCCTTTGCTTCAAAGCCCTGCCCATTTGATGTGATCAAAATTGTATTTCCTCTAAGATAAAAGTTAATCCTATTTCATAATAGTCCACATATTCCTTATCAAGGCCTCCTCTAATGGGTGACCATTAGGTAAATAAAGTATATTTACCTGCATAAATATGCAAAATCTTAAATTGTTCCAATTTTCTTGGATAAACTCTGACCTGTGTATCTGTTTAATACCATTCATAATTTTAAATGTTTCTATTGAGTCACTGCTCTCGTTTTTTCCTTGAGTGTAGTTAATCCAAGATCCTTCAGCCGTTCTTCATATGACGATTCCTTAAGACAGGTTTGTTGCTCTTCTCTGTACTTTCTCAATTCTATCATTGCCTTTTCTTAGGTATGGACACCAGTCCTGATCAGCAAATTCCAAGTGTGGCCTCACAAAACTCTTATCCAAAAATTAAATGTTTAGGGGCATAGATAATTATTATTATTATTTTTTATTTAATATTATTATTATTATTTCTGCCATCTGATTAGGTAGCTTTTCCAGTGATTGCTGAAATGTGTTCTTCAACCTTGAGGTCACTTGAGATGATCACACCTAAATATTTCTCTTGTCTGACTCTCTTTAAATCTTTATTTAATAATCTATAATTTGTAAATACAGTATGCTTATACAGTACACCTGTATGTCCACAGTCAATATGTCCTCGCTTAACATTTTTCTGTTATACTCTACTTATCAGGTTTTTTACCTTGTTTCAAGTTTTACTTGATCTTGGTGAAGAGTATTATCCTCTTTTACTGCTTTGATGTGTATTTTTGCATCATCAATGAAGACTTTGCATATTGGGTGAATAGAATTTGGTAGATCATTTCCATGTACTGTATAGTAAACAAAATTCTACTTTTCACCTTCCTTAACCCATTCTGATTTAACACTGTTTACTGATACAGATTGTTCTTTGTTTGTCAGGAAACCTTCAATTCAATTGTATAAATTACAAGTACATATATACTGTACTACTAATTCCACTGCTGGTACTTACAATTTTCACAAAGCCTGTACAAAGAACAGCCAAAGAACAACAAAAGTGTTGACTACCATGAGAAATATGCCAGTAGATGTTCACTGCAACCATATTGATTCAGTAATTGTAATCTTTATAATAATCAGAACTTTCATAGTGATCTTCTTAAACAATGTTTTCTTATATACTGTATACAGTACTGTATTTTGTTTTGTATCATAATTTAGGTTAATCATTCACAGAGGTTGTCCAGTAAGCCCCTTTCTCCATGGATTGTGTGTGTAAAAACACTGGGAAGGTTCTGGCAGCCCACTGTTTTTTGTTATTACATGACTCATGGATGACAGTATTAATTGAACCTCAGTACCAATGCTTAGAAAATCTATTTATTTAATTTCTTTCAGTGTGCTGTAGCTGGTGAACCATAATGTCAGACCCAAAACTTCTTCCTGGTGAAGATAAACCAGGAAATGATACTGCCGGACTACTGGCCAAGAACAAGAGTGGATGCAGTGATTGTACTAACCTAAGCAAGGTTAGGGATTCAATACTAATCAAAGCAAGGTTACTCTTGCTTGTCCTGCAGTAGTATAAGCAGTTAGATTTTTTT
The DNA here is from genome assembly GCF_018991925.1 of Homarus americanus. Classification (NCBI taxonomy): domain Eukaryota; kingdom Metazoa; phylum Arthropoda; class Malacostraca; order Decapoda; family Nephropidae; genus Homarus; species Homarus americanus. The sequence goes on along the minus strand of NW_024723833.1, from coordinate 7,681,754 downwards.
TACTAACACAAACAAGGTTAAACTTTCTTGCATTTGTGTACTATACACAAAATTAAGCCTACCTGTATTAGAGTCAGCTAGGATAAGATATACCAGTAGTTGTACTAAACTAAGTAAGGCTAAACATATGTATACTAGGTTAAGCAAGCTGGAAGTACAGAATATATCTCATTTACAGATTCATTAGAAGATTGTAAGCTATGCTGTCAGTTTTTTCTAAAAGTGCCAAAGGTTGAGGAGTAAGAAATTAAGTTTTATTATAAGTTGAGGAGTTGAAAAAGGTGGATAAGAATTTTGAAACACAAAAAATTATAATGTAAATTGGAAACAGTAAGAAGAGTGGGTGTTTGAGGGAGCATGTATCATAGATCAATGTATGGGTTGTGTGATGCCTCTCCACTGTTCCCTCAACAGGGGTGTATAGGGGGATTGATACCCCTCAAGTGACATAAAAGGGCATATCCCCCCTTGAACTTACCCATTGAGGTATTATAGATAAGATTCTGCTAACATTATTTGGAAGATTTAAAATGCTTAATGCATAAAATGAGAGCAATACAGAAATGTTATTAAAAAAATCTCACTGGCAGTGCAAACCATGTATCCCCCTTTAAATATGTTTCTAGCAAGAACTTTGTGTTCCATAATAAAAATAGCTTTATAGGAAATAACAGTTGAATGTTTACAAATAGAACACATATGCTAAGAAGGCTAGAATTATTCTCTGGCCATCCTGTACTGAATTAAGAAAAGTGCATGAAAGACTGACAGAAAACAACAACCTTAATCTTATTTCTCATAATTTATTACAACTTTAAAACTGGTATATGAGTATTGTAATGTAAGTAAAAGATAAAATTGGGTAACCACATCTTTAATAAACTGTATAGAATTTTTTACCTTATTTTTCAGAAACTGAAAGTTAGTCGTGAGTGGAATAAGTTTTACGAACTTAAGCTTGAAAACACAGAGTAAGTATTAGTCTGGTCTCCTTGATTTCATTCCATTTCAGTTAGCAAAAAACAATGACCTGTGAAGAGACTCCTCGTACAGTACTGTAGTACATAATTCCTAATTATGTCGTCACCTCCCCTTATGTACTGTACTGTACTGCTCACACTCTCAACACATGTCAGTGTTTAGTTTTGAATTTATCTTTTGTTTATTTTGTGATTCCTATGAACCTTTTAGAAATGATGTAAAGATTTTGCTCTTAATCAATTTTCAGGGTTTCTCTAGTCTTTTTACCTCTAGCCATTGACACAATGTACTGAAATAATCCAACATTTCCTTCTTGCCAGTGTCACCATGTTATTATCAAAATACTGTAAGACAAAAATTTCATCAGTAACTTCAAATCATATACAAGACAACCAGGAGGCACTAGAATGTATCTAGGTTGCCAAAGTCTTAGTTTTGTATTACACACACATACCCGTAGCTCTTTTATCCAACCGTGTCTAATGGAAGACAAGATGGAGGCATAAGCTACAGTATGGGTTAAGAGAAAATTTCTCTCTCACACATATTGGAGGAGAGTTCTAACCTGCTTTACATACCAACTTACTATATACACCTTCATTTTGTCTCATTGATTTCTATATTTATCTGTTCTTCACTTCAAATAATTTTGCAAATAATAACCATATGCATTTACTTGTCCAAATGACATCTCAGAAATTTATTTACTTTTCTAACACTAATTACTCACCACCTATGATTTTTCAAGGTCACTTTTTGGAGTTTGTGTGTTATTCTGTATGTACAGGTACTTGAGTAGTTACACGCATTAAATTTCAAATACCAATATTTGTACCCCTGAACATGCTGTTAAGGTGCTGTTGCTTGCAATTTGATACCTGTATGATTACTTGCAGGGTTGGTAAAAAGAAAAAACACTTTTTTTTTTGCGATCTCTTTTTTAATGCTATTATATTGGTGTTAATAAGTGATTTTTTGTTTGGTTTAAACCATGGTTTGAATCTTTTGGTTTAAACCATTGGTTTAAATCATTTGGTTTAAACCATTGGTTTAAATCGGCCAACCCTGTATGTAGATAAGGATAACCCTTAGTATAACATTAATATCATAAAATATAGAAGAGTCAGGTTTCTTTGTTTTGAAATATAGCACTTATTTTGTACAGTACATAATGAATTTAGGTGTTTTAGTTTGGTTGTAGACTCGGCTGTAAAACTTAAAATCATTGCTATCCTTATGGTACTTGGAGATCTGCAAAGTGAAGAATACAGAAAGAGGGAGATTTGTTATGAAGAGGAAAGAGTCTGATTTTGTGTTAAATGGATGAATCTTAGAATCTTACTCGCTTTTCTTTTCCAGTAAATTACTACATATTGTAACCGAGTATGAGAGAGAGAAAGAGCGGAATGTTAATCTACAGTTGGCTTACGACCAGCGTAGTCGTGAATATTCCTACATACACGAACAGATGACCAACTTACTGCTGGAAGTTGAACCGCTCAGGTAGGTCATTTGTAAAAATCACTAATCACAGCTTTTCTAAGAGTGGTAGGAAGTGAAAATAATAATAGTGTTGTTTGCTCCTCTATATTCCTCTTAAGTTACCTTCCTCTCCATATGTTCCTCAATTATATGTTGCATCATGATTAGGAATTATATTACAATCCCTCTTACTAACTACTGGTGGGTGAGAGAAAAAATTATTTGCTTTGGTTAAAACCACATCTGTTGGAGGCAGAGTATTTATGGTACCTGTAGTTGATGGCACTAAGAATGCTGAGTGATAAGTATTTTATCTTTATATCTATCTTTTAGGACATCTACCTATTTATCTATCTGTGTTTATATGTGGGTAGTCTTTGATTACCTCAGGGAGTTGCAACCCTGTTTTGCCAGCTGTTCCCACCTTGTGGGTTGGTGTTAGGAAGAGCATCCAGTTGTAAAACTTTGCTTTAACATGTCTGATGGCAACTGGGTCACCAGAGCTGTGCCCATCCCTTGGCATCTGCTGCATTTTCTGGGCTGGTATCCTGAGTTTGCTGTGGTAAGCAGGGGAGGTGGGAACATCCCATTCTCGTTTTATCCAACAGCTATCATCAGGTAATCATGTATAACCCATGCAAACATGGCTGTTAAACATTGATGATGATGATGTGGATACCGGGTACTAAGAAAGTCTTGTGGTACAATAAATCTTCATTTGAACACAGTTTCTTCACACAATTTATTGTATTCAATGTGAGGTAATCTGCATTGTGAGAATATAAATGATTTTAGATGCTATGTATAATGTAAATGATTATTTAATTAAAAGTCTTAGTTACATACCATCTTCCAAGTCTCTTGAATATCAGATGCTAATCTTTAGGTTATTAAAACAGTGATTTGATGTGCTGTATATCCTGAAAGTATTACTAAATGTGCACATTACTGTTGTCACACGTCAGTTATAAGGTACATCATTGGGGTCACACTATACAAGTACTCACTTCTGAATGGTAACAAAGAGGGAGATAGAAGTTTTGAAACTGATAGATTGTTTAAGTTTATACATGTGACCCAGGAGAGCATAGCATTTATACATGTGACCCAGGAGAGCATAACACTTATAAATGTGACCCAGGAGAGCATTCTATTTATACATGTGACCCAGTAGAGCATACCATTTATACATGTGACCCAGAAGAGCATACCATTTATACATGTGACCCAGAAGAGCATCATAGCATTGAATGGTTTTTGGCAATGGATGCTGCTGCTGGGTGACTGAGTTAGACCTGGAGTATTTGTGACACTTCTTCCTCCCTTTAATTTTAGCTGATATGTTAAGGAATTGGGGAAGCATTATCAAAAAATGAAGGATTACTGTAGTTCCGAAGTCCTTTTTTTCTGGAAGAACTTAAAGCCAGGCAGGTTGGATACTCTCTCTGCCTCTACTGTACAGTATTATGTTTTTGTCTTGTCAGCTGGAACTACATCAAAATGGTCATTTGAACCCACATTTTTGAGGGTGCACTGAGATAGAGTCAGATATAATGGTGCTTTGAGTGCTGATTAATCAGATTTCATACTCGTGCATGGGAGATGTTCATGCAATTACCATTTGAAATATTTTAGACCATTTGATTCATAGGTTAGAATTTTGAACCTAGTAAATGGATTTGAATTGTCAAAATTTTAAATGGTGAGGTTTTAATGTCTGTGTATGGTATTCACTGTGTTTTATTGTGACCTGAAACAAAGATAATTCTCTTGCGTTAGAGCTGTTATTCATCCATATAATGTAATGGGAGAAAGACAGGAAATTATTGGGTTTGCTCTAGTTTATGTGAATGCTGTTCATCACTCATAGTTTTCCTATCTTATTGTCAATAGGGAGAAATTGCGTAAGGCAGAGAAATGCTTGGAAGAGGAAATGTGCAATAAAGAGAAAGCAGAGAGCCAGGAACATGTTTTTCGCTTCACCATAGAACAACAGAAACATCAGATTATGTCTATGAAAGAGAAGGTGGACACCAACCTCTTAGATCTCCTTGAGAAGAGGTTATCTTCAGCTCGAAGTGAAATAAGAAGACTGAAAATTGATATTAATGCCAAAACATGTGAGTAACTTTTGTAATAATCTTTCACTCTTTGATATTCATTATTTTTTCTTGTCCCTTGGTTTTCTTTCTTTTAGACTGGTGTAGTACTGTAATATGTTTTCATAGCTTTACATATTTCTGTAAGAAGAATGCTGTTTAAGATATGGATATGATTGGGAAATGAAACTTCGTTAAGAATTTATGTTTCTGAAGAGGATTGTGGGAGAGAAATAGGAAGCCCAAGTAGGTGAAGGAAACATTGTGTGAATTACTGGTACAGGTACTACTGGGTGAGTGGGGGGGGATGTATGTTCAGAAAACAGCAGTCTGCATGCAAGGTCAGAAAGTATGGCAATGAGTATTTTAATGCATAGGTGTGTTGTAGAAATAAGAGTAGAGTAATAAATCGGATGTTTATCATGGAATGAGAACACCTAAGGGAGGTTCTGTGTGTGTGAGTGTGCATGTGTGTTTGTGTTAGTAGTTTAGTGAAAATGTGATTATCTGTACGTTCAAAAATACAGCATAGCCCTGAGTTATAAGGGTCCATCTTGTGGTGATTCACACAAAACTTTTGTAGAAATAGGACTTGATTCATGTTAAACTGATGTTTGACCAGTGTTTACATTTTTCCCAAATAAATTGAAAACATTTTAAAGATTAAAAAATGTGAATTTAAAAATCCCCTCCAAAGTGCAATGTACATTTGTTCTGTTTAGGATGGTGCATTGTGGCTTCATTTCAGTCAGCCACTTCCTATTATATCACACTGACCACCATAAATTAAGTGCTTTTATGAGGCGTTGTTTTTTAAAAGTCTATTAAAAATAATTTGAAAGAAGCAATCAAGTGATAGCAGTGGTGCTAGTACAAAGTCAATAGATATTGGCTCCATGAAGTCTTAATAGTTTGGCCAACCAATTAGTAACTTCTGAACCTGCCTTTATAGACAGGCTGGATTTTTCCACCCGTTCAGGAAAACAATTTTACCTACAGTACTTTAAAAAAGAAGCAGGTCTTTGTAAGAGGACTAAATAACCGAATATAATGTCATATATATGTGTGACAGTTCTCAAATTTGTCTCTGGCTTTGAAAAGATAACATAATATATACAGTATGTTGCCAAATGAACTTACCTCTATGGTTTCAATGCCAGGGACCAACTACAAGTAGTACTGTACTAGCATAGTAGGTAGTAGGCAGCTACCAAACAGGGAGGTACTACTGCATGGGAAGATATTGGAAACATAATGTGTTGTCTAAAGGTAGACCCTGCTGCCATATGGCATCACGAAAATTGTGACCAAGTCCCAGGCTACTGATCTGACTTTCTGCCTCATTTACACACAATTGTAGGGTCTCAATTGTTTCTCTTACTATTGACAACACAACATACATATATTGTTTCTCACTTTTGATCTTTTTTTTCATTTTTGTATTTCTTTATGGTTCTTTATTATTATTATTATTATTATTATTATTATTATTACAGTGTTGTTATTAATATTATCATTATTATTTTATTATTTTATTTTCAATTTTGTATTATTATTATTATTATTACAGTGTTGTTATTAATATTATTATCATTATTATTATTATTATTATTATTATTATTATTATTATTATTATTATTATTATTATTAAATTTTTGCTCCCCAGGCCCCGATGTGGGTCAGTGACCTATGCCCAGGTGGGCTAATCCCCGTAAAAAAAAAAATCAGCACTAGATTTTTTACATATTTTGTGATTTAACCCTTTTTATAGCGTAAGTATTAAAATAATATCTTACCTGATTTGCACTTGACGAGGTATTTCATAGCATAATTTTGTGTAAGGTACTGTACTTGCTTAGTTGTATACCGTAGATATATACAACTCTGACCATCCTACTCAAGTGCCTGACATATTGATTAATCATTATCATAGGAGTGGTACTGTACACACCTCTGCATTTAAAGAAAAAACAGGATTTATTAATTAAACAGCTTGTGTTAAACATAAACAGATGGCATTTATACAATTAGTCTTGGAAATATACAATGATTAAGATGATTTCAGAACTTTTTCTGAAGAATTAGTGGGAACAATACTGTACATCTAGTCCATGATAATGATATAGTATTGATGTACTCTTCCTTACTCTAGAACATGTATTAGGAGTGAATAATATTGCAAACTACAAGGTACAGTATATCAAGATTCAGTTAGAAGTCTTATATGAGCATGTGATTTCACAGCTATTGCCACATGACCATAATCAATGTTAATGTAAGCTACAGCAGTTCACTAGCAAGCACTATTCTTATTCATCAAAGTTGCTGTCAAAGCTATCATTATCTTGGTCTTCTATTAATGGCAAATGTAGCACAGTTGTGGGTTTCATCTCTTTAATTTGGTCTTCAACCATAACATAATCATCATTTCGACATTTATGCAAATAATAGTTCACTCCGATTAAAAGAAGCAACAAGCATATAACTGTAGAACCAGCCACAGTCAGGTCAAGGGTGTAGTTGGATGTCCAAACTTGTACTGTAACCTGGAGGATGCGTTCTTGATTCATAATGTGCTCCTTACTGTCTGGACAACATGTTATTTGAACCTATAGGGAGACATTGAGGAAATTAACTTTCTATTATTTTCACAATTTATTATAGTACTACTGTACAGTATACTGTACTACCTGTACTAATGTAAATTTAGAACATTTAATACATAATGACACAAAAGGAGGTAGATGCACTAATATAAGGATACACACAAGTCAGAGTGAAAGCATTTAACAGTTTGATAACCATGGTAACATCAGAATTAGACAACATACCTGACACATGTATTGACCAGTGTGGTTCACCTGGATATTATCCAAAGTAATTGTTTCTCTGAGGAAGGTATCGTTGCGGTCATCAGTATTTTTGACACTCTGGAACCCATAACAGGAGGAGATAAACTCTTGTGTCGTCAGAGAACACTGGCCGTTGGGGCTGTTGTAAGGGTGAAAGAGCCAGATTAGGTTTTCAATATAGAATGATGCATCAAGAGGGAGCTCACAAAAAAGTGTGAGGTCTGACCCTTGTCCGAGAATTAAACTGTTGTTTGAGTATAAATGTGTTGCATTTAGGGCTTTAAGGCATGACTCATGGCAGGGAAGAACTGGAGGAGGAGAATTTGTCAAAGGTGAAGTAGGTGAAACTCTTGTGGTATATGATGTGCTCATGGGTTCCTTTGGAGTAGTTGTGGGTTTTATAGAAGTTGTTGTCGTGTACTTTGTTTCCTCGCTTGTTGCTTTACTTGTGGTTTTGATGGTTATTGGTGCGAGCGTAGAGATAATTATTCCTGTTGACCTAGTTATATCAGGATCATCATAATTAGTGTCACGTTCCAGTCTGAAGTTGTCTTCATCTTTCATTATAACACCAAGATGAAAGTTCTCATTAAGGTTTGTATCCCCATTGTCACTTAAAACTGATGGGTGAACATTTAATGTCTTGGCATCCTGTGTCTTGTCTTGAAATGCATCATTACTTTTATCAATACGATCTTGTTGGGAATTTGATTCTGCTGCATTTTTACCATATGAGTCACTTTCCTTAGGGCCAATTTGTGGATTAACTTGAAGTGAATCCTTGGGCAAGTTGCGAGTAATATTTTCTTGAATGGAATTCATTTCCCCTGTACCTTTAGCATGTACACTGTCACCTTGTTCAGATGCTTTATTTTCATGGTCTTGAGATAAAGCCTCAGGCACTGGCAGCTTATGTTTGCCTTTAGAGGTGCCATCATAAGGAAGTCCATGGTGATGATATAAGGGTTGCACCAGTATTGGCCGACTTGTTCCGCCATTTGCAAGTTTAACAAATACCCTCTCAGGGATGCACATTACATGCCCCACTAGAAGTAACAAAATGTACATAGAATGCATTTCTTTTCTGTTGCAGTTATGTTCTGTTATTTACCTTATTTAGATCATAGCAGCACTTGTTACACACTACACAAGACATACACTTTTTTGGGGATGAAAGTAATGAAGGAAACGTTATTTATGAAAAGTGAATTTTCGTTTTTACTTAGATAAGGAAACTCTGCTCTCAGTCTTTGTGTGTGTGCACACGTTTGTTTGTATTCTGTTAACTTTTTTTGTTGATGCAGACTCAGTAGGTTTACTTCTGAATTAATGAAGAACTAGTTGATGTGCATTGGCAGACTGACGCTCTGTAGAAAACAAGGTGGCTGTACATGGCCTTACTGATATGGAAGCTGATAAGCTGATAAGAGATTAGAATACCTTGAGCAAGTCGTCATGTTGACTCATTTCCTTTTATTCTTTTTTCCTTTATTTTTTGTATTATAGCAATAGAGAATTATCTATAGATATTCCATCTCTTTGGTTTGAAGAGTTTCATTATATAGTTGGTAATTTGTGTAGTCTTGGTTATACTTACTGTTTGCAAGAAACCATATTTACTATTTGAAACTGAGTAAATGGCAAAGTCTTGTCTAGCTGAGCACAACAGTTCACTCAGTAGTGTAAATGACTGTAACAGTATTGTAATATAGTACTGTACTCAGAACATGTAAAAGGACATTCTGTATTAATAAACTATTCACATGAATAGTACATGTATTGCATTTCACATTCACCACACATCTATGTATATGTAATCTACATATTTCCCTGTTTATCAATCTTTCAACATTCTTTCAATTCCACCTACTTATGGTAGACCATAATATACACCGAGTCTCACAGGAAATTAAAGTATTATATCCATCAACTCATAATGTATGAAGCAAGATGAGCTGTACTTGTTAGAGTTGTCCATGTCCACTATTATCCCTGGAGCTGTTGAACTGTGAAAGAAGTTGAGATTCTTGTGTGAAGATTATGAACAAGAAAGACAATCAAGACAATAGGTGTCGATGTAAGGGATATACTATAAGCTAATTAAGGATATGAGGAAGTAGTACAGCATGTGTGGAATGTTTCTCCTTGTTGTTTCATTATTTTATTGTATGTACTGTACTGTATTCTATATTCTCCCTTCTGTGAGTTTCTCTTTTCATTAATCCACAGACACAAAAGATGTCAATTAACCAATCAAAGGATTTAATTAGTACCCTGTAGTGTATTTGCCTGAAAACTGATGGTTGTTTATTCTTCAGGTGAAATTGGCCAATTAAAGGACTTCATAAATGACCGCAGGAAGTGCCAAGAACGCAATTATAAGAAGACTTTGTGGGGTTTAAAGCTGGCAAGAGAACATGGTCGTCTTCTTCATGAGCGAGGTTGGTGGAAACCTGTCCCACACAGTTTTCTAGGTTCTTTATTTAACTCTTTCCTCCCAGTTGTTGCACTTTACAAATTTATTCTGGCTGCCTCCAGACAATTTTATTCTGCCCGGGGAATCTCCAGAATCCCTCATACAAATGCATCCTGAGTGAATAAATTTCCGGTTTAGCTTATCTTTTTATTTTCAAGTCAAATTATAAACATTGTATTTTTTCTCTGTTATTGAAGATTTATATTAATCATGATGAACCATACACCATAAGAGGCTGATCATATGAGAATATAATACTGAATCAATAAATAAACCTGACTAATACGGCAATGCCCGATCGACCCCCCCCCTCTCCACTACTCCACGCCTGCTTACATATGCAGTGTTTTAACTCTCATTAGGCCTACAGTAAATCTAATTAGACCAATGTACAGTATTCAATGAGCAAGTACTGTACTTTTCATAAGATTTTATTTTTTTTTATTTTACCCACTTCATAAAATGTGTGCTTACATAATTTTACCCATTCCTTAAAACACTCTAGTATCCCTGTTAAAGATACTACTCACTCTACAAAAAAGTTTACATAAATGAGTATAGGTAGTGAGGTGTGACACTGATACTATACATATGAAGGCAGGACTCTGACTGAAACATAGTCTCCAACAGTGAGACACGTGCTACAAAACACCCACACACAGGCATTCAACCCATCTAAGAATACACAGACTGTCTGGACTGATGCTAGATTTTCCAGACTTTGTTTTAAAAATATTTCTGGTGAAGAGAGGGGCAGTCCAGAGCACCTCAGAGAGTGAAAAATACAAAGCATATTCAGATATATTGAAATCTGGTTTATTGAGGTTTTTCTGTACTTAATTAGTTTAACCCCTTAAATTCCAATTCTGAGAGAAAAGTATATTTTGGTAAAAAAATTTACTAAGGCTACAATTTTGGGCGATTTAGGCCCAAAATTGGATTTTGTTGAAAATCTACCACTGAGCATGCTGATTCTAAATCTATGGCCCACGATTCGATTGTGGGGTAATTAGTGGTCGTAATGAGGTTGGAAAATTTTAATGGAATTTTTTCAATGCTAAATACTCGCCAACTGGGTTTTTGATGTACGATTTTGGTGTTTTTATATTATTCTTAAAGTACAGTAATTACTAATGAGGTTCAACTGTTTTCTTTAGGAATGAAGGAACTATTTCATGACAGATCAAGTACCTGGTAATACTTCACAATGTGTTGGCTTTTCTTGTTTACATGATATATTCCCTTTTTTCCTGCCTTGCAGAGATCTATGTCAGATTAATTGTGTTATATTTGGTAAAAGTTTTGCTAGATTATGTTGCATTGTTTTAAAAATGGCCTTGAGACTTAGGCCTCTTAGTGTGGTATATAATTGAAAAACTGTGATTTGACAAAAGATTTTAACATCAAGATACAGGTTGTACCTCTCTAATTCGGTAACCTCGGGACCTGACTGGTGCCGGACCATGGAAATTCACCCTTTTCCTGAATAGATAGTGACTTGTGCTTATGCTTGGAAGCACTAGCACCACTTTCTCTGCATCAAGGTCTCTTTGAAGAAATATTGAAGGGTTAAATGTCGTATAGTAGCTTCTCAAATTTCGCGAGTTTTTAATTCAATGTATTTTATTGGAACACAAAAAAGAAATTTTGACGGCGGAAACTCGAATTTTGACGGGTTTGAACGGCCCGCCAACGTGCAGATGATGTGCATAATCGTGTAAACAGCGTCATTTCTCTTATGTACAAAAGATTCATTATTGTTTATTACTGAATGTCTTTTTTATTGAATTAATGTTTGTGTGCAAAATGAGCAATCGACTCCGACTCCTTGGCCTATTTGTAACAACTATTTCTACCATCCTAATTGTAATTTTGTGTTGTAACCTGCATAGGTAAAAAAGTAAAAGCCACACGTGGCTATACTGCTACAACTATTAATGATGGCGATGTTAAGAACTACAAAAAGATGATAGGCTTGACTTTCAAAGTTCAATCAAAAGAAAAAATAGAATTTATTAGAAATTCAAGATACAATAGCTAAGAAAACACCATTTTACATATATATCCTAAAAGTTCGATCTCAGCATATATGAATTTGTTAAGCTCATGTCCTGATGTGGATCTAAATGATACAATTCCTTTTTAAGAGTAAAGTTATATATTTATGTACATTAAAATGGAGAATACCTTGATAAGGAAAATGGATAAACCTTACAGTTAAGTTATTAAATTAAATTTACCTTAATCTCACAAAACAGGTTGTAGCTAGCTAATTGGTGTTTTTGTAGCTGAGCCTCTGTGCAAGTTTTCAGCGAAACAAAATTTGATATAATTCAAAATTTCAAAATGGTAAAAAGAGACTATCGTCAGAAATTATAGTGCTGCTGGCTGCCTCTACAATAAATTCATAATAATGCTTATAAAATGGAAATAAATTCTTTTAATAATTTAGAAATTAGTGGGATCAGTGGAATCACTACAATGAATATACTGAGTTCATATATTTTCTTGGAACAGAATAAGCCAGTGGTCGGGTGGTCTGGACAATTTTACCGACTCCCGTTCAACAAAATTCCTCCGACTCCTCGACT